>NC_090995.1:2446742-2749772 GCF_041146395.1 Eulemur rufifrons | reverse complement strand
CACACAACACATTTTGTTAATCCATTCATGAATTGGTGGGCACTGGGGTTGATGATGCCAGATCTTTGCAATTGTGAATTGGGTTGCAATAAACATTTGATCGCTGGTGTCTTTTTGATAAAATGATTTCTTTTCCTTCAGATAGATACCCAGTAGTGGGATTGCTGGATCAAATGGTAGGTCTACTTTTAGTTCTTTGAAGAATCTCCATACTATTTTCCACAGAGGTTGTACTAGTTTGCAGTCCCACCAACAGTGCATAAGTGTTCCTTTCTCTCTGTATCCATACCAGCATCTATTGTTTTGGAACTTTTTGATAAAAGCCATTCTCACTGGGGTTAGGTGATATGTCATTGTGGTTTTGATTTGCACTTCTCTGATGCATAGAGACATTGAGCGTTTTTTGAAATGTTTATTCACCATTAGTCTGTCTTCTTTTGAAAAGCTTCTGTTCATGTCTTTTGCTTACTTTTTAATGGGGTCGTTTGATTTTTTCTTGCTGATTTGCTTGAGTTCTTTGTCAATTCTGGTTATGAGCCCTTTATCAGATGTATAGCATGTGAATATTTTCTCCCATTCTGTAGGTTGTCTATTTGCTCTGTTGATTGTTTCCTTGGCTGTGCAGAAGCTTTTTAATTTAATCCAGTGTTTTTATCAACAATAAACATTGAATTTTTAGAAGACCTTTTCCTGCCTTCATTGAGATAATCATATGTTTTTCTCCTTATTCTAGCTGTGTAGTGAATTATGTTGATTGATTTTTTTAGTGTTAAAACAACTTCACTTTGCTAATATAAATCCTAATTGGATACAATGAAGTACCTTTTTTAAATATTTTGCTGGATTTTTAAAAATCTTTTCTTCATAATGAAATTGTCCTACAGTATTCCTTTCTTTTTTTAATATTCTTATCAAGTTTTAGTTTCAACAATATGCTAACTATATAACATAGGTTGGAAAGTAAAATCTCTATTTTTATTTTCTGAAAGAGCTTATGTAAAACTAGATTTATTTATTATTTGAATGATTTGTGTAGTTTTCTGGTAACACCAACTGGGCTGGGAATTTTCTTTGTGGGAAGATTATCAATTGCTTAGTCTATTTCTTTAATGGTTAAAGGCCTAGCAAAGTTTCATATTTCTGCTTGAGTCAGTTTTGATAGGCTATATTTTCTAGAAATTCATTCTTTTATATACATTGTCATAAGTATTGGCATAATGGTTTTCATGATATCCACTCACTGAACTTAAATTTTAACAGAATCTCTAGTAATATTTCCTTTTTCATTCCTATTTATTTGTTTCTTCTTTACTTTCTCTTGATTAGTATTGGCAGAGACTTAGCAATATTATTACGTATTGATATTCTTTGTATTACATATTTCTTTTCCATTTAATCCACTTTTGCTCTTACTTTCATTATTTTCTTTAGTTTACTTTATTTGGATTTATTTTGGTCCTCTTTTATTTCTTCCTTTCTAATGTGGACATTTAAGACTAGAAATTTCCTTCTAATCACTGGTTTAATTGCATCATACACATTTTTTAACAAAATGTTTTATTTATCTTTGTATTCCACATATTTTCTAATTTCATAGTTATTTTATGTATAACCTATAGGTTATTTATAAATTAATATCTTATTTTCTTTTTAAAAAAATAAATTTTATTGTGTACATTTAAGGTATACAACATGATGTTATATGAGATATATATATAGATATACATATACAGATATATAAATGGTTATTGTAATGGTGAATGTCTTAATTTCTAAACATACAGAGATTTTATTGTTCTAATTATAATATTCATTATAGCATAATTACATTATAGCATACATAATTACATTAAAATCAGAGAAAATATACATTCATATCTTTAGTTGTATTCAAAGGAAGGGTTGGTGGAAGATATTTAGCAGAGCACACTCTGCTAAATATCTGGACACCAAAGGTTTAACCAGGCATCTAGATGTGCTAAATTACAAAAAGATGGGACAAATAACCGTATGCAGATTTTCAAGCAAAATATCTAAAATATATTTCTGTGGACCCTTGAGACCCTTTGCCAACTCCTTAACATAAAATGATTCACAGTATGTGTGTTGGGGATTGGAGGGAGAGAGAAAGATTATTTGAGAAGAGGTCGTCTTTGCAGAATATGGTCTTTTGAGTCCCATTTCCACTTCCTCCATCCCCAAGGAGAAAGGCTCACCTTCCCCCTCAATTCAAACCTGCTCTAACATGTGACCCACACAGTTGGAAGGCACAGTGGCCTAGGGTCTGACCCACACCTGGGAAATCCAGACAGTGGAACACTGCTGCCTCGCTGCTCTGTTATAGGACCAGGAGAGTTGTCACTATGCTGAGAATAGGCTTGCCCTGCCAGAGATTGTTAGGGAAAGAGACATGTGACTGTTTCCTGCGGACCGAGTGAAGGCGGCAGAGAATGAGAGAGAGT
Organism: Eulemur rufifrons; assembly: GCF_041146395.1. Taxonomy (NCBI): domain Eukaryota; kingdom Metazoa; phylum Chordata; class Mammalia; order Primates; family Lemuridae; genus Eulemur; species Eulemur rufifrons. The sequence goes on along the minus strand of NC_090995.1, from coordinate 2,747,310 downwards.
GGGCATAGGGCTATCCTGAGTTCTAGTGCTTAGGGCTGCCTGGAGACGGGACATCAAGAAGCTCTGAGTTCACAAAGGATGACCGGTGCTTTGGGAGGAGTAACAGCGAACTCAGGAATAGGGATCTATCCTCATGAGCCAAGGAACTGCAGGGGAGAGAGGCCCAAAACACACCTTTGAGGAACCCATGAAAATATACCATTCGGCAGTTGGATCCACCCATCTGCCAAGCTGTGGGCACAGCTTCTGGTGCCAGGTCAGCTAACATCTTTCATTCAACCTCTTTCCCCTCCCTTACTCTGCTCCTAGCATGGAGGGTCAGAAAAAAGGAGCTCAAGAGAAAACAGGGAAGCCGAAAAACACGAGAACCTATAGAGAAGCCACTTCGTAGAATCCTACCCTACACTGGCATGACCTATGGGAGAGAAGTTTTAATTATGATTTTGGCTTGTATATTCTAATTTTGAATTGATAAGACTTTAATTGTCCAGAGAACTGTCTATTTCTTAAGGGTGAGCAAACAAAATCATGGGCCTCCAATAGTTTCATCAAGGATGAAAAGCTTATATTCTTCAAATCAATATGCAAGAGATAGTGGGAAACAAAAATAAAATAAAATTTTAATCACATTTTATGACTTGTGGTTTCTATGTTCTTTAAATCATTTTCTAACTTTTATGCTTTCTTAAGACTAGGAAATGAGAATAGTAATCAGTGCTAAGTTAATTATTTATAGTCATATTTTAATAAAAGCATTCTTCTTTATGGAAAATGGAAAAATTTGGTGACTGGAGTGGGTCTTTAAAATTCTGAGATTGAGCTGTCAAGCTTAGTCAACTGCAGGAAATGGCCCCAGGACCCTGTTTTTTTTTTTTTTTTTTTTCCAGTTTCCATTGAGCCACCACAAAGGAGGTGACAGCTTTGCAAATTGCATGCACAAGGCTTAGAGCAAACCCTACAGCTGCTGTGAAACAGATGAAAGGATGAACCCAGATGCTCATAGGCCGGGTAGAGGTAAATGAGTGCATCAGGCATGGTATAAGTGCATATATGTTTGTAGGAAAAAGAGCATTTCTCAATTTAAAGGGACACTTATTACTCAGGTCTAACTGAATGATACCATGAGAGAACACGAGGTCCAAAGTTGCCAGAAAAACTGCAAATAAGATTTTCTTTCACGGTTGTTATTGTTTTGTGAATTCGTTTATTTTTAAATATTTGCCCATGCCCTAAAACACACACCCGGTGTGTTACATGTTTGGTGTGGTCCAACAACACACACAGCTGCAGGCCATATGTCAACGGTCGCTAGTTTGTAAATTCTGGGAGAGAGGCTATTAAATTCATCCTGTACCTTATCCCAATTTATTCGTATCGCCAGGGTATGAAACGGTTAACAAACTTCAGTCTGTCATTTCCGAATACTGGAAGTTTTCCTGCACATCTAGCCCAGATTCAGAACATCACACCTTCTCCATTTCTTTCCATGCTCACAAATGCTAGTCACCGAATCCTCCAGGCCTCCTCCAACTCCTCTGACTCTTAACAGGTGGCCAGGAACCAGAAACGTTTGGGTTTGCATGATCAAACACTTCCTGACTCCACTTGAAACTTGGAAGGGAACACTGTGGCTGTTTCCCTAATCAAACTATTATTAAAGGTGGCTGATTTTCTTGAGTAGCTCACAGGGTGAGGGGCCAGGATCTCTCAGTGCTAATGAAAACAGGAGGGAAATTAATAGTAGAATTGGAAGCAGTCAGTGTGCCCTTGTAACGAGCAAGGGATGCTTCTTCGTGAGGAGATGGTCAAACAAAGCTGGAATTCAAGCCTATGTGCCTAGGGAGATTTCAGTACTTCAACTAACATTTGTCTTAGCCAAATCTTTCCTTGGCCAAATGTACCCTAAATTAGTATAAGCAAACAATTTTTAAAAATTTAGATGAACTGAACTGACACCAAAATTTTCCCTGAAAGTACTAGACTCCAACACTTTCCTCGAAAGGTAAATACCTCTGCTTCTCTTGTGGGAAAAAGAACTGGCAAGAGCTTTAATGGCAAGAAGAGAGAACTTTACCAGGAATTGGCCTCGTAAGAGCGGCCAGCGGGCCTTGGGGGTAAGCTCTTCCCCCATCCTTAGAGGGTCCAGTGGTCTCCCGTCTTCCTGCCCCAGCCCTCTGCGACAGGTTCTCTCCTTCTCCCAGCCTCTGTCACCTGCTCAATCTCTTATAGCCACATTTGTACTCTAGATCTTTTCGGATGTTAATGAATTTTTCTCCCTTCTCTCTGCCAAGTCTTTTTTACTAATCCCACCCCCAACAAATATCTCCAATTCCCATACAAATGAGACCACGTGGAAAAATGGAAAACATGTATTTTTGTTGATGTGCACCATTAATATGAGAGATGTCTCTCATGGCAGAGAACTGTCCTTTTGCATGAGAAGCAGACAGTTTCCAATATCTCTATCTGAAAATCTCTAAAGGAAATAAACATTAGGGTCTAGAATGTAGCATCTTGCTCCAGAATGAGCACACCTAGGGATAGTAGGACGAAAATGAGGCAAGATAATGTCAGGCAAAATATAGTAACTATTACACCGAGATCGTAGAATTCAGATCTGGAAGAAAACTTCCGTGTCATTTAGTCAAACCACACTCATTTTATAGATGGGGAAATTGAAGCGTTGAGAGGTTAAAAACTTTGCTCGCCTTAGGCACACAGCAAGCGGGTGGCCCCTGGTAACTAAGACCACCACGTGCTCCTGGCTCAGACGTCACTGCACCCTCCTCCCCTGCAGTGCTGGCTTGTGACCCCAGACAGAGGTCACTGAGAAAAATATAAGAGAGGTGCTATGTTGCCAAGTATATTCTTCTTTTTTTAAACTAAAGTGTACTTCTTTTATGTACTGGTCTGAAAAACAGTATAGGTATTGTGGGAATTTTTTATCTTTATTTGACAAGGGACAAATTAATGTCATATCAGTTGCACAAAGGGCATTTTGATTATTTAACCATCTGTGAAATGTCAAAAACTTGGGAAGGACTGAATTATCTGACGCCTTTGCTTCTGCACAGGATTAGAATAAAGTTGATAACTCAACATAGTGAACTAGGACTGCAGAGTTACAGAGGCAACTTTGTACTCAATGTGTCTTTATAATCGAATTTCCGTAATTTTACAGTCTATCGTGCTAGGGGTGGGACTGATGTGATTTCAGTGGTTCTGAATTACCTGATGAATTATAGGACATTAAGCTTTCCTTGTGAGCAAGATATAGGAATGATTCCACATTTGCATTCAGATAATTACATCATTCTGGTAGGGTCAGCAGTGGTTATAGTTCAAAGGAAAGCATTTTCTGTTATTTAGACAACAGTGAAATGACAGGTCAAGTTTATAAAGCAAATCAAGTAAGTTCAGCCAACCAAGAGAGTCTCCCAAAATGACACAGCTTCCTCACTACACAGGCCAAGGAAAAACAGTATTACCCGCAAGTAACTGAAAACAAATTTAGAAGTGCCTTAGGTATTTTCAACTCTGCTGACTTTTGACAAAATGCAGTTCTCTACATTTAGAAAACTAGTTACGAAATATCAACTATGTGCCCAAAGATATAGATCCTGGGGAAAAACACAAGATCAGTTAGACGTTGTCTTTGCTTCCAAGAGACGTATATACAGTTAGGTGGTCACAGCCCCTAATAACAGGTGCTTAAATGATTCTTTCTTCTACTTTGTAAACCTATAGGGTTTTCAACTAAATTGGTATGAAACTTGTACCTAACAAAGGAGGCTGTCAGAAAATGAAAAGAAAAGAAAAATAATAAAAAAGCTCAATAATTCACATGATTTAATTATTCTAATTCCAAAAATGCATTACAATTATTGTTAATAAATCTTTAGTTAATTCTGTGCATTTAGAAAGGGGAGTGTCACTTTTAACAACTGAGTTTGTAGGGAGAAGGATATTGGGGAAGTCTCCCGGTTGAGCACGCGAGTTCTCGCGGTGGCTTTGCTCGGAGGGCGGCAGGACTGTCCTCTGGACCCTGGGGACAGTGCCCGAGAGCTCAGCACTTACGTTCTCACACTTGCCCAACACCCCAGGAGGGCGATTTTACAGTTCATACCACAAGAAAGCATTTCTTTTCCCACTTGAGTTAAAAATAAATTCAATGTGCGATACAAATGGTTTTCCGTGTTTTGTGTGTGTGATTTTTATAACTGAGCCATTATTTCCACACATGGCTACTTGGATGTGAGCCACCGTCCAAAATCTGTGACGGTTTCATGGCTAAAATGGAGATGGTAGAACAGCAGTGGAAGGCCCAGCCAGTGAGGGAGAATTCTGAAACTTACGCCTTCCTATGTACTAATATCTGTTGATTCTGTGAGTTAATGTTAATTTTCACAATCCTAGCTAATATTTTAATAGTCATTTATGACTTAGTGTCTAAAATAGGATTTCTCATTGTTACATAATATCTATACTATGTTAACATACATCTTTCTTTTCATTTTTTAAATACAGAAACGGAGGCTAAAAAAGATTTAGTGTCTTGGCCAATTTGAGCAGATTAAGGAGCTAGACCCAAACTTATTGTCACCTTAAGGCCGACACAGACATGTCCAACCTCTCAGATTAAGCAGCACTCAATACTTTATGACAGGTAATGATATTTGAGAATGTTGACAATTCTCAGACTAAAAAGTTAGAATTCCCATTAAAACAGACAAAATTTTAGTTCTTAATTTGAACGGTAAGTTCACAGAATAACTTAAATAAGTTACTAATCTGAAAGGCATCCAACAGATGACACAAATTTGCATGGACTGTATCAAATGGTGCCTGCATATTTGTGATTAAAAATATTACCTGGCAATCATCTTTCCAGTATTGTAGATCAATTCCATTATTTCATTTTGTGAGAAACAACATTATAATTGTTTAAATGTTTGCTGATTTGGGGTTGAAATTAACTTGGAAATAAAATATTTTACCTAAGGTATGGAACATAATAAAATATAGGACTCTAAACTCCCAATCTCAGCAAAACTCATGTAACATTTACCACACGCTGGACACTATGTTAAGTGTTTTGTGCATATTCCATCACGTGATCTTTCCAATATCCCTACAAGATAGGGACTAGACTCATCTCCATTTTGCAGCTGAAGAAGCTGAAAGTTGAGTAAGTTGCCCAAGTTCATACAGCTCAGAAGTGGCAGAGCTGGAATTTCAACCCAGACAATCTGTCTCTGGAAGAATTATAAATGTGACACTAAGTGATTAATTCACTGACGCTATTTCCTCTTTGCTTCTTTCTTTCTTCTCCTCCAAGCCCATCTCAGCTTCACTGATATTTAGAGCCAAGTATGTGCTTTTTTCAACCAACATGACAATGGTTAGGTAGGCAAATGCCTACCACTCCTTTCAACCCATCTCCTGAGAATTAATTGAATCCAGGGTATTAAGAAACCATTATTGCTACAAGCACCACATGTACTCACCATTAAATTGGTAGTAATTGATCAACACTTACATGCACATATGGAAGTAACGTTCCTAGGGCACTGGGAAGATTGGGATGGGTAAATTCACACCTAATGGGTACAGTGCTCTCATAGCTCTGACTTGGGTGGTGCAAAAGCAATATATGTAACCAAAGCATTTGTACTCCCATAATATTCCAAAATTTAAGAAAATAAAAATAAATCATCATGGTCTTCGTTGTCCCACCTTCAGAGGGCTGAAGGTGCTGTGAGAGGCAGCAGTGGCCTCCAAATCACTCCAGTGGCAAATCCTTGTCCTTATTCTTTTTAGAATGCTCAGCTTACTGAAGTGTCACCACATGGAGTGGCACCAAGCTGTAGGGGAAGGTTTTGGAGAGCAACAGCCCTTGGTTTGATTTTAAGCCACACACCATGCTGGTATAACTTTATACCACTTCCAAGCTTTTGTTACCTCCTCAGTAAGAGGGGAATGATAAAGCTGGTCTGAACCATTGTGATGGAAGTCACGTGTGTAAAGAGCCTGGCACAATACATGGTCGATGTGAGCAAATGTTGTTACCATACGTCTTTGGGTTAAATGAGCCCATCCCCAATTGTGATCTCCATTCTCTGATCTTTGACACAAACAACACAGGTTTCAGCCAGAAAATGACTGATTCCGAAGATTAAAAAGCAGTCCACATTGCAGATGAGCAGTACACTGTGAATGAAATCAATGACATCGACATTTTTGACTACTAAGCTTACGGCATCATTCATCACTGAGTCTATGCAAACAGGCAAATAATTGCCTTAGAGCAGGACCTGTTTAGAATATTGTTAAGATGATTCAATAAAAGATTGATCAAAGCTTTTTCATTTGTTTGCAGCGAAGAGGAATGAAGGTAGTAAATATTAATTAAGGTGTCAGAGAAACTGAAATTAATCTATACCTAGGTATATACTATCATCCAAACCAAAAATGTTCCAATCAAGAAAAATAATAAATCCTGGATTTTCCTGGAAAGCAGAGCCTGAGATAAGGGCTTGTGTGCGGACAGTTTATGAAGGAAATTGGTCTCAGGGAGGGGAGTGCAGGACTAAAACAGCAAAAGTGGAGCAGGAATGGAGCAGGAAAATATTTATGTATTCACGGGCTCCATTTCCCCGTTGGTCAATAGCTGTCTCATAGAATGCTAATGCTCCCCACACTTCTAGCTCAGACATCCGGCAGGTTCTGAAACACACCGTAACGTCAGAATAGCACCAGACAAAAAGCAGGATACATGCATTAATGGGAGGCAAGGTGCTACGAGGTTACACCTATGTGTAGCTGGTTGCCACAGCTATGACAGGAGAAAACACAACCAGAGAAGATGTAGGGAAACCCACAAAGGGTATATAATACTCACATGGTAACTGCTTCTACTTAGAGACTGGTTATGATGATCTCTACAGAGATATTGTTCTACAAGATGTGAAACCTCTATTAAGTTTAGAAAACTATTTACCTTATGGCTGCCCAAAATTTGGGAACCCTATAGTGGCCTTTCTAGACGTCATTGGCACTGTGAATGTTTCCCATGCTGATGCTGCCGTTGTGTGCAACAGTACAAAGAGGATCTTGCCTGCTAAAGAGCTTCTTCTAACACCAGCAAGTAGTACTGGTCTAACCTGATAGAACTTTAATCACCCATAGGAACTCAGTAGCAGCAGCAAGACACTACCCAGGAGTTGAATGTCCCTTAGAGTAAATCCCTGCTTTTACATGCAATGTTTAGAAATGCACGTTTCAAATTGTTCTTAAAGATAAAGAAGTTGGAAAGTGATTACTAAGAAAAAAAGAACATAAGTAACTTGGATTAAATAATTATTCACAAGTTAAAATGTTTTTACCTGAACCTTGAAATGTAACATCACCAATGTAAAAGAAAGGATTGGTAATTGTCTAGAACATTAAAAGCAAATCAGTAAGAAAAAAATCAAACAACCCATTAAAAAGTGGGTAAAAGATATGAACAGAAGCTTTTCAAAAGATGATAGACTAATGGCAAATATACATGAAAAAATGCTCAACATCTCTAATCATCAGGGAAATGCAAATCGAAACCACAATGAGATATCACTTAACTCCAGTGAGAATGGCTTATATTCCAAAACAACAAATGTTGGTGTGGATGTGGAGAGATAGGAACATTTATACACTGCTGATGGGACTGCAAACTAGTACAATCTCTACATAAAGTAGTATGGAGATTCCTCAAAGAACTAAAAGAAAAACTACCATTTGATTCAGCAATGCATCTACTGGGTATTTACCCAAAGGAACAAAAGACATTCTATAAAAAAGACACCCGCACTCGAATGTTTATAGCAGCACAATTCACAATTGCAAAGATGTGGAAACAACCCAAGTGCCCATCAATCCATGCATGAGTAGGTTAATGAAATGTGGTATATGTATACCATGGAGTACTACTCAGCCATAAAAAAACAATGGTGAACTAATACCTCTTGTATTAACCTGGATGGAGCTGGAGACCATTCTTCTAAGTGAAGTATCACAAGAATGGAAAAACAAACACCACATGTACTCACCATTAAATTGGAACTAATCAATGAACACCTATGTGCACATATGGAAATGACATTCATTGGAAATCAAGCAGGTGGGAAGGGGGGGAAGGGGATGGGTAAAATCACACCTAACAGGTGCACAATGCACAGTATCTGGAGGATGGGCATGGTACAAAAGCAATTTATGTAATCAAAATGTTTCTACCCCCATAATATTCTGAAATTAAAAAAATGCTTTCTGAAACCCTCCAATGTTTATCTTTTTTTCTCAATTTTATGATTAATTACAATCTGCAAAATAAAATTACCAGATAATTTGAATGAATTTGAATGAAATGAATTTCCTGAAAATAGGAATTCTAGAATAATCACTTCTTCTAGATAGGGGTCATTAAAAATGAGCAGTGAAGGAAGAATGCTAAATAAATTGGTTTGGGGATTAATTGCTTTTCTCTCTGGATTCATCCCATCTTGGTTTGCTCTTTCTATGACACGTCACCCATTTCAGGTAAGAGATATAGCTGGAGATTAAGCTAAATAGAAATACTAAGTAAAATGATCTGCTGTGAAGCAACTCATGTACCTAAAATGGCACATAAAGTCATAATGCGTGGTATTTATTTAACTTTCTCTTAGCTTCTTTTTTTGTAAACTTTGCTTTTAAAAAAGGCATTTTGTATTTTTGAGAAGTTGGTTGAGAATAAGTGTGGATATTTCTAAGAAGGCATTACATTAAGTATTTGACACCACAGAAGGAGTCAGTTCTATTTAGGTATTCTTCTCCCTGATGGTTATAGTCACAGCACTTTTTCCTTCTAGATTTGTTGGAAATTACTGTTACCTGACACTAGGTTGTCTGTCTATTTCATCGTCTTTTCTCCTGCTCTCATTTGAGAGCTGCCTGACTATTCAGAAAAAACCTTTTCCTTTATATTTGATGCTCACTTTCATAGGCTGCAATCAAAATAATCCACTTTTTTCTATGTTAGGTTCTGTAATTCATACCTGTTCATAACCTTTTCCTAAGGACGCAGTAGTAAACCTATAAGTGATTGTCATAGAAATTAAAGATGAAATTAATAAGAAGGAAACTATTTAATTAATTTATGCATCCATTCAGACACCTACACCCTTGTTATGTGTTTAGAACGGTTGCTGGGCAAACAAACTGTAATAAACATGGCCCCTGGTTTCAAGGTGCTTGTAGTCTGGTAGAGGAGATAAGACCTTCCTGCGAATCACCATGGTAGAATTGGAAAAGAAGTGTCGTAAGAGAGTTAGAAGAGTGGACATCCAGAGGAGAAATATTAATAAATTGCTTCTCTATGTTATTAGTGTTACAGTGGGCAGGACTAAGCAATGTCTGAACTCAGGACTAAAGGACTCTCACCCCTTACCATCTCCTCTGGCTCCAGCTCTGTTCTAACCACCCACCAGACCATTTTAATTTACCAGTGACCATCTCTACTTGAATATCTCATCAGGATTTCATCACCATGTGCAAAATCAAACATCATTTTTCTCCCTAAAGCATCTCCTCCTGGCTTTCCTTACCTCTGTCCAGAAGACATTTCCCCACTTCTAGTATTCAGATAACCCTGTCTCATTTCAGTTACCTTCTCCCACACTGCCAGTCAATATACGTCAAATCACACACTTTCTACTTCCTTAAAGCTCTTCCAGACTCTTTTATTTATTTTTTTCATTTTATTGACAGGCTCTCAGACTTGAAATGACATTTGAACTAGTTTCTTTAACTTTTCTCTCTCCCGACTAATCTTCTTTAGGCTTATATAGTCTAATCTATATTCTGCTGACAGATTAATCTTCCCAATTTATAGCCCCAATCATATAATTCCCATACTCAAACACACTGATAGACTCAAACTAATTAAGTATAGGAGTCAATATTTCTCATCCTGGCATTCGATACCTTCTGAGGCTGTATCTGTAGCCTTATTTCTCAGTACTTAACTATGCCCAACCAGCGGCCCCTTTACACTCCTAGACTAGAAGATACTGATGTTTCAATGTTCCTAGTCAAGAAATTTCAGCCATCTGGAACCTTCTGATTTTCAATTTGCAAAGCTTGTCATAATTTCCACTTTTCTATGAGACCTTTTTTTCTGATGTCTGTACACCCCAAACCAAGCTAGTTGTGAATTTTCCATGTTGTTCTTTATTGACCTCTTAAGGCCAACAATATAATCAAACTTATAATTACTTGGCTCATTTTCCTTCCTTCCCACTTCTAGGGTGAGGGCTGAGTTTTACTGATCTATGGAAACTTAACAGCATTTAGCATGGTGTCTGCTGATAGTGTGTTCAATTTTTTTTCTTCATGGAATTGAATGTTCAATCATTAACATGAATTTCTCCAAGCATTTAAATCTTTCTTCAGACGCCAATAAAGAAAGTGGTGTTTGTTCCAGCCTACAAATGCCTAAAACATTTAATCTTTTCCAAATTAATGTAAAGTTCCAAAAGCAAATGGCCCTTGAAGAGTAAGTACATATTATTCCCAGGGCCTCCTTCTTCTTGGAATCCCTCTTATTCCACTTTTCTCAGTTCTGACAGTCAAAAGCTCAAAAGCTCATCCATTGATCAAGACTTAAAAGCCACCGTAGGGTTCTGTTCAGTTTCAAACCCAATTTAGAAAACCTTAGGAAAGAATGACAGCTCCCTTTCAGGAAACTCCCATACATATTTCAATAGAACAGCTTTCCAAATTGAAGATTGTAAAATATTATACCACCCACCAAGTAATAAAGAGTCACTCACTGACATGGAGAGAGATTCCCTTGATTTTCACAAAGAGCACAAAAGACTATATTGTATTTATTTAAACCTGAGACTGACAAAAACATCAAGAAAGAGTGAAAAGCAGTCAATTTCTCTAAAAGATTATTATTTAGAAATAAATTACTATGCAAAAAAAAGCCTGTATGTGTTTGACAGCTTGTGCGTTTAAGGCAGATGAAATTCCTCCCTCCACACCCTCCGCAAACAACTCTATTGCTGAAATATGCCGATCATTCTGCGTTGGGGGAACACGTAAAGCTCTGAAATCAATGTGTTTCTGGTACAGAGGGTTAAGGAAAGAACTTCCTAAATCAGCTTAGGAAATGCTTCGTTTCCTGTGCCCAATCTGCGAAGGAAAACAAAACAGGCAGAGCCAGGTGCAACAGAAATCATACGCGGAGATGGGAAAATCTGACCTCGCTCCTTCCACGCCTACTCAGACGGTCAACCTATGCTCCTGACGTATAGCTCCCTTTTCTAAGATAAAGGGAGTAGATTTTTGGTTTCTGTTGTTTGTTCGTTTTGGTTTGGTTTTGTTTTTTAAGATACTGGCCTCAAACCTAGTTAGGTTTTGGTCAGAGGTTCAAGGAGATAGTCATTATGTAACCATTGTCCCTGCTCAGATGGGAAATTATCCTACAGTTCATTAGAAAGATGACACTAAACAAGTTGAGCTTATTACCCGTGAGCTAAAGGGGATTGGTCTTTTCCCACAATGACCACTGCGGAGAAACCTGCACGGCCCTCTCTGGGTTGTCCTACACCTTCCTGTCTTCACTCTGACCAGGTTTTGCAGGCTACTTCTACGGACCCTATTCCACCTTCCTTTCAAAAGGACATGTAATCGGTTCAGAGTTTAACAGTGCCAGCGACGTAGCATACTCACTGATGCTTGCAGACTAGAAGCAGCAAGAACCCCAACCCAGACTTGCAGACTTTATACGAACCCGACGTGTATTTGTGAGCAGTGATTTCTGAGGTGTTGGGATTGCTGTCCACCGTCCCCACGCATACTGAAGAGTTACTCACAAGCTAGTGCATCGATTTCTGTGGCACCTCATAAATACTGTTCATTTTTAAAAAACCAGATTCGAATAACGCTTCTAAGTTACAATTTTGATCTTTGATACCTGCTGCAACTTAACCCCAGAAAACCCAAAGGTGCATGGTAATCAAGTGTATGTGATACTGAAGTATCTTGGAATCTGTCTTAAGTGTACATAGAAATTTCGAGAAATTGCTGATAAAATGTTGTTTAAGAAGGGGTGGACTTATTTTTTTCCCACATCATCACTGTCGATCAGAAATTTGTAGGCAGCAAACTTTCGAAAAGAGAATGAGCAAAAGAAAATTGGAACGGAGTGGATTTTTTTTTTCCCTTAAAGTCCCTCAGCAGAATCAATCTTTCCCAAATGTGTTCTTTTATGACAGTTTGTACTTCAGCTCCACACCTATTAAGTCTGTCTTGTATCAGAATCACATGCTTATTTCTCCCAACAGTACATTTACCATTCTGGGCAAGGACAACATCTTACTCATTTTTATATTCTTTGCACTGCCAGTACAGGGTAGAAGCGTAATAAATATTGAGCAAGTTTAATTGCTTATTTTGAATCACTCAGGAAGGATTAAAAGTCAAATGTAAATCATTTCTCAAAACTGGTTATTAACATAGGGCTCATGTAGCTACATACGTATACTTTATCTGAGTTTCTTAACCTGCTGTCAGGGGGTAGGGTTTTGAATTCCTGAAATGTTATGTAAAATGTTGTATGTATATGTTTAGATAAGTGCATATTTCTACAGCAAGAGTCTATAAACTTTAATCAAATTATTCTCCCTCTATGCACCCCACCCCTTCAAGACATAAAGATTCACTTCCCTAATGGCAGTTTTACTCAACCTCTCGTCCGTGTATCAGAGCTGAAAGTTGGGGCAAATACAGGCTAGCATCTGCAATACAGTATTTCCAATTACCTCCTTCCTCCTATTCATGACAATCTTAGCTTTTCTGGGCTTACATCTGGAAAGAATGCATTTTTGAAAGAGTGCATTTTTAACCAGCATTCTATCCCCAGCTTTTTGTTCCCTAAAAAACGCATTGTATATTCCCAGTGCTTTTGTAATCCCATCAGGCTCGCTTCAAGGCTGCTGCACTCCCGGACGTGTCCCTTTGGTGGAAGCAAACAGCTCTCCCTGGAGCCTTCTCCACGCTCCCGAGTCAACATCCAAACGTGCAACTCAGCCAAGGAATCGCTGCATCGAAGTTTCAGGGCAACATCCCTGAAAGTAAACTGAGGCTAAGAGCTCCCTACTAGTGATTTTAAACCGGACCACCAGAAGAATGAGAGAAAATGGTACCTGGTTTTTGTTCACTGTTGCAAAGACTGGACAGGAGGAGAAGAACGGTGACTCGCAGCAGCTCCATGGTGCCCTGGATGGTCTCAGTGGCTTCTCCGTCCAGCGTCGAGCAGGGACGACTCCCTCCCAGCCCCGCAAGGCCTGGTTAGCAAGTGGAAAAGGTGCACTGACTGTGAACAGCCACTGCCTATTCCTACTTATTTTGGGGGCTCTGATAAAGAACGGGAGGAAATACACACACTCCCTCTGGGAGTTCAGCAGAGAGGAGATTTATTGTTTCAGTCCCTTACAGGAACTCTTTTTTTTTTTTTTTTTTTTCTCTTCCTTTGGCAGCCACTTATGTTTTTGTTGCTACATTATTTTGTGCTTCTTTAACAGAAAGGTCAGGATGGGTTTTGAACAGAAACAGATCCTTCTTGAGAAGGGATCGGAGAGCCTTCTAACTTTTGTTTTGAAAGTGAGTTTGGGAGTGGTTATAAAGGGGCCTCCTTAAGCAGCTACTGGGTGCAGATGAAGAGGCTGTAACTGCCCGGGGGTGACATTTTAGAGCAAAATTCAAAAGGAATCAACTTTTCTTCTCTCTTTCCAACCTGAAAGCCAGATTAGTGAAGACCACCTTCTGGATTTAAGTGCAAACTCTTACTCAATAGATCATGCTCTGCTCTTGCTAATCAAACACTTCTTAGGGATGATCAGAAAAGTTTTTCAGGATATTCCTAACAGAATTAAAGCAAAGACAAATGAGTGTCCATTTCTCATTCCTGGTTTTTGTTGATGGACTTGGATGAAGAATAAGGAAAAAATACTTATAATACCTCTTGGGTGCTGTGCTCTAGGGTATAGATCGGAATGGCGCTGGGCAGGAAAGCCACATTAGAGAGGTTGGGAGAGATCGACTCCTTAGGGCTAGAGTGCCAACCAGGCAGGATAATCTATATATCGGAGTCACTTTGTTGTCAGTGGTGATGGATTGAAAATGGTGATAACATTGCCACAACCCTGGATACAAGCCCTGTGTGTGCTGATAACTTTATACCTTTCCTCAGCCACAGGCTTCGCATCTAATTCTAGCCCATGATCCTTTCATATGTCTCCAGGAATGAGGCCTGGTAGACACCAGCATCGATGGATCAGTGTAGATTCTTCTGCCCCACCAAGAACACTATTCAAAACTTATACCTTCACCTGTTTACAAGGAGAACACACATTTCATTGCTGCACCGTGCTGAGAAAAACTCCACACAACAGGGGTGAGAGCAAGTTAACTGCTCTGAATACCCAAAGACACTGGCTTGTTTGACCCAAAGTTATACGAAGCGTCAGAAACTTATGCCAAGTTTCTACTTTGTGCATAAGCGAGACTGAATCTCACCCTCTTCTAACTGATTTTCTAAAACAGATAGCCTTTGGGGTTGGACTTTATTCTGCATATCCCGGAGAATATAAAGATAGCAATATATGTGAGTGGATGTCACATGGACCTTCCAGAAATAAATCAGGGTGTGGATGTGTGGAAATCACAGTCAGCAGTCACATGGCCTTACTTCCTGCTCTTCGCTGTGCTCTAACGCTGGGGTTGTTGGCTGTGGGTCACCACGTATGCGGGTCACGTTCATTTCTGCAGGGATTCAATGGCATTTGGGTTTCTCAGCTCTGACTGCTGTGTGTTTGCATGAAGTAGACCAGATACGTGCTCCAAGAATGCTTGACGATAGACTATTAAGGCGACTTAAAAGACAGAGGACCTGTAGATGAAAAAAAAAAATAAGAAATATAAACAAAAACTAAGAAAATGCATCTTAAAAAAAAAAAAAAAAACAAAAGAATAAAGATTGAAAGGCAAATAAAAAATTTTGTAAAAATTTTTAAACGGACAGGGTATTTTATTTTAAAAATATCTTCTGATGTAGGAAACAATGACTCTACAACTAAAAAATAGGCAAAAGAGAAAAAACGAAATGGAAGGCCAACAAGATACACAAAATATATTCATCTCATTGGAAACCAAAGAAATAAGTATTCAAACATTGAGACAATGTGTTGTGTCTTTCAAATATAATTAGGTATATTTTCTGACAATACCCATTGTTGATGAATGCTCAAAGAAAGTCACTATCTTATTCTTGGGTTATGACCTTTCTGACGTGTGATTTGGCAACGTACATCAAATTCTTAGAGAACTACAATCTTTTAACTTGCAATTATTTGTTCAGGAATTTATTCTAAAAGTGAAGATGTTCATTGAAGTTTCTGTTATTAAAAAAATTTGTCAAAACATTATTTATTGAGGAACAAAATGGAATATTATTGTGTCACAAAATACTATTAAAGAATTTCTTGTAGATGTGGAACTATATTTATGATATTTTGTTGCATGTATGATGTCTATATGTGAATATACATGTATATATGTATCTATATATACACACACACATATACATAGAGAAAGAAAAAAATAGAAAATGCTAACACTGTTTATCTCCTGATAGTGAAATATGGGTGGTTTTTATCTTATATTTGTATATTTTCCTTAAAAAGGTTATCCAGGGTAAACACATATTGTTTCTGTCTTTTAACCAAAAAAAAAACAAAAACTTTTCTTTGACCTGATACTTTTTGTTTAACTTAATATTTGAATGTGTATTTATACATGTACTAATATTATTAAATACTTTTATTCTAATCTGCTTGAATGTTTTCATTATTAGGAAGTGTGTAATTTGAAAGCACTTTAATAAAAGAGAATATGTGAAGAGAACTAAAGCACTCTAGCCCGAGAGAGGAAAACCGTGTCTTTGCTTTTGTGTGTTTTTTTTTTCACAATTTGTCTTCTGAATTCCTCCCCTAAAGAAAAGATAAGCTACCCTGAGGTTGTGCAAGAGCAAACTCAGAATTCTTTCCAAGCGTGTATCAAGGTTTGTCACTGACGTTTTTGACACAGAAGAAACTGTACAATGAAGACTCCAACACTAATGATTTATGCTTATTTGGGTGGCACTGAGATTTATTCGGGTGGCGCCATTATTAAGCCCTCAAATTCAACTCCCTTTCCATCCTTGCCTTCTTCCTGTCAGCTCTTCTCTGTGAATAAAATCATCTTAAATGACAGGAAAGCCAAGTGGTGACCTCATGAGCTGGCAAAGAGTGTGTGGTCTGAATTCAAATCCTGACTCTCTCCCTTAGTCCTGTGAGACTTGACTGAGTTATCTGCCTTCTCTATGCCTCAGTTTCCCCATGAAAAAATGGGGTAAACACCCTGTCCACTTTCCAATGTTGTTTAGAGGATTAAGTAATATTCCAGAAAATTTTCTAAAAGTGCATATTAAAACAAACAAACGAACCTTCAACTTCTAGAATCTTTAGGCATAAAAAGAGCTGTTTTTTCTTTTTTTTTTCCCAAAGAGAGCCAACAGGCACAGCTTTCTGGTGTTCATAGAAACATATAAACTTGCAATTAGAAATGGGGCGTCTACACTGGTTCCTTCCTCCTAACACACCCCTCCGTACACGTATGTCAGTGAAAGTGATACCTTACCAATGGTCCTGGGCTAATCCTCAAGGATTAAGAAATTCCTTCTTGCTCTTTGTCTATATTTCATTCCCAATCTTCTCTAGTTACAGTCTTCCAGCATTTTGACTTTTAGCCTGGCCTGTGCCCTTTGGAATGGCCTCTGCCTACTGCCAGTTTAGTTGGGTGCTGCCTATGGGTGCTGTGTCTCAGATTAGTGCTCTGCTAACCTGTGGGGACATTTCCCAGACGATAATGTTCTACACCCTCCACCGTCAACTCTTGTCAAAACTGGCTCAGATCTATAACCAAGACTTCTGCTGCTCACTGAACGTCCAGTTCCCTGCAGTAGGCAGGTCCACGTGACCAGTTCTGCACAGAGTCTTTACACAGAAGTGACGTGTGTCACCGCAAGGAACATGCATAGAAGAGCAGATGTGGATTCTTTATGTTTTCTATTTCACTTACATGTTGACCTTTGAGATCATGTGTTCCTGGGGTGCAGTCTAGTCCCTGAGTGTGTGGAGCGGATGCCCTGACCCCAACACCAAAGATCTGCTCTAAATTTACATGAGCAACACACCAGCATTTATTGCATTGAGTCACTGAATTTTCACGTTTGTCACTGAAGCATAGCATAGCCTATCCTGACCGGTACAGGGTCCTATTACATTCTCTCGAAAATCCTAATTTGATGGAACAAAGACTGAATCGGTGACACATTTTGGACGCCATCAGCCTCTGACACTAGATAGTAAACTTCTCCATGGCAGAACTTTGTCTTGGTAATTTATCTCCATAGTTTAGCATAGTGCCTGACAAAAAATAATCAACCTTTCATATCAAATACGTTAACTTCTCAGCTCTGCTCCTAACCTTTTGGGAAGATCTTATAGTGACTTCTGTTCCCCTGTCCCCATCACCTGCTCCACTTTGCCTTTAGTAATAAAACGCAGTGGAAGGCTCACTGATCACCTTTTGGCTCTTGACTTCTGTTTCACAACCAGGCTTCGTTCTCAGCTTCCCCACAGGATCAGATTCTCCCAGCTGTGTCTCAATTCCTGGGCTGTGCTGGCATGCCAGGGGCTTAGCTGGGTTCTAGCCCCAATATAGGCTCACAGTGGTCCAGGAGGTAGCTGCAGAGGAGAGAGGGCCAGGCTGGTCCTTATGGATCACATAGATGTTCTCATTTTACTTAGAAGAGTTAGCATATCATGAGAACATGATGTCTTTCAGAGCAAATACCATTTTCTCTATGTGACTGAGGACAAGTTAATGAAACGCTCCAAACCTTAGTTTCTCTTCTTTAAAGTGGAGAAAAAAAATACTTTTCTTACCGGGCCGTCAGAAAAAAGCATGAGAGTCATACATGTAAATTACCTGAAGCAGTCGGCATGCTTCACAGTCCCGTCCTGTTTGTTACATGACACTAGAATAGAAATAACTTTTTCTCTGAGTCTTAGTTTACCCATCTCTAAAATGGTAATGTCAGTTCTTAGTTCTGAAACTATCAAATTCACAGTATTATTGCAACAAATGAAGATGATTGGAATAAAAGCATTCTAAAATCTATCAGTGTCTATGTAAAAATAAGATACAGTTTTTTTAAGTTTGCTGAAAATTAAGAAAATGTTTCATAAAGCAATACAAGTAGCTTTAGAAGCAGAATGTTAATAATTAAGAACACAGCCTGTATCAAATTTCCCACCTTCCCAGAATGCAAAAAAATTTTAGCAAAAAATGCAAATAGTTTCTCCATCAAGCTTCTCAAAATAAATTATTTTCATTTCATCACCAAACAAAACTGCGACACATGTTTTCAACTTCATTAAACTAGCACTGGTTTAGTATTTTCCCACCCCACATATATAACTAAACATAAAAATAGCTTGGACGAACAACAAAGCTGGGACTCCTCCTTTCAAATCCAGCCTTTGGTCAGAGGAAATGACATAGTAATCGCTTTCACAAGCAGAGGGTGTTGCATTTGAGCACATTTCCAACCATAGAATCCAAACTTCCTGTCTTATGAGGTTTCAAATTATGATAATCCTGGACTGGCCTGACACTGTAAGTTTTGCCCATGTTTATCCTCTAATCCTAGCTCAGAATCACCCCGCTGAGCTTTTCAAAAGCATGTATGTTTAAGCCTCACCGGTGAAATTTCTATTTAGAAGTATAGCGTAAGGACCAGGGATATATATGGGGGAAAGAATCCACTGGTGAGTCTCATGGTCACCCTCAGTTAATAATTACTGACTTAGATCATTATTGAAAACAACCCAAGTGCCCATCAATACAGGAGTGGGTTAATAAAATGTGGTATATGTATACCACGGAGCTCTACTCAGCTACAAAAACAATGGTGATCTAGCACCTCTTGTATTAGGCCATTCTACTAAGTGAAGTATCACAAGAATGGAAAAACAAGCACCACGTGTACTCACCATCAAATTGGTATTAACTGATCAACACTAATGTGCACATATAGTAGTAACATTCATCAGGTGTCAGGCAGGTGGGAGGGGGAGGAAGAGATGGGTATATTCACACCTAATGGGTGCAGTGCTCACTGTCTGGGGGTTGGACATGCTTGAAGTTCTGACTCATGCGGGGCAAAAGCCATATATGTAACCTAAACATTTGTACCCCCATAATATGCTGAAATAAACAAAATGATAAAAAGATCATTATAAATTTTTTTTTAAAAAATATGTAATTGCTATTATTTAAAAGGTAGCAGCTGCATTTCCTGGTCATCACTGTCAGCATCCACCCGGAAAGCCTTCACTTTAAGATTCTATAGGTGTTCCTGACTCCTAGCAAGCCTTCTCAATATCAGTATGTTCAAAATTAAAAAGCAGCAACAATATTTCAGAAACTCACTTTTACAGAATTTGTACCACTTTAAGTGGTAAAGTTTCCATTTATATGAGTCAAACTCATAGCTAATTAAACCTGGCTTCTCCTTTTCAAGTGGCAATGAGTCCAGTCTATGGGAAGACATAATTAGTTTTTAAGATTTTCGAGCCCTTAAATTCCAGACATTCCATGTGGCCTTTAATAATGGTTCATAAATCCCCTTCTGAATCTCATTATATTTGCATCCTGATTTATTGAACAAGAATAAAACACCTCTAACTCTTGAAGAAATGGTTATACTCTGAGTGGTTTTAGAAGTTTTTCCACTTTATTTGACTGAGATGTTATTAAGTTTGAGACAGAGTAACCAAGGTGGATTCCATTACAAAGGCATCTCTCCCATCAGTTTAATGATGCCATGTTTTATTTCATGCTGCTCAAACAATCTTCTAATTATGTTTGCTACCCAAGTAGAAATATCCTCTTGGAAAAATAGCATGCTGAGCCATCACCTTAGCAGTGATTATGCTCTATTTAAATCAATAAGTTAACATTTGTGTTTCTATATGACCAGTCCCTTCCGAATATGACTAGTTCATTTTAATTCTCCGTAGCTGATAAATCTGAGTTTCTGGGGGGATTAAACTGAAAGCCAGATCCTGAATCACCATGTCCCGACAAAGTTGTGCTTCTGTGAAAGTCCTGCCTCGGTATCACAGGATAACATCTCTATTTTTATTGTTGTTGTTGCTCTTGTCACAGCAAGAAAATCCTAGATTTTATTATCTACTGGACTATGTGGAACACATTGCTTTCTTTTCTCCATTTTCACTAAAATAACTATTTTAAACTTCAAGAATGGCTCACTAAGCCTTGATTTCTGAAATTTAATGAAAATGTTCACATTTTTCTTTAATATTGCTTTCCTATGTTTATAAATTCTGATGATTTCCCAATGCTGAATTTTTTTTCCAGTTTTTTTGTGTTTCCTTACGTGCTATACCATTAAAACCCAGATTTGTTAAATCATTTATTTCTAAAGAATAATGGGTTTTGTTTTATGTTCTTGTTAACATCCACAAATACCTGCAGTGGAAGTTGGCTGCAGGCTGTGAGGAAGGAAAAACGCCAGGCACAACATTCTTGCAATCACCATGGCCCTCAGCAATGGGTACATCACTTCTTGCATCATAATCAGGTACTTTATACAGAAATTTCTCCTTGCAACCTTCTCCTTCTGCACTTCCAGGATAAGCTTTTAGAAACCCCATTGCTGATACTGATCTTGAACTAAGTAGCTATGAATTTCCAATAACTGATTTGAATTTTTTATGATTTGTGCCAAATTTCCACAGGAGGCCAGACACAACTGATCTTAGTGGCTATACCCTTTCATTGGATTACTTGCTTTTTGGAGGACAATTTAAACTACATTGAGAACAAGAAGTCATGAAAAGATAAAAATTGTAAGGAAGTGATTTAGAAACCAATCATTAAAAACAACATTTATTCACACCAAGTCCTTACTCCAATACCCAATGTTAATGCTGGAAAAATATTTTAATTCAGTATTTTACAATTTTAAAATGGATTACAACACTAGAAATAAAAAGAAGCAATAAACAAACACTAGAATGAACTTTTAGATGTGGAAAGATGAGACAGAAAAAACACTCAACACTTATACACTAGGATTGCTTAATGTGTTGGACTCTAACCAAATCTAACTCTGATCTGAGCAACAGCCATCAAAAGAGTTCTGGTTTGTCAACTGAGCTTGGAAATACTATAGCATAGTGCTTCCGCGTGTAGTGGTAAATTACAGACATTAAATCACCAGGAATGCTTGTTAAAAAATAAAGAGCAGGCTGTGCGTAGTGGCCCATGCCGGTAGTCCCAGCAACTCGGGAGGCTGAGGCAGGAGGATCACTTGAGCCCAGGAGTTCGAAGCTATAATGAGCTATGATTGGGCCACTGCACTTCAGCTTGGGCTACAGACTGAGACCCCGTCTCTAAAATAAATAAAGAGTGTAAGTTTCAAGTCTGGAATAGATAGTCAAAATCTCAAAGAGTAGGACAAAAAACATGGTGTTTTTGAGTGGCATACCCAGATAATTCTTATGCATGCTGAAGTTTTGAAGGCACAGCTGTAGGGTTTTTTTGTTTGTTTTTTTAACATGTATGGGTTTTTTTTGTTTGTTTGTTTTCCCTATGGCTCACAGAGAGTGAATTCTATGCGGAACCTGAGACTTGTCAGCGACTAAGAGAACCAATCCCTTTTCACTTGACAAGAATCAATGTAGTTTTCCTGGAGATATTTCAATCCATATTGGACATTCTAAATCTGCTCCAAAAGAAGGGCGGCCATCAATAGCCAAGACTTCAGCCTTGTGTCACGTACTCCTTTCTAGCTCATTAGCAAGTGTTGAGATATCAGTGAGGAGCAAAGGAAAGGGAATGGTTCTGTTTACTTAAATGTTGACTTAGTGAATTTACTTGATAAAAAAAACAAAGTACCACTAACTGTAGACTCAGTTATTTTGCTAAGCACAGCACTGCAAGGCAGCAAAACATGTACTTTGGAGAACTTGTTTGTAGCTAGAACTGAGGCTGGGATGAGTAGTTGTCTTATATTAATATAAAGTTATTTACTCGATGGTCACAAAGATCTGAGGCTTTTGGAGAACAAAGACTACATGTAGAGCAGAAACACAAACATCAGGGAGATATTGTCACTAGGGATGGGAGAAGAACTCATAGCCTATTGAAACTCGTTGGTTTATATTTTTTCAGACATGTTCTTTTTCTGGTAGCGATCATTTCATGCACAGAAAACAACATTAAACCCTCCAAAACAGTATGTCCTTTTTGTTGATTTTCTTCGTGATGAATATATGAAAAATAGAAGCACCTACTGTAACCAAATATAAATTCATTTTCCCCTTGACCTTTCAGGAGACAAAAGATTTAGAAAATACAATATAAGGCTGAGGACAAACAGCCCTAAAAGAGGTTATGCTGAACCTCCTCTCTGATGGAGGCCAGGCTTCCTGCCCACCTCCTGGGGGCCTCTCCCCATCTTCATTCTGCAGGAAGAAACATAGATTGATGGCAGAGACTCGCCAGAGACAGATCTGGGCCAGAGACAATGAAATTTACGCTTCAGAGTCTTTCACTTGCCTATGTCCATTCCTTGGTCAGCAATGTTTCACGCAGTCATGTTTTTGTTGTAAAATTTGCAAAAGGAAGATGCCTTAATGAAATCAGTTTAGATTGCTGTCTCTTTCTCCCTTGTCTTCCTTTTCCTGCTGGGCAGCACTGGAAATGGATATCATGGGGGTATGGCTAAGGGGAAATTGAGTTGAGGAATTTGGATGGGATTTGGCAGTGTATATTAATATTTATGTGGTGTACAGTCACTTCTATGTGTCATCAAGTTGTGACTAGGTGTTCAGTGTCCCAGGGCTTTCAAGAACATGCCTAGTGCTCACTGCACTGACAGGCTTTGTGTTGGACATGAAAGGTCAAGGCCAAATGTCTGGTTATGGCACTAGTTTGTTTTATGACTCTTGGTACTAGAATTTTGTACGCTGTGGAAGCAAAACATGTTTGAAATATGTGGAATCGGATGCTAGCTTGTGGAAAATTCTTTTAATCATCAAATGTATCACGTTATAAGCAGAGCATGTGGTTTCTTTTGTTCTGTTAGGAAAACTCTTAATAAATGCCATATATTCAAGTATGCAATGCAATGCAATTTTTTTTCATTTCTGATAGGAATGATGAGAAATAGAATTTACCACGTTGCCTGTATTTCTTGGGTCAGTATTACAAAAGGCAAGCATATATGTCACACGTATAGACATCCCAACTATACGTAACCTATTGCAAATTACGTATTAATACAACCTGGCTTGAGAACAATTGCTTAGCTTTCTCTTCTCCCTGTAGAAAATGATTTTACAAAATCTTTGCCATGTGAAGCAGTGATCAAGTATTACAGAGTCAAAACGTACAGAAATAAGTATTATAAAAGGTATTTTTGTGATGTGTGGGCCTTTATTTTCTCTCATTCTAAAGGAATAATTGCTTTTATACCTTACCTCTTTTCCTTTAAAATAACCATCACATTTTTACAAGCTTCAGGTTCCACAAAATCTTGCTCCTATTTTTCCTAGGGGAGCTAACTGGAGGATAGTAAAATGTCTAATATATTCAACTACAAGTGAGGTGGCTCTGAACCAAAGTCTCCAAAACTGTTCAGGGTGGCACAAAACTGAACTTAGTCTCTGCTTCTCAGTCTCATGTTCTCTCTTACACACGCACACGCAGAGGCCGTCCAGCCTTCTCGTGCTTTAGAGACAGAACAGACATTCTCCACCTGCAACATTATAATTTACACAGGAGATAAGGGACCCTCGGTGAGAGAATTCTACAGTGGATTTGGTTTTCTTGTCAACACAAAAAGCCAGATGATACTTCCCCTTTATTGACTCTAAATCAACTTGGAAATCTCACTCTTCCCAAGCCTCCATGTCTCTGCACGAGGTTCATCTGCTGTGTTTCTGAGAACAATCTCCAAATTCCTCTTACATTCCTGAGCAGTTGCCTCTAATTATTTACTCTACAGATGCTAACTAGAAAAATGACTCAAAACCACACAGGAAAAAAGTTCAGTTCTCTCTGGGAAAACCACAAAAAAGAGACCCCTTGATCAGATGAATAGAGCATATAACTAAATCTACAGAACTAAAGACTGAATTTTTTTTTTTTTTTCTGTAGACAGTGTTTAAGACAAAGAGAAATCATTCAGCTGGACTCTTTTATACTAAAAGAAACACAAGAAGTCTTCATTTAGTCCAATACTCACACTAAAGTCTCAGAAGCTGGGCAGGTCAATGTCAAGCTCCGAACCTTGACCTTGATTCAGCTTTTCTGGTTACACCCCTATACCCAGTCCAGCACTTGAGAGGATTCCAGTGGACCAATGGGTTCCAGTTCAGCATCACAAAACAAACTCAGGGATTAAGAGTTAGATAAAATTCAGACTTGTGGAGAATTTGGGAGTTCTAAGAAAAACTGGAGTCAAACAAAATGCAAAAGTATAAAGATTAAATTGTCGCTGACTCGGCCAATATCTGTTGAGTAGCCATTGTGAGCCCATCACTCGTCCAGGGACTAAGTATAAAACAAAGAACTGGGCAGACATAGTACTTGCCCTCGAGATGTTTAATGATGTGAAAACATATCTTAATTATTTTTATTTAATTAACAATGCTTTATTTAATTAAAACATAGAAATATATATAAGCTTTAAGAATTAAAATTATTTAATTATAGTTGTGATAAGATTTACAATAGAAATATCTATTATTCAATGAAGCTATCTAACAAGGGAGTTTAATTCTAGTCATTGAGAATTCTCTGAGGAATAGGTGTGAACTCTAAATACAAAGGATGAGTGAGTCTTAGATGGGCAAAGGGAGATATTTGGGAAATCGTGAAGGCCCTGAAAAGAAAAATTTCATTGCATTCAAGGCAGATGAAAATAGGTCAATGTTGTTACAGAAAAATGAGCAAGAGGGAGGAAACACAGTAGGAGATCAGAAAGGGGCCAGGTGGTACAAAATCCTGCCTTGAACTTTATTTTAAGGGCCAAGAGATTTCAGAGAAGTATTCTAGGCAGTAGAAAGAGTTTTAGAAGGTGGGAGAAAGAAACATTGGTTTTCCCCATAGTTCTTAGGGGGCGGGGTCAGACAAATGAAATTAACAAGGCTGTTCCCCATCAGAGAAACAGCTGGAGGAAAACCGAGAGTCACAGGGTCTTTGCATGGGGGAAATGCTGGGTCAAGTCTGGGACCGGAGAAAGGAATCAGGTGTAGACGGTTGGTCCTGTAAAGAGGGAAGTGGGGCTGAGGCCAATGAGTGGGTAGGCTATCTTGGGCTCTAGGCAATTCGCTGTGAAAACACACATCTCCAATAAAACTACAAAAACCAGAATAAGTTTGGTGGGACCAGATTTCTTGTGAAAGGTGCAGAAGACTTTTTCCACCAAGCTACTATGGAGATGAAATCTAAATAGTCTGCAAAGATCCATGAGTGGAAAAGGAGAAAAGCATGTGGAAATAAGGTCAGTAATTACAATAGCTACGATTTAATGACCACTTTCTATGTGGCAGGCTGTGCTAAGCCACTGACTTGCATGTATTCATATAATACTTACAAGAATTGTACGCACAGTATCATTATCATTATCATCTCTGTTTATCAGAAACCGAGGCTTAGAGAGGTCACCATTAAGCAATGGGCAGCGGTCCCACATATATTAGGTAGAAAAGCCAGATTAGAATCCCAGACAACCTGACTTTGGATCTCAGCTTTTAACCGATATGATAAATTCAAAGGGATGATAAGGAGGGCATTAGAGTCATCCATATTTTGAAGTTTTCAGTCATACCTAAATCTTCAAAAGGAGATAAGCTCCCAAGAAATATGCCAAATGCATTCATTCATTTGTTTATCTAACGCATATTTATTGAATGCCTATTACATGTTCAATACTGTCCAAGGCACTAGGAACAAAATGGTGAGCACCAGAATAATTTTTCTCATGAAGCTGACAATATTCACAAGAAGATTGGTTGTCTTGTAGCTGAGAGCAGACATTGATTAAGTATGCATAGAAAATGTCATTTTTCAACATCTATTTGCTATTATATGCTATTAGAAAATGTTATTTGAGAATCTGATTTAGTAGAATTTGTGTAAGTGGAAGATTTTTACCGAGTTAAGAAGATATGTCAGAGCTTTCCTGGAAAAGTGACAATTAGGTTTCTTTTTTTATTTCAAAATATTATGGGGGTATAAATGTTTTTGGTTACTTGGATCACTTTTGTAATGATTGAGTCAGGGCAATAAGTGTGCCCATCACCCAGATAGTGTTCATTGTATCCATTAGGTAGGATTTCACACATCCCCTCATCTCTCCCTCCTCAGCATGATTTCCACTGAGTTTTCCTTCCCTCTAGAAAACCCCAAAACTCCAACAAGAAACTACTGGAATTGATAAATAAATTAAGCAAATTCTCAGGTTACAAAATCAATATATACAATCAGTAGCATTCCTATACACCAATAACAGTCAACCTGAGAGTCAAATCAAAGATTCAATACTATTCATAAGAGCCACTGATAAAATAAAATACCTATGAGTATACGTAGCCAAAGAAATGAAAGATCTCTACAAAGACAACTCCAAAACAGTGAAGAAAGAATTTTCAGATAACACAAACCTATGGAAAAACATATCATACCCCTGGATAGATAGAATCAACATTGTTAAATGACCATACTACCCAAAGTGATTTACAGATTCATGCAATCTCCATCAAAATACCAATATCATATTCCACAGATCTAGAGAAAATAATTCTACACTTCTTTTGGAACCAGAAAAGAGCCCAAATGACCAAAACAATCTTATATAAAGAAAGCAAATCTGGAGGCATCACATTACCAGAATTCAAAATATACTATAAGGCTATAGTAATCAAAACAGCATGGTATTTGCACAAAAATAGAGACATAGACCAGTGGAACTGAGCAAAGAATCCAGATATAAAACCATCTGCATGCAGCCAACTGATCTTTGATGAAGCAGACAACATACACACTGGGGAAAAGAAGGCCTATTCAATAAATGGTGCTGGGAAAATTGGATAGCCACAGGTGGAAAAATGAAACAGGATCCATATCTCTGACCACTCACAAAAATTAATTCAAGATGGATAAAAGACTTAAATGTAAGGTATGAAACCATAAGAATTCTAGAAGAAAATGTAGGAAAAACTCTTCTAGATATCAGCCTAGGCAAAGAGTTTATGAAAAAGACCCCAATGGCAATCATAGAGACAGTAAAAATAAATAAATAGGACTTGATTAAATTAAAAAGCTTCTGTGCAGTGCAGAAAATAAATTTTTTTGGAAGTGTTTTTTTTATTACTGCTTTAATCTCATTGCTCATTATTGATCTGTCCAGGAGTTCTGTTTTGTCTTGATCGAGTCTTGTGAAGCTGTGTGTTTCCAGGAATTTGTCCATTTCCTCTATGTTTTGAGTTTATGTGCATAGAGATTTTGATAGTATTCACAAATAATATCTTGTATTTCTGTGGTATCAGTTGTAATATCTCCTTTTTCCTTTCTGATTGAGCTTATTTGGTTCCTCTCTCTTCTATTCCTGGTTAATCTAACAAGAGGTCTACCAATTTTGTTTATCTTTTTAAAGAACAAACTTTTTGTTTCATTGATATTTTGTATTTTTTTTTAATTTTGTTTTCCATTTCATTTAATTCTGCCCTGACCTTAGTTATTTCTTTTCTTCTTCTGATTTTGGTTTTGGTTTGGTCTTGTTTTCCTAGTCCCTTGAGATGTGTCATTAGATTGTTAATTGGTGATCTTTCTGTCTTTTTGATGTAGGTGGTTAAGGCTATGAATATTCCCTTTAGGACTGCTTGCTGAATCCCATAGATTTTGATAGGTTGTGTCTTGTTTGTCATTCAGCTCAAAGAATCTTTTGATTTACATCTTAATTTCATTATTGACCCAATAATCATTCAGCAGCAGGTTGTTTAATTTCCAGGACTTGTGTAGAATTGAGTGTTTCCCTTGGAGTTGATTTCTAGTTTTATTCTACTATGGTCTGAGAAGGTACATGGTATGATTTCTATTTTTTCAAATTTGTTGAGACATGTTTTGTGGCCTAAGGTATGATCAATCATGGAGAATGTTCAATGTGCTGATGCGATGAATGTATATTTGGTAGGTTTTTGGTAAAATGTTCTGTATATGTATGTTAGGCCCATTTGTTCTAGAGTCCTGTTTAAGTCCAGTGTTCCTTTATTTATTTTCTGCTTGAATGATCTATCCAGCTCTGTCAGTGGGGTGTTGAAGTCCCTGGCAATTATAACGCTGCTGTTTATCTCTTTGCTTAGATCTAGAATTTGCTTTAGGAATCTGGGTGCTCCTATGTAGGTGCATAAATATTTAGGATTGTTGTCTTCTTGTTGAATTGCTTCCTTTACCATTATATAATTGCCACTTTTGTCTTTCTTTACTACTGTAGATTTAAAGTCAATTTTATGTGATATGAGTATGGTTACACGTGCTTTCTTTTGGCTTCTGTTTGGATGGAATATTTTTTTCCATCTCTTCACCTTGAGTCTGTGTGAGTCCTTGTGGGTTAGATGTGTTTCCTGGAGACAGAAGACCCTTATGTTGTATTTCTTCACCCATTCTGTCAGCCTATGCCTCTACAGTGGGGCATTCAGATGGTTCACGCTGATGGATAGCATTGATATATGGGATGCTGTTCTGTTCATTCAGTTGGGTAGGACTGTATTATACATGGATCAGCACAATAGACACCTACCAGTGTAAAATTACACAAAAGCTAAAGCTCAGAGCTCATATAAAACAATAGTACAGTATCTCATATAAAACAATAGATGTGCATTTCAGTGAAGGATGTTTAAGCGTGAACTAGGTAGAGGAAGGAGAAATGAGCACTAGTAAGAGAGTGTGGCAAGAAGGAGCATTCAAGGGACAAAGGACAGAAAGGAGGCCAAAGTGTCTGGAAAGTGAGTGCCATGACAGATACATAGGGGAGATAGGGCTGCAAAGGACGTCAGGGCGGATGATGGAAGGGTTTGTGAGCTACGTTAAGAATTTAGGCCTTTCTTCTAAAATTGTAGGCTCAGATTTTCATTTTGATAACATCATCCTATCTGCTGTATTGAAAATGGATTTGAGAAAGGCAGGAGCAAATGTGGTAAGAAGGTTATTGAAAAAGTACAGGCACATAATGATGGAAAACTGGAACTAGAATGAAGACAGTAGATATGAAGAGAAATGACGGATTGAATTAAGGATTTAGGGAGAGTGAAATGTTGCTAAGTTTCTCACTTCAAAATTTAAAGCACAGTGGTACAGAATTATAGTGAATGCACTGTGATAAAGAGCAATAAAAATTTGTAAGGTTTCAGGCGGGAGCTCAGAAGTTTGGTTTTGCAAATGTTGAGTTTTAGGTCCTTTTGAGATGTTCAAGAACAGATGCAAGTAGGGACATGCATTTTATCTGGAAATAAGAAGGAGAGCATGAGTTAGAGGTGTGAATTTAAACACCTGGTCAATACATTATCATTTAAAGTAACAGCAATGGATACAACTGCCCAGGAAGAAAGAACCTAATGTGCAGCCATCCCTTGGTGTTCATCAGGGATTTGTCCCAGGACCTTTCATGGACACCAAAATCTACAGGTGCTCAAGTCCCTTATGTAAAAAGGCACAGTATTTGCATATATCCTATGCACATTCTCCCAAATACTTTACATACCTAATACAATATAAATACTATGTAAATAGTATACGTATTTTTTATTTGTATTATTTGTATTGTTGTATCATTACTTTTTGTTTGTTTGGGGAGGTAATACTTTTGATTTGTGGTTGGTTGAATCCACAGATGTGAAACCCACAGATATGGAGGCCCAAACTGTAATCCCAACACTTAATTGCTAGGTAAATGAAGAGGAGTCTACAGAGACAAAAGGAACTTCCAAAAAGATAAGATTAAAATCTCTTGAAAGAGAAGAGGGAAGAAAATGTCTCAAGAAGTCGAGAGAGCTCCACTATCAAATGCTGCTACCAGGTAAAATAAGATGAGATCTTCAGGAATCCTTGTGGATTTAGCGACACGTGGTGGATGCATTCTGTTCTCACAGGTGATGTGAATGGAAGCCACGTTGGAATGGGTTGATGCATGATTTGAAAGTTGGGAACTACATGAGGAAATGTAGATTGTAAGCATAAGAGAAATTTTTTGAGAAATTTAACTAGGAAGAATAGGAAAAGAAAAAAAAAGATTTCTGGGACATGGAAATTTTGGAGTGGGTTAATTATGTTAGGAGTTGGGAAACTAAGAGAAGGACAGGAGTCAAGGATGCTTCTCAAAGTTCTTGAGTGAATGACCATATAAGTGATAGGGTTATCTATTAAAAAGGGAAACTATAGGGGAAGCTTCTTTGTGGGGTAGAGCATGGATTAAAGTGTGAACATGGTTTGTTTGTGGTATCTATAAAAACACCAGAGAAAAACAATCTGTCAGCAGTTGGACTGGTGCTTAGATGAAAGGATTGAGTCGAAGATGTCATTTGTGGGGAGGTGGGTCTGGATTATACATGATAATTAGAGCCATGGAATATATGGGATAACAAAAAAGAGCATGTGATAAGAGGAGTGAAGAGAGCCTATAAAATCCAACCCTAAGGATTGCTAACATTGAAAAGAATCGCATTAGAAGAGAAAAGCAGGAAAGCAGCAACCAGAAAGATAGGAGGAAAACCAGAAGTCCCTCTTTTGAGACCCAAGGACAGACACTACCTAGAGAAGAAAATTTTCAATTTACATCAAATGATGCTGAAAGGTCGAAAAAGATGGGGATTGAAAAATATTATTGAATTTAAGGCTGCAGAGGTCCTTGATGGCTGTACGGGGAGCCATTTGCATGTAGGATTAGGGTTAGTGTGGAAACCAAATTTTGCAGTTACTAGGATATAAAGACGAAGAAACAGTGTGTAGACAAACATTTCAATAAGTTTGTAAAGAGCTGAAGAAGCAGGAGTACGTTTGAGTGGGCTATAGGGCTGGACCAGCCATAAGTAATATGTGACTAATCACATTCCTCTGGCACCGCTTGTCTCCCGGATCCTTGGCCCCATTGAGTCCAACCAACTCTGTTTTGCCAACACAGGTTCATTGTCTGGGCTCAACGTCCCCTGGGAACACCAGAGCTTCTCTCTTGGCTACTTTTATGTAGCCAAGCTACCCAGCTGCACCCCTGGATTTTTTGGCTTCTCGTGTCATTTCTGAGCTTTGATGAATCATAACCACACCGACAGACTCCAGTGTGGAATCTGGCACGCAAAAGTACCAGACCACAAAACTCAAAAGAGCACAGAACTTAACTCCTTGAGAGCTACACATTCCGCAGGAGGAAACAAGAACTGGGAGGGAGTTAGGTAAACCAATTCCCTCACCTTCCTTTCTTCCCAGGGCAACTAGGGGCACAATTTCTTCTTGCAAATATCAGTCAGTCATATAGTATTGCTGTACTTTCTTCCTGGCCTCACTTCTTTTCTTCTTAAATAAGGAATCAGTACTTTAAACTTTGTATCATGCTCTCCAGTTTATAGTACACCTGAGTTAAAATAAGGGTAGGTTCAGAGACTTTTTTTTTTTTAAAGATAGAGAAAATCCAGATGTGTTTAATTACTGATGAGAAGGATCTAGTTGGGAGGAAAATGTTGAAGATGCAAGAGACAGGGAGAATTATCTGGGATAAGTTTTTCAAGTAAGGAGGAAAGATAGCTCCCTCGTATGCACAGAAGGTGAAACTAAGCTTTATTGAGTTTTAATTATGTGCCAGGCTTTCTTCACAATGATGGGAATGTATTCTTTTTTTGGTCCTCATGCCATTCATTGAAGTAACTCTTACCATTGTCTTCATGTTGCAAGTGAAGAAACTGAGGCACAGAATGACTAAGGAATTTTCCCAAGTCACACAATTTAGGCAGAGGTGACAGTATTATATTTCAAGCATCTTTTGCCAGAGCCAGTATTCTCATTCAGTGCATTTTGCTGCCTATCTTTCATTAGAAGAGGATAATTTCCTCCATTGTGATATGAAAAAGGAAGAGAGGTTGAATGCAGTTGCAGATTTGAGGATGTTTGCTATTCACGGTGGATTCCATCAGCGAAGTGTGAATAGAAGAGGGATGTTTTGGGAACTTGACAACAGTATGGAAAATCAGAAAGCATCTCATCCGTAGGCCAGGGTTTTGCAATATCCTCCCACCCATTCATACTCCCACTCTCGTCTCTCTCCAATCTATTCTCAACACAGCAGAAGAGTGATCCGTTAAACGCAACTCAGATCATATTGCTTTGCTCAAATGCACCACCAACTTCCCATTTCCTCAGAGCAAGAAGCAAACTATCCTCAAGACTTCAGTGGCACTACATCATTCAATTCTGTCCCTACCTGTCTCCTCTTTGAGTGTCTCTCTTCCATCCTCTTTGTTCACTCAGCTGCAACCTTCCATGAAAACACTGGTCATGATCTCTGTACCGTTGCACCCACCACTTCCTCTCCCTGGAGCAAAGGACTTTTTCTCAAGATGTCCACATGGCTAGCTTGTACAGCTCTTTCAGGATTTGCTTGAAAGTTGCCTCTCAAAGCACATTTCCCCAGCCACACTAAGATCTCAATTGTCCTACCAATATTTCCTATCTCCTTCCCTTCTTTACTGTTGTCCTCTTGGTACTTATGACTACCTGTTATATACTTTAAATATTTGTTCTTAACATCTGTCTTTCCCACTAAAATTTAATGCTCCTCAAGGGAAGAGCTTTTTATCTATTTTTTTCAGTACTATGTTTCTGGCAGCTAGCACAATGCCCGGCTCACAGATGTTTAATAAATATTTGTGGAATGAATGAATAGCTGTAGAGAGTGGGAGAGCCAGGTGCTTAGTAAAATGTACTAAAATATCTGAGCAATACAGGACACCAGGTGGAGGGTGGTGACGATGAATAAGTGACTTTCAGCTATAGCTCTCAATTGCTAGGCTCTAGGCATGGGGGTTGGAGTGCTTTTCTCGCACCAGAATTTGTCCCAGAAATGTTTTATCTCTCTTGTCTTCTACCTTAGACAAAAGCTTGGGCCGCTTTTGATGTCTTATGAATCCTTAGACATATGAAAATTAATGATAAGCCACTTTGGGGAGCCTTTTAAAAATTCAGATGCGAGTTATTCGTTGTTAGATATCTCACAAATATTTTGAATAAAGTAAATTGTTTTCTCATCCACAAGGTGATCTTAAGTTCAGACCTTAAGTTATGCGTCTGGTTTCTCCATTTAGGAAAAACTTGTATTTGTTGGCAGAGAGAATTTGCGGCTTTAGATGCTCCGTCCAGTCAGCGTTTCGGTTTGGAGGGTCACAGACCAGGCTTGGAGTCCTGACGGTAAGTTAGGACATTTCCATCGAACTTTCCACTCCCAAGAAATGGAAAAGACTGAGTCATTAAGTGATAAGAGGCTTCCTAGTTGAGACAAACAAGTCTTCCAGTGCCGCATGGAAAGTTAGACCTAGCCATCGTTGAGAAGACCAAAGACAAAGGAGAAATGCTAATGAGAACTTAAGGAAGGTCCATGATCCTCAACAGATTAATAACATTTACACAAGAACAGCGTTTTTGGTTTTTCCCCAAAGTTTCCAGGTACAGGAACCCCTGAGGTATTTGCTAAGTGCAGAATCCTCAAGGATTAATATTAATGTATAAGCATCTCTAAGGCTGAGGCCCCAGAATCTTAAATTTATTAAGCACCACAGCTGATTCCATGGTAAGCTGTTCATAAACCAATGAACAAACATTGTTGTAGAACACAGCCCCTAATAAGAAGAAACATTGGCCTCTAAGTTAATCAAATTGCTGAAAGTCAGATACTAAAGCTCCCGCGTGTTCCTGAAGCAGGAAACTTTATGTTCTCATTCAGTCTTTTGACTTGCGTTTTAAACCACTGCTTGGTTATTCCTTTTAAATTTGTATAATTGAATTGAAACAGTAATCAGAAGAGGGAATGCTGCCTGGTAAAGCCAGGCAAGTTGAGGTCTAATAATGAAACTAATAGCCGAGAGTCCGTCGGGGAATCAGGGAAACAACAAGTATTTCCAACAGCACACGAGAGCAGTCTAGGACCTCCTTAGGCAGGAAAAACAGATCTCAATCACTCCCGAGGGCATCTCCGCACTGCAGGCTCATAATGTCCCTGAGTTAATGATGAGAGATTCAATCATTCTTAGTATTCTCTGGTTACGATTTCAGGGAAGTACAATGAGCATCACAAAGACTTTGGTGCACAAAAATAGCATATAATATGGAGTAAATTTCAGTTATTTGGAAAATTAACAGAAGTGGAAAAGCTTATCCACAGATAAATGAGATACACACATACTTTCCGTGTGCACAGTGATGAAGGTAATGCCCTTCTGTTAGGCCTGGGGCTGGCCCGGCACAGGGAGTGGCCTGGTGGGTGGGGACATCGTTTGTATTTAAGGTGCCAGGAGCTGGGGAAGATTCCTGCCCGAGACGCCACAGGGCAGCAGGTGTCAGAGAGGAAAGCCACAGCATTGTGCTCCGGAGCTTCCCAAGTTCAAGTGCTTCCACGGACCAGCAGCTGCAACGTCACCTGGGAGCCTGTGAGAAGTTCAGACCCTCAGATCCCACCCCAGACCTCCCGGGTCAGAGTCTGTAGTATTCTAAGATTCCCGGGCACATTAAAGTTTGAAATGTGGTACATTAGTAAAGCTGGGATTTCAATGTCAAGGGATGTAGTTGGTGTTGAAAAGCTGAGAGTTCAAAAGCAGGTTCAAATCATATAAAAATAGCCAGGAATAACCCAAGGTCATCTATCTATCTCTTAAAATGGGGTCAGAGGTGTTCAGGGTCACAGGCAGGACAGATACTTTGCACAGTTTTTACATATTAATCTCAAATTTTCTTTAAAGTGTTTTTGACTATAATATAACATAAATATTGGAACATACAAGTTTCAAATCAATGCATTTTAATGCCATTTTAATGAAGTAAAATTTACACGTAATAAAATACATAACTTTTGAAAAATGTATATAGCCAGACAATTACTTCTCTGAGCAAAATATAAAATATATTTATCACCCCAGAAAGCTCCCTCTGTCCTCTCAAATTAATTTTCATCCCCTCGGCACAACTGCTGTTCTAATTTCTATCACTATTGATGATTTTGCTTTCTCTTGAATTTAATATAAATAGAAGCAAACGTTATATACTCTTTTTTTTTTTTTTTTTTTTTGAGACAAAGTCTTGCTCTGTCACCCTGGCTACAGTGCCGTGGTGTCAGCCTAACTCACAGCAACCCCAAACTCCTGGGCTCAAGCGATCCTCCTGCCTCAGCCTCCCGAGTAGCTGGGACTACAGGCATGCGCCACCATGCCTAGCTAATTTTTTCTGTTTTTAGTTGCCCAGCTAATTTTTTTCATTTTTAGTAGAGAAGGGGGTCTCATTCTTGTTCAGACTCATCTTGAACCCCTGCTCTTAAGCAATCCTCCCTCCCCGGCCTCCCAGAGTGCTAGGATTACGGGTGTGAGCCACCACGCTCAGCCAACATTATATACTCCTTTGTGTCTAGATCCTTTCCCTTAACATAATGCTTTTGAGATTTGCCTCATATTGTTGCACATAATGATAGTTTTTTGCTTTTTACTGGTGAATAGTATTTCTTATATGAATATACTACTATTTGTGCATTCTCCTATTGATGGATATTTGAGTTTCTAGATTTTTGCTATTATAGATAATGTAAACAGTTTTATATGCCTATTAAAGAGATTAATTTTGTTATCAAAAATAAAATTCCCCAAAATAAAATTTTAGCTATTAATGGTTTCAGTTGTGTTTTCTACCAAACATTTAAGGAAGAAATAATATCAAACTTATACAAACTGTTTGGAAGATATTGAAGGAGGAAACACATCCAAACCTGTTTTATGAAACATGCTTTTTTTATGTTTCATTATTATTTTAATCTTATTGATACTTATTTAATGTCCCAGCATAGGGTTTAATTTGGCAAACAATCTATGTCCATTTGAAAGTAATGTGTGTTCTGCAGTTTTGGGGTGAAGTATTGTTCTGTAAACATCAATTAGTTCAAGGTAATTGATAACAAATGTTTTGTCTTGAATTTATTTTGTCTAATATTAATTTAGCCACTTCAGCTTTTGCACGCTTACTGTTTACATAGTATATCTTTTCTCACATTTTTATTTTCAATATATCTGCATTTTAAATTTAAAATGAATCTCTTGTAGACACACTTTACTCAGGAATATTTTTGTCATTTTATGTTTTCTTAAAAATTTTAATAACTCAGTAAAACAAACATTGTTATAAGTGCTATAAATGTTATAAATCGGGAAACGGAGGTGGAAAAAATTTGAAGCTCTAGCCTACTCATACTATGGTCCTCCAGCTTCCAGTACTGAACTATTTGAACAAGATAACAAAAATAATTTGGTTTATCAAAAGTTAATTTGGCTTAAAACAATGAAAATAACATAACTTAGTAAAAAATGCTTTATGTTCTATTATCAATCTCATATCTTCAGCTTCAGCTGCAAATACTACTGTAATCACAGCAAAATAACCACTATATCTAACCTCAACTTATCTTCTGAGTTCCAATTTATATTTACCATATCCTTTTGGAAATTTCTGTTTAGATGCCCTGTAGGCATCACAAATAAATAATTCCATTTTTTCCATTTCAACTTGGTTAATTAAATCTGCAACCTTTCACCCACTAAGACATCCTTTACTTTCTGTTTCTGATTTATTCTTTCTATTTAATTATTCAACAGGTTTTTTTTTCTCTCTACTGAAAATATTTCTTGAACCCATTCCTGCTTCTTCAAAACATCACACCTCACCTTCTTGGCCGTGACATATTGCAAGAATGTCTTAATTTGTCTCCTACTTCCAGCCATTTCTCCTCTCAAATCACAGTGACCACCAAGCCCTTCCACCATATTTAACCCAATCTACAAATCTTTTTGCAGCTCTGCCAAAAAGATGGAAAAAAAGCTTCACACTCTCTACTGTCTATTGTTTGCATGATAAAGGCTCTCTAAATCTGGCAGATAGCAATACATTTTTATTATACTTTCCTGCACTTAACTCTTTCTACTGACTGAGGTTTTTTCTCCAGTCTCTGCCTCACCATGACCTTCTATCGATCTATCTATTCTCTTTGAGTCTCAATACAAATGTCACTTCTTTGCCAAACCTTCCCTAACTCCTCAGCCCCAGACAGAGTTAATGTCTGTCTTCTCACTAAGCTTTATTCTCTATCCTTACATCATAGATTTTAAAATTTCCTCTTCCGTCATTATTTTATCTTGTTTCAACAATAAAAACTGTGGCATATACTTATAATATTTAATACCAGATACACATTAATAATAACTCTCACCATAATAATAATATAAAACAAAGTTTACCTTTTGTATATGTATTTATGTGAGATGCTGTATATCAACTCGTAGAAGGGTCACGTGAGTCACACCATGTGCTGACTAATTGTACTGTGTCCACTGAATGCATAACTGCAGATTGATTTATTGAGTGAACCTATGTCCATACTATTCTGAAACAAATAACGTGCCGGAAAGTATCGGTGCACTGGGTATTTCATAGAAATTTGTTTTTATCTCACATACACATTGTAAATAAGTTTTTGATGTCTCCAATTATACTGTGAATTATTTGAGAAAAGAAAGCACCATTTTGATTCCTCTCCATCTTTTTTAAGCTACTGGCACAGTGTCTAGCACATAGTAGGCTCTCAGCAATGGTTTCATAAATACAGATTTAAAAAAATCCTATCACTAGGAAGGCCAAGATTAAACAGGTACAAGTAGACCTACCATTTGATCCAGCAATCCCATTATGGGGCATCTACCCAAAAGAACAAACGACATTCTATAACAAAGACACCTGCACCCGAATGTTCATAGCAGCACAATTCACAATTGCAAAGATGTGGAAACAACCCAAGTGCCCATCAATACATGAGTGGATTAATAAAATGTGGTATATGTATACCATGGAGTTCTACTCAGCTATAAGAAACAGTGGTGATATAGCACTTCTTGTATTTTCCTGGAAAGAGTTGGAACCCATTCTATTAAGTAAAGTATCCCAAGAATGGAAAAATAAGCACCACGTGTACTCACCATCAAACTGGTTTCATTGATCATCACCTAAGAGCACATTTAGGAATAACATTGATCGGGTGTCGGGTAGATTTGGGTGGGGGAGGGGATGGGTGTATACATACATAATGAGTGCCATGCACACTGTCTAGGGGATGGACACGCTTGAAGCTCTGACTCGGGGGTAGGGTGGGGGGGCAAGGGAGATACATGTAACCTAAACTTTTGTACCCCCACAATATGCTGATATAAGAATAAAAAAAAAAAGAAGGCCAAGATTGAAAAGACTACATGTTATAAAACTTTAAATGGATAATGAGTTTCTTTTCATAGTTTATTTTCGAGATGGGCCACTGAGTTGAATAGCCATGGTGGCATGAAAGGGCTTGGGAAATAAGACAGATGTATGCACAGAACCTCATTAAATGTTTAATCAAAATTTCATGATCTGTGTAGGGAATTGAGAAGTCTCCCCGAGAAGTCATAAAAATTAATTTGGAAGGGAATTAAAAAATGGAGATTCACAGTGCTGCGTAAGTGGTTTTGTGTCCTGTAAAACTCTCTAAATGTGTTTATGAGCTGAGCATCCTGTCCTGAGCTCGCAAAATAGGAAACAAAGCATCAGTCTTGGCATCTCCTGGTATTTGAGATGCTTGGAATTATTAGCTCATACTCTTGGCTCTCTCAAAGGAAACAAAACAGGAGTGTGTGTTTAGGTCAGGCTTTAATTTTCCAGACTGAAAAATTC
Organism: Eulemur rufifrons; assembly: GCF_041146395.1. Classification (NCBI taxonomy): domain Eukaryota; kingdom Metazoa; phylum Chordata; class Mammalia; order Primates; family Lemuridae; genus Eulemur; species Eulemur rufifrons. The sequence continues at coordinate 2,708,094 of NC_090995.1, read as the reverse complement.
AATCACTTTCTATGTAGACACAAATCTCATCTTCTTTTCCTTTGGTCAGGTGGAGCTCATTCTTCTGGACCTGGATGACTGTAACGGGCAGCATGGGAAGGTGCTATTTCAAAAGTATTTCAGGGCCGGGCGCGGTGGCTCACGCCTGTAATCCTAGCACTCTGGGAGGCCGAGGCGGGAGGATCACTCTAGGTCAGGAGTTCGAGACCAGCTTGAGCAGGAGTGAGACCCCATCTCTACTAAAAGATAGAAAGAAATTAACTAGACAACTAAAAAAATATATATAGAAAAAGTTAGCCAGGCATGGTGGCACGTGCCTGTAGTCCCAGCTACTTGGGAGGCTGAGGCAGGAGGATTTCTTGAGCCCAGGAGTTGGAGGTTGCTGTGAGCCGGGCTGACGCCATGGCACTCTAACCTAGGCAAGAGAGTGAGACTCTGTCTCAAAAGGAAAAAAAAAAAAAGTATTTCAGCATTCACTACACATTTATTCTCCCTTCTCACCATCAGCTTTAGTTCATGGTGGAGATGATTTTGTAAGTTTCTTTAGCTTGGTTTCCTTCTTTATTAGTAGTGGTTAAAAATAATGAAATGTTAACCAAAGCATAAACATATAACACCTGTGACTTCAAGTGTAAACTAGAAGGTTTACTATGGAAAACCGTAATGAACACTGAAGCCTTACTATAAGAAAAAAAAAAAAAAACTGGATAAATGAATGTGAATGTCAAACAAATATTAATATAAAATTTACAGTGTTTAAATGTTAAAAAGTTGTCATATTTAAAAGTAGTAGTCACATAGCTGAAATGATTTATTGCACATATTTTTCATAATATAACCAAGATTTCAAAAGTTGACATATAAATATTAAAGAACAATTAGCAAAAGAGACAGGCTTTTCAAAAATGCTTTAAAATGTGACTGTAGTGTGTAATGTCATTGCCACAAGATTTTCAGCCTTTTCTTTTCCAATACAAAAATGTAAAAGAAGACAAAATATATTCTAATGTTTCAATTAGAATTATGTTCCAGGAAGTGCACACTATAAGTTTGATTTACATTCCATGCACATTTCTCAATAAAAAATAGATATTTCCATGCACCGGTTATTATGTATGAGAGCTTTCTCAGTAGCAGAAAAAGAGATGATCATTCTTGCATGATTACTAAAGAACACTGGGCATTAGACACACTGGTGATTTAAGTCGAAAGTAATTGATAATAGTTGAGGTTAGCTGAAGTTACATATAACGAAAAGCATAGTCGGTTAAAAGCCATACCCTCAGAACTCACTAAATGGCCAGAAATACGACAAATAGTTTACTACATTAACATATGAGCAAAAGACTGCTTGAAATCTGAGACCAAGTTTAATGAGAATCATCTGAATTCTTCAGCAACATCCAGGAAGCATGTTCTAGAAAATTTTCTGGTATTAAAGACCACTCATGTAAACAACTAGTCCAGCTGGTTTTCCTTTAGAAAGATAAGGTAAAAGATTTTGATGCAAAGTTGCAATGTGCTGGCTAGAGGAAGTCAAGGAGGAACGTTCAGAGGACTCAGGAAGCACTCACAATTGGAAATAAGAAGTTGTTCAGAAGAAGAATGTAATCCAAAGGAGAAATAGGAGAATATACACCATTCCTTGAAAGGCCATCAGGTGATTACAGACAAATAGACAACATACAGAATGGGAGAAAATATTTGCATGCCATAAGTCCAATAAATGGCTAATAATCATAATCTACAAAGAACTCAAGCAAATCAGCAAGGAAAAAACCAAACAACCCCATTACAAAGTGGGCAAAAGACATAAACAGAAACTTTTCAAATGAAGATAGACTAATGGCCAACAACACATGAAAAATTGCTCAGTGTCACTAATCATCAGGGAAATGGAAATTAAAACCACAATGAGATATCCCTTTACCCAAGTGAGAATAGCTCTTATCAAAAAGTCCCCAAACAACAGATGCTTGCATGGATACAGAGAAATGGAACACTCATACACTGCTGGTGGGACTCCAAACTAGCACAACCTCTATGGAACGTCGTATGAAGACACCTGAAAGAACTAAAAGTAGACCTACCATTTGATCCAGCAATCAGCAGTCCCACTACTAGGTATTTATCCAAAGGAAACAAAGACATTTTATAAAAAAGACACTTGCACTCAAATGTTTATAGCAGCATAATTCATGATCACAAAGATGTGGAAACAATCCAAGTGTCCACCAATACATGAGTGGATTAATAAAATGTGATGTATGTATTCCAGGAGTACTACTCAGCCATAAAAATGGTGATCTGGTTTCTTCTGTAACAACTTGGATGGAACTGGAGACCATTCTTCTAAACGAAGTATCATAAGAATGGAAAACAAACACAGCATGTACTCACTACTAAGTTGGAATGAATTGATCAACATTTACGTGCAATAAGGAAGTGAAACTCAAGGGAAATCAAGTAGATGGGGGTGGTGGGAAGGAGATGGGTAAATTCACACCTAACGGGTACAATGAACACTATCTGAGTGAAGGGCACACTTGTAACTTTTACTCAAACTATCCAAAAGCAAATTATGTAACCAATATGTGTGTATTGGTTCCCATGTTCTTAAATGAAACAAAAGAAATAAAATTTAAAAAATTAGAAAAAAACTGCTCACTCTTTCTTTTCACCTGTCTACCTGACTTGATATTGAGGATCTACTTGTGGACTACAAAGCCCTAAGGAATGGTCAATACACTTGACCCTGACTTCTTGAATGATTTCAGGAGACAGAGCTGTCTGTCTGCCGACACTGGACAACGTAAATAAACTAAACTTTTATTGTGTTTAGTCACTGAAATTTTGAGGTTGTTTGTTACTGCAGTCAGTCTACTCTGACATGTCGTCCAATGGAAGACTTGGTTCTTACTAAAAAAAAAAAAAAAACAACAAAATAAGCTAATCCCTATTTTAAGCCGAAATTTGAGTTCCAGAAAGGTATTACACCGATAAAACCAGATCCAGTGATTTACAAGAGTTATGAAATAGTATTTTTAAAAGTACAACAGAAACACAAACCATAAAAAGTTTCTTCAAATACTAATAGAATCAATAATCCGCTAAAGTGATTAAGGAAAAGAAAGAAAATTGAACACGATATACAATGTCAGGAATCAACACTAGAGGCGTTCTTTACAGAGTCTTCGGGTATTAAGAACTAAGAGGATTAATGTCTGCTGTTTTCATTGCCCTAATTCTGTATCTGGTTTGATCTTTTTACAAAAAGATTCTTCAGGTGAAAGCTGAGATGATTTTCTGCCTTTGTCCTGCGCTGACATGCGCACTTAAGGTGACACATTCCCGCTTGATCCTGAATTATCTGGCATCGCCTGTACTTCCTCATGTCTCTCCCAACCCTGTCCCTGCAGCCCTGTCAGCCTCCAGGATTGCTCGCCCACGTGCCTGCAGCCGTTCCAGGTTCCAGGTGTCTTCACTCCAGCCTGAATATCACCATCTCATCACACTGCAGTGACAAGTGCCCTAGTGTGTCATCAGGTGTCTGTGTCCTCTCTGCCTGGGGCAGTGCCAGCTCCACGTGGCTCCACTCCTTGTCCCTGCAGCATGCGTTGCGTATACCGTCTCGTCTCCTTAGCCTTGCCTCATCCCATGCCCATCTTTGCAGGCTCCAGCCCCTCTGCATGGAGCCTGTGTCTTCCCTCGAGTGTCTCAGTCCCTTGTCCCTGTGGCCCATGTCACGATTCTTTTTCCTCCACCGTCCAGCCTATGGAACATACCCACCCTCGAGTGTCTTCATCCGTTAGCTCGCAGCTGTCTTTGTGTGCCTCTGTGACCCGGACTGGTGGCCGTGTCTGTCCTCAAGTATCTCCATGCCTCGTGAGTCTTGTCAGACATTTTTTTTTTATCTGAAACCCCTGTGGCTGTGACACTGCCTTTTTTCATGTATCCGTCTCCTCTCTCTGTACCCCAAGGGTCTCATGGGTCCCCATCATTTGTTCCTGCCTCAGGAGTCACCCACTGTAACAGAGTTTTGTTATCTGCTGACGTGCTGATGACATCTTGGTTGCTTCTAGGTTTCACACACTGTGACTAAAGTGGCTCTATAGATGTCCTCGCTGTTTTGTATGTGGTCGTAAGTCTTCCCACCAACCGGGTGGAGTATGTTTGCTGCATCCTATGGTGATTTTATGTTTGGCTTCATAACAACGGGCCAAGCTCTTTTGTAAAGTGGCTGTACCATTATGCATTCCAAACAGTAATGAAGGAGGTTTTCTGTTATTCTGTAGCCTTACCAAGGATGGGTGTTGCCCATTTTTTGCTTCTTTGTTGTTTAAGTAACCATCCTAATAGATGCATAGGGTGTCTACCTCCGTGTTGTTTTAGTTTGATTTTCCTCAATGTACAATGCATTACTTTTTTGCCATTATTCGCTAATGTTCAGCATCTCGTTATGTGCTTATGTTTAATGTGTACATCTACTATAGTGAGGTGTCTGCACAGATATTTATTGATGTATTTTGGGGAGAATTTATGGTCTCATTGTTGAATTTTAGAATGTCTTGGTACATTTTGCATGCGAGTCCTTCTTCCGATATGTGTTGTGCAAGTATTTTCTTCCAGTCTGGGGCTTATCTTTTCATTCTTTGAACAGTGTCTTTTGAAGAGTGTACCTTTTTAGTTTAATAAAGTTGACATTATTACTTTTTTCAGAAAGAGTTATGAAAATATAAAGAAGAACAGTATTAAAAACAGCGCCCACTAATTCTCAGGATAAAATAACAAGAAGAACCATTAGTACTATTTGTTTCTGGAGATGTCTGCTCATCACGGCACAGGAGTTTAACGCAATGAACTTGAAATGACAGCAGAAAAAGGTGTAGATGTCTCCCAGGTATTACTGAGACCTGGTAGATTGGAGCTCTTGGCTGTGCTATGAAAATGAAATAGAAATCTTGGAACCCATTCTATTAAGTGAAGTATCCCAAGAATGGAAAAACAAGCACCACATGTACTCACCAGCAAATTGGTTTCCCTGAGAGCACATTTGGGATTCACACCAATTGGGTATTGGACAGAGGTCGGGGCTGGGTGGAAGGGATGGGTGTATACCTACTTGATGAGTGCGATGCGCACTGCCTGGGGAATGGACACGTTTGAAGTTCTCTCTGGGGGGGATGGGGTGGGGGGAGGGGAGGAGTGCACACCTACATGATGAGAGTGATGTGCACTGTCTAGGAAATGGACACAACTAAAGCTCAGACTCGGGGGGATGGGGAGGCATGGGCAATGTATATAGCCTGATCTTTTGTACCCCCTTGATGAGCTGAAAAACAAACAAAAAATAAAAAAAAAAAAAAAAACCAAATATAAAAAAAAAAAGAAATCTTTATTGACAGAACTGAACTGTATACAAAGGGTGGAGAAATTGTATGTGCAAGAAGATATTCTTGTCCCTGCTTTTCCTATCTTTGCTCAACAATAGTTACCAATATCTTAGACTTAAGGGCTCAGTCCTGTTCGTCTGACTTCAAATATCAACCTACAGTCTGAGCTAATGCTGCTGTATTTTCCCCACCAGACTGGACTCAAGTTTGGTTTCACCACAAGAAAAATTACATAATGGACCTCTGGCCATCTCATCCCTACTCCAGGGCCAGCCCTAAAATTTGGGTGGATCACCTTATGCCATTGTCACTTCAGCCTGACCTATCCTGATCTTCCTATGGGTAAGAATTCCACCTAGCTTACAACCAAGTCTTAGTTAAGTTACTATGCATTAATTTATAAGGGAAGTCATGAAAGTATTATGGACGTATGCATTTGGAAGGTAATTGAGTGAAAATACAGGGCATAAAATAAGAAAAAAGCAATAGAAACTGCTGTATTTACACTTGACCAGTTAGCATATTTGGATAATGCAATCAAAATGCAGGCATACAGGAATGGAACAAATATATGAAAGATACAAAAGTGTATTGAAGTGCTCATATATAAAGATGTCTTCTGGAAGGCTTATTCTTCTCAAAGTAGAAAATCTGTTACTTTATTGACTTTTCTCACTAATAGATTCATTTTCTGGAAGCAACTATAGGGATTGGTACTTTGAACATTATTGAAAGAAATGAAGGGCTGATTTTTGGCATAAAATCAAAGGAACGATATACACAGGGTATAGTCTGATGTGTGCCTTGGTCTTTAGGAAAACAGCTTCAAAATATCCACCGAAAAACATGAGTCTATGTTCAGGAACTTAAAAGAAGAGGATAAATCAAAACGGATAGGAATCTCAAAAGAAGAAAAAGCACAAGAAAGTCTAAGAAAATAAATTCTGACAATTCAATCATAAATAATCCCATAGAAGAAGAAAAAGGGATGTCTCCTAAAGAAATCAGTGTAGCTATACAGTCATCTGAGAATACACACAGGATGGAAGAAGAGGCACATTTCAAAGGAAAAATATAAAGAAGTACTCTAACCAGAAAGGTTATTAGAAAAATATTAAAATCCAGAATAAGGTAGGGTTTTAAAATATACTGGGGACAACAAATACATTTCTGTTTTTTCTATTGCATCTTGAAAAAGACCATAAAGAAAGATTAGTGTTAACCCAGATGCTATGAGGTCAAAAGGGAGAAAGAAGAATACGTCAATATTTATTTTATTTCCACTTTCCATATGGAAGACAATCATCTTCAAAGTGTATGGGTAATACTTTGCCAAGAAGAAATTGGGCTTAAGGTAAGTAATGAAAGAGAAATTAAACTACCATTTATTGACATCTACTATGTGCCAGGCATTTATTCAACAATTAGTTTTTGGAAATTGTCTCCACATACTTTTGTAGGCTCTGGATATATAGCAATGAATAAGTTAAATGAGTCTGTGCATTCAATAAGCTTTCATCTCCAGTAAAATCTTATACATACTTCTCATGTACTACTAGGAGTTTAAGAGATATCATTACTTTTACGGAAATGAAAATCAAGGCTCAGAGAGTGTTATTACGTTGCCTAAGGTCATAAAACAAATTTAGCGTAGACACTGGAATGGCAACCTAAGTCTGATTAGCTCCAGAAGCCGTGTATTTTCTGTTTTCTAGCATGTGGCTCTCTAAAGTAGAAAGTAGAAGTTCATTTGAGTTGCATACTAGGGCATGAAAATAATTGCAGATACAGTTGTAGAATATCTGTTGGCATTTTACAAAACTAGAAATATGGAAAGTTCTAGAATACTACAAAAGTATAAACACTTGGCTATTCAAAGGGGGATATATATATATATATATATATATAAATATATATACACTCCAGAAACCACAAATAGGCAAATTTAATGTGTATTTAAGAACGTATTTTCACCAATGATATATAAATACTTAAAAATAAGTAATAATCACTAACAAGCTGTGTGATTTCCAGAAATACATGTCAGGTGTAACTTGCAAAGCATTGCTTATGATTTTAAGAAAATATTTGACCATCTAGCTCAAACGTTTTCACACAAGTATTTGTGATGCTTTGACATTTAGTGGTACGGGTGGGTTTACCTGTTGTTGCTGGTTGAAAATTATCCTAAAAGATTTCTGGGAGAAAGTCTTGGTGTGCCACAGACTCTGTTGTTGGCCCTCGTTACACATTTTTAAAATTTTGTTTTCTTAAATTTTTTAAATTGACAAATAATAATTGTATTCATGGTGTATGTAGTGATTTTTTTTTTGACAGAAATAATGTGTAGCGATCAGATCAGAGTAATTAGTATATCTATTATCACAAACATTTATAATTTCTTTGTCTTGGGAACATTCAATATCCTCCTTTTATCTATTTGAAACTATCTGGTAGTTTATTGTTAAGTATAGTCATTCTACAGTGGTCTGTTGATAGAACACTGTAACTTATTCCTCCTGTCCAGTTGTAAGTTTGTATGCTTCAAGAAATGCCTTCCTATCTCTCCCTTACCCCTACCCTTCTCATCCCTTGGTATCCTCTATTCTACTTTTTACTTCTATCTGAACTCTTTTTTAGCCTCCATATATGAGTTAGAACATGCAGTGTTTAACTTTCTGTTCCTGGCTTATTTCATTTAACATGATGTCTTCTAGTTCCATCCATGTTGCTACAAATGACAGGATTTCATTCTTTTTATGGCTGAATAGTATTCCATAGTGTATACGCCAGATTTTCTTTATCCATGCATCTGTTGTTAGACACCTAGGTTAATTCCATACCTTGGCTATTGCAATAAACAGGAGGGTGTAGATGTCTCTTTGATATAATGATTTTATTTCCTTTGGATAAATGCCCAGTAGTGGGATTGCTGGATCATATGATAGTTCTATTTGTAGTTTTTTGAGGAACCTCCATATGTTCTCCATAGTGATTATAGTAGGTTACATTCCAATCATCAATGTATAAGGGTTCCCTTTTCTCCACATCCTTACCAGCATTTGTTATTTTTCATCTTTTTGATAACAGCCATCCTAACTGGGGTGAGATGGCACCTCATTGTGGTTTATATTTGCATTTCCCTGATAATGATGTTATACATTTTTTGGCTATTCGTATGTCTTCTTCTGAGAAACATCTATTCAGATCATTTGCCCATTTAAAAAAAATATATTTTAAACTATATCATGAACAAAGACATAGAGGCCTATTTAGAAAAAAAAAATTAGGAACAGAAAATTATGAAGAACGGTTAACATACTGAATTTCTGAATAAAAATGAAACTTAATTTTGATAGGTCAAATAACATGAAATTTAACAGGGAAGATACAACATTTTACATGGAGCTTCAAACATTGAATAGTAGCAAAGAAGGGAGGATTTGTGGCTCAACATTTCTTCATGTTAAAAAACAAATCTCCCAGAGGATTTCAGTTATTACAAATCCAATTATAGGCAATAGTATAAAATAGCAGTCTCAGCCTCATTTCTATTCATTGACATGACTGCAAAAAATATATTTTGAATGGGAAATTAACATAATAAAGCCTACCCAAAACAGAGATACAAAGACTCAAAAGATCAATGAATATTTTCACCACTTCTGTGTCCCCAGTGTCTAGCTGCAGATCCCGAGCAAAACTGGCACTCAGTAAATATTTGTTGAATTGATTAATGATGGACGTGTATCATGGGATGCAGTTAAAGGAACTGAACAGTTTCCATCTAAAGGAAAGAAACTTACCAGGCAATAGCCGTGGCCTATTGGAAAGGAACGCCTATCACCAGAGAAAGTTAATCATAATTTTTTTCTGCAGTAAAATAAAATTTTTAAAATGATTAGAGATATGTAAAAATGGAATGGTAGCCTAAGTGTGAGCTCCCTGACATTGAATGTACTAAAAGGATAAAGAATTATCAAATTTAAGGGAAGTGCTGAGCAGGTCTCTGCTCCAAACACTTCTAATGGAAAATCTCTCTGATTCTATGTATAAATGCGGTTGCCTTTTTTCCCTTATTGTCTTGTGAAGTTTCCTCTTTTCTCAGTTCCCTAGTCCTAAAAGTGTTTCGGGGTAAGCTCGAAAAGGTTTCATCTAAAGAATATTGGGTTTAGCGTTGAGATTATCTCAAATTCAAAAAGATTGCTTTTCCACTCGATAACTGAAACTGTAGGAAATTAGAAGAACAAAAAATTGCCTTCAATTTCAGAACAAAAAAAAATCAGAGCTAGCGTGGGGTGTTTTGCCTGAAAATGGAAGTTACACAGCAATGAACTCCCAGCGTTTGTCACAGGAACTATGATGCCGGCCAGGGCTTGTGGGCGGCAGGGCGTGGCCTGCTCCGTGCCACAGGCTCCCAGGGCTGGCCCTGCCATGGCCTTCCTCCCACGTTGTCACCAGGAGCTTTTGCATAGGCCCCTCTTCCTCAGCAGGCTGGGAACCCCGGGGCTGAGACGCTTTCTATCTGACAGCCGTGAGATCCTAGCAGCTAACAGAGTGCTTAACGCATTGTGTTCAATAAATATTTGTTAACTAAAATGCGTGGCTAGATCGTGGAATCCTTATGATTTCAAAATTCAGTATCATATTCTTTATGCAGCAGCTTTATTTTGGGAGTGCCGTGCTGAGGGCTTTGCTAGAAGGCTGCTGAAAAATGTGTCTCACGGATGGTGAAGCCATTTAAAGATCCGATTTCTCTGATTTTAAAACTTCCGTTTGTTTTCTGTCAATTAGAATATTATTTATGACTATGTTATTATATGTCTAGCATTCAGATTTATTATTTTTAGCTTTCATTTCATTGCTATCATAACAAGAAGTGTTTGAAGACCTCCTAGAATACAGTAGTGATCACTAGATGAAGCAAAAGAAACCCCTCATCACAGATTCAACAAATATTTTCCAACACACACTGCACTAAGTTCATCAGGATAGAAAAATGAGTAGGACACAGTCTTGGCTGTTAGAAGCTCTCAGTACAGTGGGAGAGACGGTGTATAAATAGATAATGATACCATGATAACAGTGTATGACACAGTTGTTACACTTGAGCAGCATACCTAAAAAAGATAAGTCAAGACAGATGTATTAGAATGTATTATTATTATTATTATTATCATTATTTTTTTTTTTTGAGACAGAGTCTCACTCTGTTGCCCAGGCTAGAGTGAGTGCTGTGGCGTCAGCCTAGCTCACAGCAACCACAGACTCCTGGGCTTAAGCAATCCTACTACCCCAGCCTCCCGAGTAGCTGAGACTACAGGCATGCGCCACCATGCCCGGCTAATTTTTTCTATATATGTATTTTAGTTGTCCATATAATTTCTTTCTATTTTTTTTAGTAGAGACGGGGTCTCACTCTTGCTCAGGCTGGTCTCGAACTCCTGACCTCGAGCGATCCACCAGCCTCGGCCTGCCAGAGTGCTAGGATTACAGGCGTGAGCCACCGCGCCCGGCCTAGAATGTATTAAATAAGCACATATAAGGAGGAGCTCATTGAAATAAAGGCTGAAGAGGAGAAGAGCATAGGGAATTTTCATCACATATCTCAAATCCATAGATGTGCACAGCTGAGTTTGCCGGGCACAGGGGAACAGAGTAGCATGTACTGAAATTATGAATGAGAGGTATAATCATTACTAACATTGGCATAGTGCTTTGCTGCCCACTAAGCTCACAAAACTCTGCATTATCACCATTTGATAGACGAAAATCTGAAGCTCAGAGAAGTTAAAGGATTATCCCAGATCTCCTAGCCAATACATGATAGGACTAGAACTATAGCCCAGCATCGGATACTGTTTTTCAGTCATATGAAAAAATGTCTTCATAACTGCATAGCACATTGAAATGAATGTTTCATGCACTCATCTCTTTTCTGTAAAATTACTTCAAGTTCAAGGATTTTATGCATAAAAATACTACCTAAATGTGACAGATAAATTTTACACAAGCACATTAATTCAACACAGAAGCACAGTTCTCTTGCCTTCCCCATCCTTTTCCTTGTCAACCTGTAAAATAACTTGGGAACACTGTTCAGGTTGGAAGCACACCGCCTCTGTTAGCATTAACGAGAAAACCTATCTTCAGTGTTTCTTTCTTCCTTTTTTTAAAAAATGAACTGAGTAGATAAATGGTTTAGTTTCTTTTTATCATAGTGATGGCATTCTAAATTGATGGCCATGACAGATCTGTGCCTTTCACTAAAAAATGATGACACTTTCAAGGTAAGTTGCTGTCATATACTGATTACCTGGACAGAGGCAGAAAGAATAGTAAAAATCATGATAAACACACTTGCTTCTAAGTTGAGAGTAATATTTATGGGAAGATGGTAATTTTGACTAGAATCATAGCAAACTTCAAACTCTCTTTTCATGCTATAATTTCCACATCTGAGCTTTGGAATGTTTTACCAGGAAGCCTCTGGGTTTATTAACAGACATAAGATTGAAAAGGAAATCATTTATTTTCTTCAATATTTAATGCTTTACGTTAACTAGGATTATTAGCATTGCTGCTAACATGAGCTTTGAAGTAAGGCAGACATGAGTTTTAGCTTTCTGCTTCTACTCATTAGCACTGTGACTATTAACATGTTATTTAAAATGTCTATGCTTCAATTTTCTCTTCAGTAAAATGGAGACATTAAAATTTTGGAGTTATATAAAATAGGTGAGGTTATATTTGTAAAGTGATTAGGGTATGATTGACATGTTAAGTGCTTAATAAATATTATCTATTGTTGATGGATTCCAGGAAAAATGATTCCAAAACTCAAGAGTTTTTTTCATTTTAAGGTTGTAAAAATGTTGGAAGGATCAAGTGACTCTTCAGGAGAGACGAGGCACAAGACCCAATTTTATCTTCCCTAATTTTGGTTCTTAGAACATTTCACCTCTTTTTGTCAGTGCCAAAAAGGAAATAATAATATTCCTTTGCATCTTGGAATTTGAATCTAGAAAAGATTGTAGGTATTATGGGTTACAATTTATTTTATTACAAAAGAAACTGAAAAATAAATAACAAAGAATTTTTTGTGGCAGTATGAATTAGAAACCAGCAACAACTTTTATTCCAGTTTGTGTTTTTGGTGGAAGAATAAACTGCGTGAATTAGAAACAACACAACTAGTCCTAAGCCTGGCTTTTATGTGCATAGCGCACTCTCCACCTACGTTTGAAATCTCCATTAGAAACGATGTTTTGGTTTGTATTGGACATTTCTATACTCATATAATTAACCTAGTCAGCAGCCTATTTGGCATATTGGGCACCTGAAATGGATCATTTCATAATACCCCTCCACTATGTGACAAAATTATTTTCAGCAATACAAAATTAGATTAATAATAATGCAAAAAACAGATGTAAAAGTGTTCTTTTACTGAGCTTTGCTATACAAATGGAACAAGTTAATTAAATGTGATAATATAAAAAGAAAACAGATTAATAGTTTTTAATTGCATTAATGTATTTAAAAAAAATAGAAAGTTAACACATAATGTTTCCAAAGAGTAAACTCTGCAAGGGTCAGCTAATCATTTGCAAATAGAATGATGAATTGGAGTGACTAAAGCTCTGTTTCCTTGGCCTTAAAATCACTGTGATCATTTTATTCAAGCGTAATGCATAAAGGTAGGATTCTATAGTACTGCAGGGATTGGATATTCCAACTCAGTGCAAGATTATCCAACACTGTCTTGGTGTAGGCTCACGTTGGCTCACAAGTGGCTATCGTGAACATCTTTTCCCAGGGCCTTGCTCAGTGACATCACTTTAGTGGCTTCAGATTAATCATGGAAGATATAGTAATACCAAGGAAATCAGCAGGAGCAACAAATCAAAGGTTTTTCTTCAGGAAGCCAATTGCTAAACACTTACCAGTGCATCACAAATCAAATCGTACTCAAAATGAGCCCAAACTTGTTTTCAAAAGGTTGAGAAGTTACTTTCAAAACAATCATCTGTAGTGAGTCCATAGAGCTAGAAGCAAACTGTATAACTGGCAATTATCTGAATTAACTTTCATGTAGAACACACTATAACTGGAGAATTTGTTTAGAACTTATTAATAGATAGACAAAAGACCATTTAGAATTGCTGTCTCGTGGTGATAATAAAAAACAGACTGATTTGAAATGGGTTTATTATTGTTTTAATTTTTATTTTTGAAATCAAGTTTATTGAGGTATAATTTACTCGCATATATTCACAATTTGATGAATGTTGACAGTTGTATAAACTTGGAATTCAGCATCATCATCGATAAACAAACATTTCTAGAACCCCCCATAGATTCTTCTTGACAACCCGCAATGCCCAGCTCCCACTGCCCCCAGTCTTAGTCAACAACAGATATGGCTTTTGTCACTATAGATTAATTTGCATTTGATAAAATTTTAAATAAATGAAATCATATACTATACATTCCTTTGTGTCTTTTTTTTCACTGAAAATAATGATTGAGACTCATTCCTTGTGTTACATTATCAGTAGTTTGTTCTTTTCATTGCCAAGTGGTTTTCCATTGAATGTACATACCACATTTTGGTTAGCCACTCACATACTGGTGACATTTAAATGGTTTCCAGTCTGGGATCTCTTGCGTAAAGATGGTAAGATTTGTGTACATATCTTTGTGAGACTATATGTATTTATTTCATTTGGGTAAATTATTAGGAGTGGATTGTCTGGATCATGTTTAACTCTTTCAAAAACTGGACAGTTTTCTAAAGTGGTTGCGTCATTTTTCACCCCAACCAGCAGTGTAGGAGGGTTCTAATTGCACCTCATCCTCACCAACACTTGGCTGGAGGGAGCAGCTCACTGTCTCGCAGATGCCCAAGTGAAAGCCTTAGTAGCCTTATTGGAGCTAACAGGATCATACAACTTTCCCCAAACAACTATTGTGCTTTCTATTTCCTCAGGTCTACACCACAGGTCCATCCTGTGGCTGAAATTTGAGTCAGGTCCGCTATAACCCATATGCTGAGGGTTGAGTAGTTTCTCAGAGGGAAACTGAGGCACTGTTGGAGAAGGCTGGATGAATTCCAGGAGGCAAAAGATCAACATAATTCCCTATACATTTCCATTATGTATAGATAACTCTGTTAGGAATAAGAGCTTTTTAAACTTCAAGATGTACAATTAAAGAACAAATCTATTTTGGGTTAGAATAATAGTACAACAAAGCATGCAACTAATAAACATATGTTCAGGACATCCAGTGAAGAAGCTGACGGGTGGGTGTTGAGAAAAGCATATTAAGTCCACTGCTTTCCATTTCTTTCCTTTTTTGCTTGAAATTCATGGAAATCTGTCTGTAAGGCAACTGGGCGTACTCGGCGAAGGCAGATGGTTGTGTTCTCTTGCTTGGTGGCACAGAAAGCTGGAGAAGGAGGTGCAGATGGCCAGGTGGGGGAGGCTTGGAAATGTGTGTGAGGCCAGTCCTAATTTTAGGGATCATAGAATTCATGCAGACCTAAAACTTTTGGAATGCTTGTTAACCTGACAACTTACAGTCTAGACCCTTGGAACATTGCTGTGAGTATTCAGCCTTGGCCTTGGGGAAAAGAAGGAAGGAGAGATGGATGTGTTGACCGTCCCATTTTCCAGCTGCTTATCATGTTCCAATCAATGCTGTTCATCAGTACAGAATCTGAAGTTTGGTCGTCCCATTTCCATTCTTTATAAGCTGAATGTGATTTCTGTGAGTTATTTAAGTTAGACAAAATATCATGTTATTGACTTTACATTCTATGCCTTACCACTTCCCATCCCCTTTACCCGGCTCACCTGATATAATATGTACACATATATGTGTATTATATACACACACACATATACATACAAAATTTAAGCTGTGTATATATATAAAATGTACATATAATATATATAAACCTCCAAATTTATTTATTTTTACTATTTCTCTTTCCCTATGCCCTCACTGAAATGAAAACTTTATGAGGGAAGATGATTTTACATGCATCCTCTTCACTGTTGTGTTTCTTTCACCAAGAAAACTTCTTGGTGTAAAGTGGGCACTTCAACATATCTGTTGGACAGTTTCTGAATATATTTTGGGCAGGCAGAGGAAAGATACAGATAAGAGTAGGGGCTTCGCCTGACTTATTCGTGATACCCCTGGGTACCTGGAACAGTGCCCAGCAAACAATAGATGCTTAATAACTGTTTATGGAATAAATTAGAGATATTCATTCTTTAATCCTTTTATTTGTGAAGGAGATGAGGTTAACTATTGGGTGGTGAAAGAGAGCAGAAGGAGTGATGGTTTGAACGAAGTGCCGAGGGTCCGCAGGAATTACTGTGGACAACCATAAAAACAGCCAGTGGGAGACACCTTCACGCAGCAAAGGATTCCCGGCTGCGACACTCTGGATCTGCAGTGGCTGCCACCTACGTGATTCTGTGATTTCCTCCAACGTCGCTCAGCTATCAAGGACAAGGAAGCAGATGGTTGCATTGACTTAATGCCACCTCCTCACCCCACCCACCCCCCAGAACTGAACTCCTATCGAAATAAAAGTCGCTGTGATGTGTCATGGAACACAGACTGGGTAGGAAAAACAGTGACTCCATGCAGCAAAGACCGGGATCAAAGGCGAGGCACGGGGATTAGAAGACCCAATGGAGTCAAGTTGGAGAGATGGACTCTGAATCACATCCAATGTCCCCAAAGAAGGAGAAAGGGACTGAGTGGCTGCAGGTGGGGGTAGACAGGAGTGGAGTTAGCAGTAGTGGAGACAGACAACCAAAGCTTTAGAAGAGCAAGTGAGTGGTCAGTTGATGCCTTAGAAGCGGCAACAGGGGGCTAAGAGGATGGTTGGATGGGAGGGGGGCTGTCGTAGTCAGTTTGGGCTACTTTAACTAAAATGCCACCGAGCAGATGGCTTAAACACACACATTTATTTTTCCCAGTTCCGGAGGCTAGAAAGTCCTAGATCAAGGTACCGGCAGATTCTGCATCTGGTAAAGGTCCACTTCCTTGGTTCACAGGTGTGTGCCTTCACGCTGTGTCCTCACATGGCAGAAGGAACCACAGGGCCCTCTGGGTCTTTCTCGTAAGGGCACTGATCCCATCCATGAAAACTCCAACCTCATAACTTAATCATCTCCCCAAAGTCCCACTTCTAAATACCATCACATTGCGGGGTTAGGATTGCAACATCTCAGTTTTGGAAGGACACAAAAATTCAGTGGATAAAACTAGGAGCAAGAAGACCAGTTACTGCAGCACAGAGGAACACTTGAGAGGTTAGAACTAGGGCAGGAAAGGTGGAGGTGGTGAGAAACTGTCATTTGCAGGACAGTTTTTGAAAGTCAAGTCAACAGAGTTGGCTGACGAATTAGATGGAGGGCATGAAGCTCCTTAGTAGTTGGTCTGTATAGTTAGATTCATGTTAATACCAGATGGGGAAGGCAAGGACAGAAGTCAGTTTGAAGGAGGAAAAAAAAAAAAATTTGTTTGGGCTTTATACGTTTAAGAAACTTGACGGCCATTTGGACATGCATACACGTGTGGGAACCGTGTCAATTGCTGTTGCATCTGCCCTGGCATTCGTTACATTATCCTGTTGCTCCTATGAGGTGGACACTAATACTGTTGCAACCCAACAGGTCGGACTTAGAGAATTTAAGGAACTTGTCCAAAGTCATGTAGTTAGAAAGCCCCGGGGGGAGGATTCGAACCCAGGCTGTCTGACCGGGGCCCTAATTCTCAACCACTGGTCTACGCACCTGAAAACCCTTCTGATCAGGTAGGCCCAGGTGTTGTGGGACCCAGTGCGCCTGCAATGTGGGAGGCCTCCTTAAGAGAAAGCTCACAAATTTACAGCTACAAAACTAGATGTGGAAGTAAATATTTAAAATAAGAAAGGAAATCATAATAAATAGTAAACTTGAACAAACTGGCCAATACTACAAGCATTGTAAAATCTAGAAAATTAGCATTCTTAAACATGAGCAAAGGGGCACATTTTTATTAATATATTTTTCTACGCTTTTTGTCCACATGCTCTTTGATCGTCTCTTCCTATGACAAAGTTGTTTCTTTTTTTCCATTTTCTGTGGGAAAAAAGATAAATTAGTTGTCCATCTTCTATGATTAAAATTGATCAAATTTTAATTATCAGTAGTTTATAAAAGTTTCTTTGAGGTTCACAACTTAGTAATACTGTATCAAGGTGTACGTCTGGGAACTTATTTTTAAAAATCTAAGAAAATACTCCGTTTTTGCTACAGCCTGTAACCAAGTGATACCTTGTCAGAGCCTCCCCCCAGGTCTTTCACGGTGGCCACGAGAGGGAGGGACCAAAAGCTTCAGCTGCTTTGCTCCACCATGAACCCACCTCTGGAACTGGTTTCTTCCCAGGTGTTTGGGAATTAACAGCTCTTCAACTTGGAGGGAGAGCCAGGAGGTGCATAAGAAGAAGATTGGAGAAAATGACCATTTCTCACAAATTCCTTAGTGACTGTTTTATAAAAATACTAAAAACAGCATCACTTTTGCCATTTTTCTTATCTCCCAATGAGTCCATAAAAATACCTACTAAATATTTATTTTTGCTAGAGTTTCCTATTCCTTTAAAATACTTCCTCTTTGAAGGCCAAGTATAGGCATAATTTTTTTTAAAAAACTCCTTAAAATTAATTAATCAACATTTAAAAACCTTGCCATAATTATCCCCCCACTAAAGCACACTGTCATAAAACAGAATTTGAACTTGAATTGTGCCTGGTTTTCTTTTTTCTCTCAATTAACTTTGCTTCACGTTCAAGACTCTTTCTGCTGCTGTGCAGCAGCTGTGAGATGAGACTAAGTTACTCCGGTTTTTGTATCCTTGGGCCTGAAAGGCAGACGACAACTGGGATCATCACTACAGAGGAGGGACCATTCTGGTTGGGAAATAGAAAAGTATGAGAATAAAAAGAAAAAAAAAAAAGAAAGAAATAGGAAATTGGAACAAAAAGTTGTTTCTGGAATGTTTAAAACAATCTATTAAGCCCATTTTTCCTTCCGTGTATTTGATAAGCTGAGAGGCAGCCATTGGAACACCTTGATTGAACTGAACATGCTTCGTGGAATTTCACAAGTCGCTAGACTAGTTGGGCTAATTCCCAGCAACCCAGAACACAGCGTCACTCTTTAATTGATATTCCAGAGTGCCTAGACGCAATGTTCCTACGTGCTCCAAGCAACAGGAAGACCCATCTGATGTGTCAAAGAAACAAAATACCCCTGGGTTCCAATTGCTGATGGCACAGAAATCTCAACTCATCCCAGTGGCTGGAGAAGGCCCCATCGGGATGGCCCTGAGTGTCAACGAGTGGCAGTGGCCACTTTCTCTGAGTGCCCAGGGGGAGCCTCCTGCTGACCACGGGCGGGGAAATCATTGAGCCCACAGTCCCTGCGCTCAGAGTGTCCCCCACTGCGCCTGGGCGGTCTCTGTGCTCCAGAGCTGTGTCTCTTACGCTTGGCTGGGAGGGTGGGAAGAAAGACAGTCCCCAAGCCAGGTCTATGACATCAGCAAAGGCCAGGAGTCTGAGGTGGCTGTGAGCTAGGCTGACGCCATGGCACTCTAGCCTGGGCAACAGAGCAAGACTCTGTCTCAAAAAAAAAAAAAAAAAAAAAAAAAGCCTTCGCAGGGGAGAAGAGCATTTGTCTGTAGAGAGCCCAGGAAAGCGAAGCCCTGCAGTGTGGAAAGATGAGGCTGTGGACAGGGCAAGAAGCAGTCACTACAGATACACGAATGAGAGATGAATGAGATGCCAGAATTTGCTGCACCATTAAATGCAATGGGAGGAAGAGGGAAGGCAAAGAGGAAGCCACAAGTAATTACACGTGGCAACATTTCAGCAAGAGGAAAAGATAAGGCAAGAAATAAGTGAAAGCCTGGCATGACTTTACAGTTCTTGCATCGGAGCAATGTCAGTTTCCCTCTTTTTCTTTAACATTTTCATCCCGGTGAAATCTGGTAAAAACTAAGTTTTAAAGACAGCATGCATGGGAGGGAAAGAAAACACAGAAAGGCTACATCACAATGCGGGCCCTAGTGGGAAGGCAGAGGGGCCTCAGGAATTGTTTTTCTGTTGTTTTCTTGCTCTCATTCTGCCTCCCTGACTGACAAACCCCCAGCTTTTTGGGAGGGAATGTGGGGGAGGGGAGGAAGGGAGGCCAGAAGGAGCAAAGAAGAGAAAGTGTAGGAGGGAGCAGGAAGAGTCCCCTGGGGACTCCCACACCCAGGGCCAGGCATCCTGAGCAGGTCTTTAGATACAGCGAAGCCATCAGCCTCGGAGGTCTGGGGATCCTTTGTGGCGCATTACTTATGACCGAGTTCTCTCTATGTAGTTATTGTTAATGACTTTGCTTCCAGACTAAGCCCTTGGTACCACGGTGCCAGCAGAGCCCCTGTGCAAATAGACCCCTTTGTTCTGTTTATAAAGGATTCCTGATTGACAGATGCTGCAAATAAAACCCAGAGGCCGTGAAGCAGACGTTCTGGGTCCTCTGTCTTACCTTGTTCCACATTTAATATGTGTCCCAGCTCAAAGAGAGAGGCCTGAGAGCAGTCACTCCTGTCACCCAGTCAAAGGCAGTAGCTTGGCCTTCCCTTCCTCCTTCTCTCGTCCCTCTGGGTAGGACAAGAAAAAGGATCGTGCTTTATGTAAATATCATGGATGTGCATCTCTGTAGCTCGGGGTTGAAATTTCCCACTTTGGAAGACATTTACCGCTTTCCCTTGCTTTGCCCAAACATAAGACAAATCTCAGAGAATAGAGGAAGGTTCGCTTAGACATCAGAATGCGCAGTTGCAATGGAATGAAATTGCATACACAGAGTCACACGCAGGGAGAACTGCGACGTCGGCTTCCAATTCGCTACCAAGCAAACATTGTCTGCAGTTATTTTCCAGAGTGTAGGGTGGCAACTTCGGTAATTGAAGACGGGCATAAACAAAGTTAGCAGAAAATTATAGTCTGACACAACCTTGAATCCTGCATTTTAAGATCTGGCTGAGCTCGTCTGTCACGAGGCCTAAAATAAACAAGTGTCCAGGATGGAGACAATGGGGTAGTTGAAATCATCCACATCGGTGAGTCAAGCACCCAAAATGCCTCCTGCCAGGGGCGAAGAGAGATTCTGGGGATGCGTTAGATGGTTGTCACTTGAAGACATTAAGATACTTAACTACAGAAACAAGCAAATGTACATGCTTTTATTCTATTTGTAAAGTTGTAAAATAATCACATTGATAAAATATGAAACTTACTGGATTTTGTGGAGTTATAAGGCTTCATAATACCAGGGCTTCAGGTTTTTCAAAAGGCCAAATGGCTGGGAAATGGAGAAAGGGGGGTGGAACGAAGGATTATTTCTCTGGATGAGCTGCAACAGCTCAAGGGACAAGACCAAGGGCAAGGAGCAAATGCCAAGGAGTTCAGCAGCTTGTATTCTTCCTCATCTCAATAAATGGAAACTGTTTTTCCAATAGCTCAGACCCAAAACTTGGTGCCATCTTTGACTCCTTTCTCTCTCTCTCTCATGTCTTATATGTAATCAAGCCACAGATTCCAGCAGCACTGTCCCCTCCCTGGTCCCAGTGGCAGCCACTATCTTGCCAATCTGCTATTGCCATAGCTTTTTCATGGGTCCACCCTGACCCTCTGTATTCTATTTTCAAGCCAGCAGCTGGAGTGATTCTGTTAAAATTCAAGGCAGACCCCATCACTGACGACCCGTTGATCTCAGAGTGAAATCCAAGTTGGACTGGATCAAGCCTTCCCTGCCTCTGTGATGTCTTCGCTGACCACTGCACCACCCACTCCTCTCGCTTACCTCATTCCGGCAGCACAGGCCGCCTCCTCGCAGTTCAGCCCTGCTGGGCGCGCTCCTGCCTCCGCACGCCTGCATTTGTTATTCCTCCTGCCTGCAATGCTCTTCCCTCGGGTCTTCCAAAAGTTTTCTTGCTCATCTATTATGGATTTTTGGTTAAGAATTTTTGGTTAAGAAACTCTTTGTAAATGCACTCGGACTTTATTCAGGGCCTGGAATAGGAAGGCGGTTCTAATTTCTCAAACCTAGGATTAGAATTCCCGTGGTACCACCAAAGAAATGGCTTGGCTAAAAGAGAGCTAATACAACTCTCCTTCTGCCCATTTTGAGCTGAGGACGCGTACTGCACCGAAGACATTCAACTATGGTTACGCAGCATCTAAAAACTGATCCCACTGGATTTATGACAATGCACACTGACACCCACCATTCATTTTCAATTGCCACGGACAGATCTCTGTCCTCAGCCTCCCTCCTTGGGGAGGTGGAGGGAGTCCTAAGTTAGAACTGAAAAAAGAAAACGTCTGGATAATAAATAGCTTCAGTAGACAATACCATGAATGAATCCACTCAAGACCGTCTCAAAGGCTGAAATGAGTCACTTCACATTTGAAGATCCTGCAACAACTTCGGATGCACGGAGGATTCATTTTCCTTTTTAACCACATCAAATCGAGTCTTATGGCTCCTTGGAGAAGCTGAATCACAAAAATGACACAGCACCTCGTGGCCAGTGTCCTAAAGAGGCATACAAAATTGCCCGCCCTGTTATTTTCAGAGAGAAAAATATCCTAAGAACACACAGGTGGTGGAAAATCGTCCATCAAGAAAATCAAACCGGTCACGTAGGAGCGTTTTAGAAACCCGGACCGAATCCCTGTGGTGCCAAACCTTCCCCAAGAGCTGGAAGCATCCACGTGTCGTTGCATTTTTTCCTCTCCTTGGGAAGCTTGATGTCATAAAGCAATGGTTTCATCTGAGTCTTTCTGTTAAAAACAAATCAATGACTCAAAGTCAAATTGTTTCTCTTGCGGGTAGTAGCATTTCTTACAACTCCTGACCACGTTGCCAAAAATAAAATATAGATGGTAAGAGCTAAGTGCTAATTCCTTTATATTGTTGTTTCTCTTGGTAAGAAATACTTTTGCTTTCGACTGCATGACGTGAGCATTGGTCCACTCAAGTTGCCAAATGCATATAATATCCTATTTCTTCAATTACACTTACTGCTGCTTTTCATTTTACCCTCTCTGAGCTTCTTTATGTAGCATGCAATGGAGTTCGGAGGCCAGCTTTAAAAAATATCTCGGTTAAGAACCTCTGAAGAGCTTTGCAAAGCTGAATAAATATGCATCAACACACTCACGCTACCTGTATCAGAAGGGGTTAAGAACTCCTGAGCAGTACTTCAAGGTCAGCAGTTTGCTTTCATCCGTTTCCAGCACTCTGCATAGCTGGCAGCCCCCGTCCCGTGGAGAGGGGAGGGACGCAGAGTGCACAAGACTGACGGTCTCAGCTAGAATTTCCATAATCACATCAACAGACGGAATAATAATCACCATGGAAGTTCCTGCGCAGTCCTTCTGATCCAAGGAAACTGCCTCCTGCTGTATTTCAGAATCATTTCTGCTCACAGCTTAGACATCATGGATTCTTATTTTCTGGAAATGTGACAGGTTAAGGTGATTCTAAAATAACTGAATAGTGCGAGCCCTGCTTTGGACTATAGTACTGCGGAGGGGGCCAGTGCGTGTGTGCGGGGAGGCTGAGCAAAGGCTGGGCTTTTCTCAGTGCCACGTGGGACGCTGCTATTTGCTCGGGGACTGGAAGCCATGATAGTGAGGCAGGCCACACTCTATCTGCAACATGACCTCCTGGGCATCTGGGCGCTCTCTGCACAGCTGTGGCTCTGATCATGGTTGCCGGAGGGTGCTGACCCCCAGTCTCTACATTGCAGGTTCTCTGTGTTCTTGATTATTATTAACAGTTGGGGGCGGGGGGAACAGCTATAAGGTTATACTGAAGAGCATATCAGACCAATGCAATTAGAATCACACTTTCTAGAATCTGGGATGTTAGGGTACCTAATGTTGACTTCTACTCAACAGCTCTGAAATCTACCCAAGAAGCCTTAAGTGAAGAGTATGACGAATTTGTTACCCATGACAAACATCCAACAACATCTCTACTGTATAGATTTTGAAGTTGTTTGAGATTTAAGGTTTGATTGACCCCATGCATCCAGATGAGTGCATCTGGAAATAGATATCGATTTCTTAAATTAATTTTTCTGATTGTTCGTCTACAGGGGAGTGTTTTAACAATCTAATTTCCAGGTGACATACATGAACAATTTGAATAACCATGAAAACATAATATAAACATGAATAAAATTAAAAAAAAAAAAGATTTCACTTACATGGAGAGAGATTAGAGACGGGCAGATCTTGCACTTATCGGGGGCCAGGACGTAGCTTGGAAGCAACAGAGGAAGGAGATGGCCGGACTTTGAAGAGGGTGGCTTGGAGGAATGTGCACCTGGGGAGGTGGCACCCAGGCCAGCCAGGCTTCCAGCCTCATCGGCAAGTCACATGCCGGAGCAGTGACACAGAAGCATGAAGCCATCAGACCTGAAGGCACCACGTGCATTACAGCAAGAGGCGCTTCCGTGGAAACCGTGTTGATTGATGACTGCAGGGTTTTTGCTCTGCTTTGTCATCAAATAATATCACAGAACCTTTGCACCAGAGGAAACCTGGACTGCAGACTGTGACAGAAATGCCTCCTATACATGGAAGGACAAGCTCAATGCAAGTTGATTTAAGGGAAATAATGAAATGAGACATTTCTTCCACGCTGCATTCATAGAGGCATATTCAGACCCTTTGGTGGAAGACAGTGATGTTTACTTACCTAACAAATTCTTCTTTTCTCACATTTATTTTTGCCAGTAGATTACCTTCTCATAGATGTTAAATATGCCCCAAACTGCTATTTTAGTATCCAAATCTTCTATGAGAAGGTGACCCAACTCAGGCTTTTTGGACCTGGAAAAGATTTTTCCTCTAATTAAAAAAAAAAAAAGTCATGCAAAAAAAAAAATTGCCATTCTCCCTTTGGACGTAGTTGTGAGAATATGCCACCTGGATTTGTGACAACTGTCTTTTGATTATAAGGAGACGAACCCGGGAACCAAAGACGATGTCTTGGACGTGTGTTTCCATCTGGGCTCACCCCAGGCAATGCCTGAGCCTGGCGGTATCTTACTCCGTCTGCTTTTTTCCCCATTCCCGTTGATGTTAGTGAAAATCAAGCCTCATTATTTCTCAACGAAAGCTGAAGCCATTGAGTTTCCTAACCTTACATTTCATCTCCTAAACACTATTATTAACTCATTTTTCATACAGCCAAGTTCCAATTATGCTATTGCCCTCCTAAAAACCATCCATAGCCTTCCTTTGTCTATTAAATCTCAACAGATTTCTTGGTTTTTCATCTAAGAAAAACCTCAGGATTCTGACCCTAACTTATGTTTAAGAAAAACAATGAGTTTATTGGTAATTCCAGTGTGATACATTTTAGTTCTTACCTCTCTGCTACGTCATTTTGGAAATCTCTTTCTTTATCCTCATTCGTGCCTTCTGAAATTTTATCACATAGAAGCCTGACTCACTAGACTGACGGCTCAGTAAGCCACAGCCATCCATACTGGGTGAATGTCAGTCCTAGTTTTAGTGTATCACGTATTCTGTCTTTTATTACGTTTTCAGAGCTGACAAACGCAATAAGCAAACTAAGCAGCTGCTAAAGCCACCAGAAAATCAGGACAGAGCAGATTGAGCTTGTATGTCACCGTGATCTACACACTTGTTCTGTATTGAGGCCAGAAAGTGTCCCAGTATCAGCACAGACTGTTCCACCATGACTATAAATCTGGGACTCAGACTGACAACTTCTTCCTCACGTAGGCTTTCAGTATGCACCATGTGCTTCTTACTTTGTGCCCGGGGTTTCCTGTTGCAGTCACGAGATGCTGTGCAAACTACTCAGTGTCCACACACGCAGAGCCCGTGGGTCAGACTTGGAGCAGGAGAGTAGCATCAGGGTGTAGACTGAGCATGAATCTGACAACACGAGCCTTTCCTCACCAAGACTGACTAACTACTACCCTTGCTGATAGCTCAACTGCAGGCAGCAGAGATCAACACTGAACACTCAATATGGTTTCATTCCTCGGGGACAGCAGCTAATCACGTGGTGACAAGTCAATTTTATCTGACTCTTTCCACTTTGAAGAAGGCAGTTATGCCTTCTCATAGGAACTATTATATACAGCCGCTGTAGGATTGGAGTTCTGCCCTTCGGGATGAACAATTATTAATATGGACTGAGCTACCTTACCCTAAAGAAAACTTTTGCCAACACAGTATAGGTTACAGTGAACTAGAGGTTGCGGCTACCATCTGGCTTCTATTAAGGCAAAGAAAGGAGTTGCTGTACTAATGGGATAATCAGGCCTGTTTACCAGGAAGGAGCGAGGTTTGTTGCTACACAGTGGAAATAGGGAGGAGTATCTTGAATCCAGAGGATTGACTGTGTTGTCTCTTGGTTCTCCCATATCAAGTGAAAACTGTACATGGGCAATTGTAACAACCACAGCCCAACAAGGGCAAGGCAGCTATGGGCTCAGATCTCCTGGGGACGGGGATGTAGGTCATCCCACCAGGCTGGCAGCCCAGACCAGCCGGCATGTTAGCTGAGAGTGAAGGAAATCTAAACTGCGAAATAGCAGAGGGAGACAGTGAGTCCCTCTCATAGTCTGGGGACCAGCGGCCGCAGTGGTCTGCAGCTTGCTTTGCTAACTCTTTTAAAGTGGTTTTTTGAAGATTGAACCTTTCTACCACCTTGATGAGTTAGATTTGTACTTCCCACCCCAGGAAGAAATTAGAGCATCTTCATCTTAGGAGAGACATGGATGTCATTAAGAGATGTGACTGAATCTGCAAGGGCGTTTTTCTTTATGTGACGCCCAG
Source organism: Eulemur rufifrons (assembly GCF_041146395.1). Classification (NCBI taxonomy): domain Eukaryota; kingdom Metazoa; phylum Chordata; class Mammalia; order Primates; family Lemuridae; genus Eulemur; species Eulemur rufifrons. The sequence continues at coordinate 2,681,750 of NC_090995.1, read as the reverse complement.
ATTCATACCCTGTCTTTGCTTTTGGGCCACAGTGGGCCTGAGCCTCAGTTTACACTGTTCCCACGGTTGTGCAGCCGGATTTCTACCGTTGCCACCAACACTGCTGAACACCTACAGCCTGCCCTGCACACTGCTCAGCTACTCCCATGCTCACTCCATTCTCCGACAACTCCTGCATCACATCATGCCATGCTCCTCATCTCATGTGCGGGCACTTCCCTGAGGCCACTGAAGCATGAGCCCCCTCGGCATTAACTTGGCATTTTTGCACGTGCAGCCCGGAAGTTCTGGGGATTATGCGCTTCATGGAGGCAAGTTGAACCAATGGGAGTTGGGAGTCAACAGATAAATTCTTCTTCTTCCTCCCCCATTGCCACGGATTGTTCGGGGTTGCAGTGATTGTATGTGCCTCTTTAAAGCACACTTTAGTGAACAGAAGTTTTCAATTTTAATAAAGTTCAATTTGCCAATTATTTTAATAGTTAGGACTTTTGTATTCTGTCTAAAACATCTTTGTCAATGCCAAGTCAAGAATGTTGTCTTCCAAATTTTCTTTTAGAAGTTTTATATATTTATTTATGGTCTTTCTAGTGAGATCTATTATTCAAATTTATTTCCTTAATACACTAGGAGGTAGAGAAACAGAATTTCCTGGCTCATATTAGTTTATGTCTTACGTCTGTTTTGAGAAATTCTTAGCCAAAATTTCTTTAAATATTGACTGTCATTTTCTCTCTGTAACTGTACATTATAGAATTTTTTTATCATATCCATATGTTTCTTATATTCCTTTTTGTATTTTCCATCATTTTTTCCTCTCTATGGATCAATTTGGATACTTCTGATCTACCTTATAGTTTATAAATCCTCTATTGTGCTATGTCTTATTTGCTATTAAATGAATCATTAAAATCATATTGTATTTAATTCAGTTATTGCATATTTTGGTTCTAGAATTCTCATTTATCCATTTTTAATGCATTGTAGATTTCTGCTGAAATTCTGCATACTACTCTCTAAATTTGCAACATATTAATCATAATGATTTTAAAGTCCCTGTCTGATGACAATAACAGGGTCTGCATCACCCTGTGGCTTCATTTCTATTTTCTGTTCCTTTTCTATTGGTTTTGGTCAGCTATCTTTTGGTTTTGTTCATTTATTTTTTACACCTCTCATAATGTTTTCTTTGATACTGGAGATTATGGGTAAAAAATTTATGGAGGCTCTAGATGTTACCTTCATGTAAAAAAAATTGCTCTTATCTCTTTCTTTTGAATTTATGTTTGTTTGTTTTGGCTTTGTTTTGGGAGGCAGGTAGAGTACTAGCAGATCGCCTTGATCCTCTTCTTTATGGATTGGAGCTGCTCAAATTGTGCCCGGCTCTACTCCAATGCCTTCCAGTAGCTTCCTTTTACAATCAGTCCAGCTCTCACCATTGATTGTGGGGTGGTTAATTCAGTAGCAGCTGTCCTCCCAAGTCTAGATTTGGAAGCCCTGTTGGCTGCCTTTCGCTATTACCTGGATAAATAAGAAAACAAAGAAGATCATTCAAGAGAGAAGGAACACCCTGAGCATAAGCCCAGCATTAGAATGGATGACTTTTTGATGAGGAACATTATCCATCCATGGGGAGTGTTGGTGTTAGGTGGCTACAAGGAGAAAAAAAATGGTGGAACAGAATTAGACTGTCAAGAATTTATTTCAGAGTCAGCAGGGAACCCTTAGAGCTTTTTAAGCAAAGGTGATAGTGTGAGTTTGGAAAGCTTAGTCTATCGATTGCCTTTTAAAACAGCAAAATTATCTTGATTTTTAGGAAAACTATAAGTGTAGTATAAACTTATATAATCAAACTGGTATGGACTTTTCTTGAAGAACAAACTAATTTTATGCTAAAAAGCTTCTGCACAGCTAAGGAAATAATCAACAGAGCAAAAAGAAAACCTACAGAATGGGAGAAAATATTTACAAACTATGCATCCAATAAAGGGCTAATATTCAGAACCTGCAAAGAACTCAAGCATATTGATGAGAAAAAAACAAACAACTCCATTAAAAAGTGGGCAAAAGACATGACAAGCTTTTCAAAAGAAGATAGACAAATGACCAATAAACATATGAAAAAAATGCTTAACATCACTAATCATCAGGGAAATGCAAATTAAACCCAAAATGAAATATTACCTTACCCCTGTTAGAATGGATTTTATTAAAAAGCTCCCAAACAACAGATGCAGTCATGGATGCAGAGAAAAAAGAATGCTTATACACTATTGGTGAGACTGCAAATTAAAACTAAAACATGCACTACGTCAACACGTGCCTACAAATATTTTGCAGTTACTTATGCTTTGCTGTGAGCTTAGACATAGTTTATAAGCAACCTTGATACTTGCTCTTTTTTCCTCATTACACCAGGGTGAGATGTACCCTCATATAGAGAGATTTCTAACTCTTGTTCTATATCTTGGTTCCCATTTGACTGTCAAGTCTTTGAGGGTCAAGACTTTGTTTTTTACAATTCTTTCTATAGCATCTAGCAGTAGTGCTTGGCATTTAGTATATGCAGTATTTGATAAACATTTGTTAAAAGGAAGGGAGGATAGAAAGAAGGAAGGAAATAGAACGACTCCTTGTAACTATTCCATCACCAATTGATGGTAATTGCTAATATCTGGTATAATTTTATGTAAGTTGAAATATTTCTGTCTTAGGATACTATAATATAAGCATAACAGGCAGTTATGTAAATATGGTCCTCCTTAAACTGCTCACTTAGTAAATGAATAAAATCAACTGCTTTATTCAGTAACCAAAATTTACTCTGAACTGTCCTTTGAGATTCATGACGTCAGTAGCCCAACAGCATTGCTCAGGCAGGTACAGTGACTAAATCAAACATCTTCCCACTTAGACATTTACTTGTCTTTGAAAACATAATGATGACTATTAGGTACAAAAACACAGTTGTTAAACAGTTGCTTTCTTGGTTTTTCATCAGAATCATTTTTTTTGGCACGTCTTTGAGAATGTAGTCTGTGATCACTAAAAAGTAAACCAAGATTATAAAGTCATTTCAAATATTATAAGTAACCAAATAAATAAACATCAGCTTTGCCTAATAATGTGCCAGAGAATAAAACTAGTAATTCAAATATCATGTGTTAAGTAAACTTTAAAAAAGACAAGAACAACAGGTAAAAATATATAACGATAGATATTAAACCCATCTGTGTGGATGAATTACCTCTTTGACTTTGTAAACATACAGATGGATGCACAAACATTTTTCCCAACTCATTGAATCATCATCCTGTTTACCACTAACATAAATCCCCTACCTCCCATAGAGAACATGGCATTTCCTTCCACTCCATCCTGGTTGCATGATATTTTAAACTTTTGCCTATTTGGGATACAATCCTTGCTCTATCTCTATGGCTGTGTGATGCTTATAACTGTCTAAATCGTCTGGCCATGGGCCTTTGGGAACCATCACAGCCTTCAGCTCAATATCCTAGTCTTAGCTCACTGACATTAAGGCTGTGTCAACATCTCTCAGAGGGCTACTGATTGCTGCTTTTGAACATTTCATTTCGCATGGACTTCTTAACTGCTGTTTTGGTCCTCTCTTTCATCTTCTTCACTAACTGGCAGAGCCTACCTGCTATTATTGCTTCTGGCTTACCTATATGTTTCCTATTTTTCCATTTATGTCATGCAAAATGGCATAACTTGTATGATGTCTGCCAAAGAAGGAACTTAAGGAGCATTATGAGAATCCGTTAATTACCCAGTGAGATCTGTGACTTGGCAGGTCAAGGATGGAGCCAGGGTGCCAAGGCACAATGACCCATTTATTCTCCAGTGCTGACTCACCTGTGAAAGGACTAGATCATGGGTAGCTGCCACTAGGCGAGTCCTGAGCATTTGTGTGACCACATCCTCCGGCCTCTGATTTATACCAAGAGTGAGAGTGCCTTGGCAAAGGTGAAGCAGATGTCCTAACCAAAAGCAAACGAAGCAACAGGAAGTGCAAAGCAAAAGGAAATGGAAATATTCTGAATTCAGAACTAGTCTGGCTGTCTTGCTCACCAGCCACCTTGAGTTCTGCTTTGCAAGACTTTTATCTCTATAGCAACCCAAATGGGGCAATGTTTCCTCACCTTCTCTGATGCTGAGAGAGGGGTACAGCTGTGCCCCGTCTTGGAAATAAATAAATAAGTGCAGAACAGACGATGCTCAGTGTGACTAAGATCTGTCCCTATTCTGTGAACTGAAAATACTCAAGGACGATAACACACAAAATGTGTCATATGTTCTCTTTTTGTATATTTATGAATAATTATGGAAATTTGTTCCAAATAAAAATGATAAAGAAAAACTAGAATTTTTAAGATTAATACTATTAAACAAATGTAATCTATGGTGGACAAAGATAGAATTCTACATGTTCTGCTAGAAGTACCACTTCACAAATATTGCTGGCAACTTTCTTTCAAGCAATTAGTAAAGTAATAGATAAAACTGGCATCTTCACTATTTTCCTGGACAGAATGTTTTATTTTACATATATATAAATAAATATACCATAGAGCACACACACATATGTATATACCCACATACTTGCCAACATACATATCTATCTAAAAACATATAGTAAATTAAAATTTTCTTTATTTAAAATTTTATATTTATAAAATACCTCTTTTGGTGTATGGCATAATATTTTAAGAAGCATTCATTCAATGAGGGCCTTACAATGTACAAGGCATTATGTCTAAAACGTTTGTCTGATGACTACAGGGAATTTGTAATCTAATAATAAAAAAGTGATATACATGAATTCCTCATTTAATGTTACTTGCTACATGCTGATGGAATATAAAGCTCTTTATTTCCAAAATACCCTCTTAACTGAAATATTTATAAGTATATAAATAGGCCATGATGGTACACTGCCAATATGTATGTGTGTGTTTGCGTGTATGTGTATTTCCCCTATGTTCCAAAAGTTATTATTGTTCCAAAAGTTATTATTTCATTTTTTATGGCTGAGTAGTATTCCATGGTGTACATGTACCACATTTTATTTATCCCTCGTGAATTATTGGGCACTTGGATTGATTCCACAACTTTGCAATCGTGAATTGTGCTACAATAAACATTGGAGTGCAAGTGACTTTTTGATAAATAATTTTTTTTCCTTTGGGTAAATACCCATTAGTGGGATTGCTGGATCAAATGGTAGGTTTACTTTTAGTTCTTTGAGGAATCTCCATACTATTTTCCATAGAGTTTGCACTAATTTGCAGTCCCGCCAACAGTGTGTAAGTGTTCCTTTCTCTCCACATCCACGCCAGCATTTATTGTTATTGTTTTGGGACTTTGGGACTTTCTGATAAAAAAAAAAAAAAAAAAAAAACAAAAAAAAACTTTTTTTTTGTTTTGTTTTGTTTTTGGAGACAGAGTTTCACTCTGTTATCTGGGCTAAAATGCCATGGCATTAGCCTAGTTCACAGAAACCTCAAACTCCTGGGCTCAAGCAATCCTCATTATATATACTCTTAAAACACAGCATGAGGGGTGTAAACAAAAAGCTCCTTCTCCTTTCCTTAAGAAAAAAATTTTGAAAGGAAAAGCAATGGCCATTTCTATGGCTAAGAAACTCAATAATGATTTTCAGTACATTTGAAAAATCGTAAACTTCCTAAGTGTTTTTTTGTGCATATGTTTTGCTATTTAATTGGTAATAGCTGAAAAAAATTAAATGGTAGATATTATTTGTTAATAACCTTCTTATATTTTTAATCTAAAAAGTATGACTATTTCTGTACAACCCTAGTTCATATTTATATGCATGACCTCAAATGTGAAAAAGAAGTGAGAGTAAAGAGTGATAGAGGATGCATTCAAATCATATAATATTAATATTGTGCATTTATCTTTGTAGAATTCTTAGTGTTTTTTCTTTTTTTCTTTGTAACTTTCTTCAAGATTTTAAAAATTTTCTTCATAGCATTTGTATTGCTTTCATAAGCAATTATATTTTAAATGTAGGGGTATTGTACACAACTATATTACCATGATTTTAGTTATGTTAGCAGAAAATAAAAATTTGAGGGAAAAACCCACAAAACATCACTACTATTTAACCAAGTCTACATTGGTAGTGCCTATTTAAAAATTTTTTTTTTATGTTTCCAGATTTTCTCTAAAAAAGCACTTATTGCTGCTTTAATTGAAAAGAATAATTAACCAAAAATGCATACAGAGTTCTATATATAATAACAATATGTTTACAATTATGCTTTAGGAAATTTTCTTTTTTAAATTTCAAAATATTGATGGAATACGAAGATTTTGTTACATGGATAGCTTTTATAGTGCTTTAGTCAGGGCTACCAAATTGTTCATTGTACCTGTTAGGTAGTTCTTTACTCCTCTCCTCCTCCTCCCTCCCCCCTTCTGGATTTCCAACAGGATATTTTCTTTTAATTTAAAAGAGCGTAGGAAGGAATTGCCTCAGAGAACCTTTCAAAGCCGTGACATTAAGTTGAGAAGTATTGATTGACAAAGATACTACGTGACTGCTGTGTTGAGAAGGAAGTTCAGATATAAGAACCATGCAAAAGATAGCTCCAGCAACACATGACAAATTCTTAAATAGGAAGAGGAATCAGAATTTTCACATGGTTTGAGGATGGCCATTCTAAGGTACAAGGGCTATGAAAATTGAAGCAGATTGGAAGGGATTGTGACTAGACCACATATTGAATATCGTTTATTTTTTAAAGTTGTTTACTATTTCCAGGTGCACGGAATCCATTAACTAGAACCCATTTTGCATACAACTGTTGTTTTCGTTTGCCAGCTCTATTATTAGCATCCCATTTGTAGAATCCAACCAGTCCAATAGCTTTCCTTCATTTTGTTCCAACTCTGTCCCCTTTGGTCCAAGCTCGTAGTGTTCTTGCTGGTTAACCCCACCTCGATGCCTCATTTCTGCTGAAATGGCTGATTAGATCCATGAGTGACACTTCTAATCTTCTTATCAAATCATTATCCTGCCACATCCTTGGTGTTCTCTCCAGAATACGCTTTCTTGTTTTCTGCAGTATGGACGGGCTGAGGACTTTCCAATTTCTCTTGCATTTATTATAATAGAAGCAGTAAGAAGAAACTGATATCCCCACTACTTTGCACCTTCAACACGTTGATTAGAATTCATCTTAGCTAAAAACAGCCTCGTTACAATTTCTAGCTTCCATGAAACACTAGAACACAGTTCAGCCAAGCTCTTTGCAAGTCTATTACAGCAATTGTGTTTCTTTCAGCGTCCAATAACATGCACCTCATTTCCATCTGAGGCTCCCCAGGGGCACCTTTAACATTCATGTTTCTGGTAACAGTCTCTTCAAAGCAATCTAGGCTTTTTCTAACATGCCGCTCAGAAACCCTTCCAGCCCCATCTGTTCCACCATTCCATGGCCACGTCCGCATTTTCAGGTAGTTATTACATCAGCAGCCCCACTTCCTAGTGCCAAACTCTGTATTAGTTTGCTAGGGCTATCGTAACAGAGCGCCACGGACTGGATGTCTGAAACAACAGAAATGCATTTGTTCACAGTTCTGGAGCCTGAGATCAAGGGGTTGGTAGGCATGATCTTTCCTGAGGTCTCTTTGATTTGTATATCGTCTCCTCCTTGCTAGGGTTAGGGTTAGGGTTAGGGTCTCCTCCTTGCTGTGTCCTCACATGTTCTTTCCTCTGTGCATGTACATCCCGAGTATCCTTTGTGTCTCCAAATTTTCTCTTCTTATAAGGACACCAGTCATATGGCACTAGACTCCACCGTGGCGATGGATCCAACTCTTTTAAGCATAATCACCTGTTTGAAAAGGCTCATCTCCAAATACAGTCACCTTCTGAAGTATCATAGTCCATATGAATTTGGGGTAGACACAATTCAGTCCATAACAAAGCTAAATTTTATTTACACATAAAATGCTTCTGATAAATACTTGTATTCTCAACAGCTTTTTGATAGATTTTAATAAATTTAATATGTTCAAAAAATGAAATATAAGAAAAATTTTAAGAATAGCTCTTTGCATGGCTTGAACTTTTAGATCATAGATGCCCAGTCCTCCCTCCTGTAATACTCACCTGGAAGGAGCTGGGCTGTGTTGATTCCACACCCTTTCTTTTCAAGGTGTTTTCTTTTGTGTCCTCTTCTTTGGGTGTGGATCTTTTTGTAACGTTTACCTGTACCACGTGTCTTTTGTAAGGGAAAAAAGCACTGTGGAAGTCAACAACAATAACAAAAAAAATCCTAAATAAACCATTGTCTTTCATCTGAAAAAAAAAAAAAAGAATAGCTCTGTGGAAAATTCTCATAATTTAAACCAAGTGGTAAGAATAGGAAACAGAAAATGATAACTAAACTAATCCCAGTTTTCTTTAACATACTTGGACACACACATTTATATATAAAAACATAAGGGGAAATAGGAAAATAACAGTGGTTATTTCTGATTGGTGAAATTACAGAGTATTTTTATATTCTTTCTTATATTTTTCATGCTTTTCTCCAGTTCTCTCACTGAGACACATTACTTATATATTTAGAAAAATATATATAATTATTAAAGGGAGAGACAGATTTTTATCAGTATGAATCTTTGGTTGCAATAAAGAGAGAACAACTTTGTGTAATTTAGGCAAACAGGGAATCTATAGGAAGGCTATTCTGGTGCTTAGAAAATCACAGGGGCTGCTGAAACACCAGGTCCTAGAAAGGTCTGGAGTTAGGGCATTTCTGGGGAGCCTGGGCCACAGAAGCAGACTGGCAATTTTATCAATGAGTTACAGCTGAGATGCCTGCTTTCTGACTACATTGTCTATCCCGGTGTGCCGTCCTGTTCAAGACTCAGAGTCCTGGGAAGAGAGGCTGTCTTGGGTCTTATGCTCACCCCTGGCGGTTGGGGGGACACTTTGATTGACAATAGACCATTCAGAAGGATGAATCCCCAACAAAAGATCAGGGTGAGCTTACCAGGGAAAGAGAGGCCTACAACAATAAATGTCACTATAGGATCAAAGCAGGAACCAAGAAGTCTGTTTAAGATGAAAATCACATAGTCGTAACCAGATTCTAACTTTAATAGGCCACACAGGAGCACTGCCTTCATTACATACCATTTCTGTATCAATATAGAGCTTCATTTGAATATCTGAGTGCCACTGAACATGAATTCAAATTAATTATGTATCAGACATTTGAATCCTCAAAAATGTATATATCGTACAAAGATTCTCCATATGATTTCTGAATCTATAATTGTCTCAAAATATAAAGTTTAACTTTAAAAAGTGTGTCATATTTTGTTTCTTCCTTTGTTCTTCTTTTTAAAAAATATAATCTAAAATTTTTTGTTATTTCCTAATTCACCAAAATCAGATGCCACCCTCAGTGAGTAGACTAGGGTGTGAAGGTGGCACTTTTCTCTACAAGTTATTAATACTACCTTCAAGACAGAGTCTTAAATTCCCTCAACGTTTTCGACCAAATATCAACTATTTTTTTCAACCTTGCCTGTGTTCTTTTATAACCAGTTTTAAAATCCATAATAATGATCTGTTTCTCATGTTGTACCTGTCAAAATTCTTTAATTCCTTAGTGTGGTGCTTTAGAAAAATCCCTTAGCTCTCCTTTATTTCCTTAAAAATATTCTTCTAAAGTATCTGAAATGTCAAATATGGTTTATACCTATAAAATTATGAAAGCGACATTCTCCTCTCTGCATATAAAAATCTAACTTAACTTTCAGCTATTTTCCTAAGTACTAAAGTAGTTTCAATGATTTAAAATACCCATAGCAACATAATTTTAACAAGTTGTAAACTAGGATTTGGAAGGGAAATTTAAATTTCTCAGGCTTGTTTATCCTGTGAAGTGATTATGGAGTCCAACCAAAAGAGCACGTACTTTCTCATAGTGCAGTATTTTAAAGGTCATGTGGAAGAAATGTCATAGATAACAAAGTCCAGATGTCCAAAGACCAACTAACATCAGAATTTAGAAATAATGCATATAACAGTCAGGATGGACAGTTAACACAAAATACCACCAAGGCAAATAGGAAAATTCAATTCACTATAATTTTGATGAACAAAACAACAGAGCCTTAATACTTCCCTTATTCCATCCTCAAAGCTTGTGTTTTATTGGGTTTTTCTTCTCATTTCTTCTAAATAACATTATGTTTGGAATCCACAACAGACCTTAGGAGAAGTGAAAAATTTCTCATTTCAAGGCACCAGGATAAGCAGATGTATGGTCATAGCCTAATGATTTGCTTTCTTGAATCTGCTTCCAAACACGTCGTTGAAGAGAATCATAGTGCGGTAATAGGAAACCTTCATGGATGGATGTCTTTTTTCTGTTGAAAATTCACCTATATCATTCTAGATTTGTTTCCCACACAAACACAGAAAATAGTTGATTAAAGAAAGCATTAGCTTTAGCATTAAAATGAATATTCCCTTATTCTCCATTTGATTCTTGATCTTTGCTGCCTAAATATAGGGTTAACATGCTGTATTCCACATTCCTTAAACCCAAAGTTGTAGGTTTGTTCAATATATATCAAAGGCAAAATACTCATGAAATATCTAGGGGAAAAAAATCACTGTCCAATACCAGTGTCTATAAGTCAGCAATTTCTCATTTTAAATCAAAGCCTTTTTCATGGATGTATATGAAAACCCCATAAATTCCCATAGAAAGGCTTTCCACAGAGGTGATTTCTGTGACTGTCAAGGAGGAGTAAGATAAAACAGTCTGCGTGATCTTATGGGCTCCCACAGCTTCATTTATCACCTCTGTGAGGAGGATTTCCAGATCTGTGTCTCCAAAGCTCTGTTCCCAACTTTCAAGCCTATATTTTCAGGTACACATCAGGCATCTCCACCTGGGTGTCTCGCTGAACCATCACATGCAATGTGTTTGATACTAAATATATTTTATCATCCAAACATGTCCCCTTGTGATTTTGTCAGTCTCTTTTAATGACACAATTTTCTCCCGTGTTGCCCAGGATTGAGGACTGAAAGTTATTATTTTTTTTAATTTACCCAATGTGTGGTTCTTCCCCCATACTAAATTATATTCCATGATTTTATGATACTTTCTGGAAAATCACTTTTACTTCTTTTTTTATTTCAGCATCTTAGAGGGGTATAAAGTTCAGGCTACATATATTGTCTTTGCCCCGGGCAAGTCAGATCTTCAAGCGTGTCCATCCCCCAGAAGGTGCGCACTGCACCCATTAGGTGTGAATATACCAATTCCCATCTCCCCCTCCCACCTTCCTCATACCCAGTGAATGTTACTAGTATATGTGCACATAAGTGTTCATCAGTTAATACCAATTTAATGGTGAGTACATGTGGTGCTTGTTTTTCCATTCTTGGGATACTTCTCTTAGTAGAATGGGCACCAGCTCTATCCAGGGTAATACAAGAGGTGCTAGATCACCATTGTTTCTTATAACTGAGTAGAACTCCGTGGTATACATATAACACATTTTGTTAATCCACTCATGTATTGATGGGCACTTGGGTTGTTTCCATATCTTTGCAATTGTGAATTGTGCTGCTATAAACATTTGAGTGCAGATGTCTTTTTTTCCTTTGGGTAGAAAAATGTATTTCAGCATTTTTTGGGTAGAATGTTCTGTAAATGTCAGTCAGGCCCATTTGTTCTAGAGTTCTGTTTAAGTCCATTATTTCTTTGTTTATTTTCTGTTTGGAGGATCTGTCCTATTCTGTGAGAAGGGTGTTGAAGTTTCTGGCTATTATGGTGTTGCTATTTATCATTTTATTTAGATCAAGTAGAATTGCTTTATGAATCTGGGTGCATCTGAGTTAGGTGGATAAATATTTAGAATTGTTATATCATCTTTCCTTCTTGCAGAGACACTCTGGCTGGAGGTGTTTCTCATCTGCCATCTTGCCTAATTTTTTACTTCTAATTTCTATTTTCCTTAACATCATCTTGATTTATCCCAAATCATTTTGAATTGGTGAAATTCTAAATAAATAATTTAGAATCTCTTTAACCAAGGTTGAATTGTAAATAAAAAATACAGGCTTCCTTTACTTTAGGAATTACTGCATTCGTATACTAATCTTTGCTCTGTAAATCTTTGTTTATATCTCCAAATCACTCATTTCTTCAAAATTATGTTCCAGTGCTCTAAAAACTATTTATCCATCTATTGGTTTGCTTTCTCTGGAGAACCCTAATATAAATGTATGTATTTAGTTTATAAATATGTATTATCTATCTATCTATGTCTATTTATTCAGAAATTTATTATAAGAAATTAGCTCATGTGATTACGGAGGCTGAGATACCTCAAAATTTGCCATCAGTAGACTGGAGACCCAGGAGCCCCAATATCTGGTTCTCATCTGAGACTGAAGGTCTGAGAACCAGGAGAACTGATAGTGTAAATTTCAGTCTGAAAACCTGCAGGCCAGAGACCCAAGAAGAGTTGATGTTTCAGTCCAAGACTGAAGGTTGGTAAAGACCAGTGTTCAATGTTCCGGTTCATGCAATCATGCAGGAGAAATTGCCTCTTACTTTAGGGGAAGACCAGCCTTTTTGTTCTGTTAAGGCCTTCACCTGATTGGAAGATGTCCACCCACATCCCACATTGGGAAGGGCAATCTACTTCACTCAGTCTATTGATCATATGTTAATCTCGTCCAGAAACCCTCTCACAGACACACCTGGAAATAATGCTTAACAAAATATCTGGGCACCTGACGGCCCAGAGGGTTGACACATAAAATTAACCATTACAAGTCCACCCCTGCCAACTTGGCACCCATACACATCTTCTTCCCCAAATAAAGATAACAACAATTTCATATTTCCACCTAACATGATATACAATAATCCTGTATACAATAGAAAATATACTAAGCTTTCTCCAGAAAGAAAATAAATTTCTTGAGTAGTATTTAACTTTTTCTTTAATATCCCATAACTTAAACACTATGGTATAAAATTAACAATACTTTAAAAATACTATACACCTTGTATGACATGGTAAAAGAAAAATAGAGGATAGAAAACAGAGAGATTTTCTATACACAAACACACAAACATCATAACACAGTAAAAAGGGAATATTCATGTTCACAAATCTGTAACTGGTCACGTGGTTGTACTGATATCTATAAATACTTTTTTCTACTGCCCATTCTGTGTTCCCTTTGCCTTCTGCAAGTCTATCAGCTGGTCATGGTTTTTTACCTGGGGGGTGACACAAACCTCCATTCCTAAAAAGTCTGGGTTATTAAAAATTCTATCTGGACTGGGTTGTAGTTTTCTGTTGACCTTAATCACAGGTCATGGTGATACTAAGAGACACCCTAAGAGATCTCCTGTATTCTAGACATATTCTTCCTTCCTTCTATTGTGGCATAATAGCCCAATTTCCTCTTGTCAGTACAGCAACTCCCTTCTTTGCCTCTGGATTTAGAGGCATGGGAAGCCCAGAGTGACTGAGCGGCAGTCTTATCTTCCAGTTCTATGGAATCTTTGTTGGTTCCTGGTGAATTCTTCTCTTTGGACCTGGGATCTCTAAGCATGAGGTCACAGGAACAGGAAGCAAAACTTTTTCCAGTCATTCATTAGGAGGAGTAGTGAGTGACACTACTCACATTTCCATCCTGTGATTCGTGGATCTATGAGTCCTAGCTATGGGAGTAAGAGTATCATACACCAGATACTGATTCAGAACATACATAGCCTTCTGGAGAATGTCGCCCCATTTCTGTAAGATAGTGTCACCTAGCTAAAGCTGTAATGGAGTCATCAAAAGGCCATACCATGGTTCTATCAACTGCTTCAGGATCATGGAGCATATGGTGAGACTAGTGAATTCTGTGAGTGCAGGCCTGTTGCTGCACTGCTTTTGCTTAGAAAGTGAGTTCCTTGCTCAGAATCAATGCACTGTGGAGCACCATGGTGGTGAATAAAGTCCATGGTTGGTAGTTTGGGCAAAAACAGGGAAGGCAAATCTGTGTTCTAAGTGTCTATTCCCATGAGAACAGAACACTGCCACTTCAATGATGGGAGTTGTCCAGTGTAATCAGCCTGCTGCAGCTGGCTACCCCCATGGGGAATGGTGCCCCACGGGGACTTGGCATCAGTCTCTGCTGCTGGTAGACTGGGAACCCACTAGTGGCCGTATCTAGGTTGGCCTTGGTGAATAAACGTCTACGTTGCTACACTCGTGAGTGACCCCCATCCCTGCCACCATGGCCATGTTGTTCAGGGGCCCACTGGGTGATGACAGAGGTGGCTACTGAAAAAGGCTGGCTTGTGTACACAGAATAGGTCATCCTAGTCCTGGATTATTAAAATCCTCCTTTGCTAAGGTTCCCCTTTGATGAGCATAGGACACAACCATGGCTTTGCCCATTCAGGGTGGTCTAGCCACATACCTCTTTCCCAAATTTCTTTGTCCCTAATTTTCCAATCTTGTTTCTTTCAACTTCCTAACTGTCTGGTCAAATCATTGGCCAGAGCCCATGAATCAGCATATAATTGCACATTTGTCCGTTTCTTCTCCCAAGCAAAGTGAAGAATCAAGAACACTGCTTGAGATTCTGCCCTCTGGGAGGATTTCCCTTCATCACTGTCCTTCAGGGCTGGTCCATACAGGTGCAACAGTTCTACAGCTGTCTGTTTGGGGTGGTGCCTGCAGATTGTGCAGAACTAGCTATAAACCAGGCCTAGGTCTTTTCTTCCTGTGTCGGCTGCTCATGGGCACTGTCTGTGAGGCCATTGGTGCAGGTTGGGAGAGAGAAGACAGTGCAGTAGGAGTGGGAAGCATGTGCATTTGGCCCACTTTTTCATGTAACTTACTTGTGCCTTCAGGGCTGCTGTATTCTACTTCCATTTGATGACAGAGTGCTGCCATGCAAGTTCAATATCATGGCTCAGCGGGTCAGATCATATCCAGTTCATGACGGACAGGTCAGGCCACATGGTAACTTGTCAGCTTATAGTAAATTGTTCAGCCTCTACTAAGGCCCAGGATTAGGCCAAGAGATACTAGTGTGTGTGTGTGTGTAGACAGAAGTTTATTATAAGGAATTGGCTCATGTCATAACAATTATGGGGGCTGAGATGTCCCAAGATCTGCAGTCAGGAAGCTGGAGACCCAGAAAAGCCAACGGTGTCTAATTCCAGTCTGCGTCTGAAGGCTTGAAGGCTTGAGAACTAGGGGGGTAGATAGTGTAAGTTACACTCTGAAAGCTGTCAGGCTCGAGACCCAAGAGCTGAAGTTTTTGTCAGAGTTCAAAGGCCAGAAAATACCAATATTCTATCTCATCCAGTCCAACAGAAGTAGTTACCTCTCACCCCCAGGAGGGTAACCTTTTTTGTTCTCTGTGGATCCTCAGCTGATTGGATGAGTCCTGCCCACATTGGAGAGGGCAATCTGCTTACTCAGTCTACTGATTCCAAGGTTAATCTCATTCAAAAACATAATCAGAATAATGTCTGATGAAATATCTGGGCATCCTGTGGCTCAGTCAAGTTGACACATAAATATGTTGCTGAACACAAATATTTTACACATTAGAAAAAATTTTCAAATAATTAGATCAACATATTAAAACATTTTAATATTTTTTTCTGATTGATCTCAATTTTACTTACTCAATTAAAAATTTCAGAAGTCTTTTTTTGGAAGTCATAACCCAGAATATCTTTGCTTTCCAGTTGTTAAAATTGTATCCTTTCATCAATCCATCCTTCATGTTCCTAATCAAATTTAATTTTTTACGCTTCTTTCCTCCTGTAATATTTATTTGTTCCTTGTTTAGCAATCAAGTCAGCTTGTCTTTGGGTGGAGATATAGAAATGTCTGTGTATTATTTATTTCTCTCAATACATTCTTTAGCTGCCTGTATGAAAGTTGTTCATTTTTAAAAGTCTTAATTATATATGTTTTGTAAGCCAATATTTCCGAATATTATCATTTCAAAGAGTTGTTAATTTTAATCCTCTACTGAACAAAGTGGCTGTCTTAATTCCTGCTAAAAGTTCAACAAATGTTTGAATAAAATTGCTTAAGCAAAAAGAACTAATCTCCTATTTAAAAAATGAAAGAATTCACCAAGATGAATAGTGGATTATATTTAAAACTCACCTCGTTAGAATTTTGAATGCATATTTTTTACATTAAACCTCAGTCCTCTCCCACATTTCAATTTCACACACACACAGCAATTTCCAGAGTGAACATTCTAAATTGCAGTCCTCTAGGAACTTTAGCAAAAGGTCCCCTCTCCCTCCATACAGTTTATCTTACACAAAAAGACCCACCTCTGAAACCTGAGTCAATCTGTGCAGAAAGAGAACCATTTTAGAGTGTGGAAACTTTATTACTATTTTTAATTACATTCTTGGTGTGGTGGAAATAATGACTTTACTGCACCTTGCAGAACCAACCACTTATTTCTCCTTGAGCACTTCCTTCCAGAAGAGAATTGAGTCTGTTAATCAAATAGTTGGCCAACAGTAGCGTGAAAAATAGAATTGATGAACATTTACAAATGACGTAAAAGTAAAGTCATTTTCAAATAAAGGTTGTTGCCATAAATATATGATGGTGGATGCTAATGACATTGAGGGAATAAGAGGTTAGAGAGTTTGAGTAAAGAATTTCAACCAGGTGAATTGGTAAATTTTCACGCTGCGTACCTTTTGGCATTGGAAAGCTTCTCATTCTCCATTTTACCTAAAGTGTCAACAGCCTCCAAAATTTCTTGGGTAAAGATCCCAAAATTACCCAAATCCAGATAGGTATATTTTCAGGCTTCTAGTGTGCAGGATGTGAAGTTACACGTATCAACCCTGGAAAGAATGCGCTGTTCCCTGGTACTTCAGAGCAACCAGATTTAGAATCAGCACTGAAGACTAGCGACGGATTGGTTTGCCTTGCAGAACAGAAGAAGGTTGGGACCACAGGGGGCCCGTGCAGCATATGGCTTTGTCCATCTGGAAAGGGGGTGGTGCACTACTGGTGCCAAATGCTCACTGTATTGTGTTATAAAAATAAAATAAAACATGTGTGTTACACTTAAGCAAAATGGTTAATAATTTGCCATCCTACAAAAAAGAAATTTAAAGAAAAGGTCTATCCTTCATCCCGATCTATCCAGGAAAGTTTAGTGTTGGAGAGCAGCGACTTGAGGTCAGGGCAGCAAATCAGCAATGGATGAGGATTTTCTAGCTCTGCCAGGATCATCAAAAATGGTTGACAGAAGGAAAGAATGACTGAGAGATTTCCCTAATTGTTATTTAGGAAGAAACGCCACCTCTACTAAGCAGCTAAGAAGTTGTAGTACTAAAAGCCCAGAAATGTGGAGTCCTTATTTCTCCTGTTAATTACTGTATGCCCAGAACCCAGCACAATGTCTTGCATGCGCTAGGCACCCAAAATACTCGTTGCAAGTTTGAATGAGCAGAGTTGCACAGACACACTCAGAGCCTCGGCCATTCGTGTTTAAATAAGGCTGAATTTCTGTCTTTCAATTTTACTCTTTGATATTTAACTATCAAAATAAAGAACATAGGCCGGGCGCGGTGGCTCACGCCTGTAATCCTAGCACTCTGGGAGGCCGAGGCGGGTGGATCGCTCGAGGTCAGGAGTTCGAGACCAGCCTGAGCAAGAGTGAGACCCCCGTCTCTACTAAAAATAGAAAGAAATTATATGGACAACTAAAATATATATATACAAAAAATTAGCCGGGCATGGTGGCGCATGCCTGTAGTCCCAGCTACTCGGGAGGCTGAGGCAGTAGGATCGCTTAAGCCCAGGAGTTTGAGGTTGCTGTGAGCTAGACTGATGCCACGGCACTCACTCCAGCCTGGGCAACAGAGTGAGACTCTGTCTCAAAAAAAAAAAAAATAAATAAATAAATAAAAATAAAGAACATAAATAGTATAAAGTAAAAGGTGGGAAAGGTAAATTTGGGGTCTCCTATTGTTGTCAATGTCATCCTGATTCCTTACAATCTCAGGGAAACTCTTCTGGGTTTTACTTTCCTCAGCTCTAACATTAATAACTTAGACAGCAATGATCTTTAAAAATTTCCAATACAACTATGCTTGCATTTTTGCAAGTATTGATTTCTCTCTTTTCTTCTCTTGATTTGTTTCTCTTTTCCTGTGGCTTCCCTTTTCTCTTTCTCTTTCCCTTTTTCTCTCTCCTTTCTCCCTTTTTCCTTTCTCTCTCTTCCTTTCTCTCCATGCCTCTGTCTGGAAAAACACAGATCTCTCTCTTTATATATAGATAGACACAGACATACACTTACATATTTATAAATATACAGATATAGGTATATGCTTATATATCTATAAACATATAGATATAGATACAAATGTATTGTATCTATATCCAGAAAGACAGAGAGCGATCTCATCTTATTCTGAAGGCAGATACCAAATGTAATTATATAAATGGAGTTATAAAAGTATAAGATACTTACTCTTTGAAATGAAAAAAAAAGATATTTACTTTTTGACTTAAGTGGCTGAGTAAGATTAAAAGCTAAGTGTTTCCACTCCAGAAGAGTCTATATCATTAGCAGACAAAATGATCTCTAGAAATTTCTTCCAAACTGTATGTCACTACCTTGAAGCTAAGAGCCTTGTGTAAATGTCTGATGTCATCTATATTAATAATGTTTATCTTTTCCTGAACAGAAAGAAAAAAGAGATTCCCATTTAATGAAAGTGTTTATCTAATAATTTTTTCCTCAGTAGACAAGTAACGAAAACACACTGAAAGATTAGATAAAATTTATGTGGCATTTTGTAAGCACATAACATAGCTTTGGTTATACGCTGAAGAAAGTAGGTTTTTGAAACTTTATGTCGTGATGGCTAGAAAAAGGTGTTTTTTGTTTTTTTTTTAAAGAAGTACAGCTCTCTTTGGGGAGCTATTTCTGGGCAGTGCCCGAGGCTTTAGCAAAATCACAGTCTCCGGGCACCTCACCAGCCTGGCCTGAAGCTTCTATTGCATGTACTTTTTCATTACTTATTATGGTTGCGAGGAAAGTTCAGTATAAAATATATTGCATAAACTGCAATCGTAAGTTTATTGGTGTAAAGAAATTTTTATGACAATTATTCAATGCAAAAACCAATTTTAAAAGGAACAGAAAACAAAGTTTGACCATAAGAAAAAAATTACTATTTATTAAAATTAATTTTTAATTTAGTTTTTTAATTTCAATTTCTTTAATTTAATTTTTAATTACTATTTGCACCATTCTAATTTTCTTTATTTAAAAACATGCTTTTTAGTGGAAAATTTTTATGTGCTCAAGATAAAAAAGTCAAATGCTCCTGACCTTCCTTCATAGTCCCTAGAGGCAGCTACTGCGTACATTTCCTTGAGTTTATACAGCTCTAGTTATGTGTGTATAAATCTTGCTCTCACTTACTAGGCTTTGATATTTTCCCAATGAAAACTATAGGCCTATCCATATTAAAACCTGTCATAAAATCCATTAAATGGTCATGCTAAAATTCATTTAACTAGTCCCTTGTTGGACAAAAAGTTTTCCCCAATTTTTTATTAATATGAAAACATTGCATTAAACACCCTTGAATTCATATCTGTGCCTGCTTGGATTAGTCGTTCTGTAAGAAGAAGTCCTTACTAATAGAACTGTCGGGTCCAAGAGTACGTGCATTTTAAGTATTGCCAGATGGTGTCAAATGGTTATTCAAAGGTAACCAGGCTATTTCTCTATCCACCCCAGTATTGGGTAATATTGCATATTTGATCGTTTCCTGTCTGAATGGTGAGAACTTGTAGCACATTGTTTTAATTTCCAACTTATTATGAACGAGGTAGCACATTTTCATGTGATTATTGATATTTCTGTTTCTTTGCCTGTAGATTCATCATGTGAATACATTTTTAATTTGCTGAGCCTCAGTGAGTCCTCTCCGTTTCTGTCAAGTGTCTTGACTAGCTACAGAAGGTCCCTACTATCAATTATATGTCCCTTCCCACTCCTGACCGGGAGTCCAGAATCAGGACGACACTGCCTCATTCTGAGAAAGTTCTAGGAAGTAGAGAAAGGGGGGAGAGAGGGAGAGAAAGGGGGAACGATAGGGAGGGGCGAGTGGTGACGATTTTACTCCTGAGTGGTGGAATTTCGAACTCCACGCCTGCTAAAGAGAGATTTTTAAATGCCCTGGTCCATCAGTGTGAGAGACTGGTGGCAGTTCCAGAACTTTCTGTGGCC
The DNA here is from genome assembly GCF_041146395.1 of Eulemur rufifrons. Classification (NCBI taxonomy): domain Eukaryota; kingdom Metazoa; phylum Chordata; class Mammalia; order Primates; family Lemuridae; genus Eulemur; species Eulemur rufifrons. The sequence continues at coordinate 2,661,394 of NC_090995.1, read as the reverse complement.
TGTGCTAACCGGCTGCACCCTGGATTAGTAGCATCATGGTTCTGCACTGCGCTTGCAGCCAGGCAAATGCATTCCTCACTGTCTTCCTTTAGCAACGTTCTTGCAAATAAGTCAGGAAAACGCGCATCTACAAATCTCTTCTTTATCTGTTTACCGTGCAGTCACCAGACTCTGTCACCTTGCCTGTGCACACCGGGATGAAGCATGACAGGCAGGTAGGGGTCCTCGTCACATTCGTTTTTATTTCCAAGTGTGAGTTACTCTAACGTGACTGTGATTGCCTTTGCTTGGGACACGTTAAATGACATCTCCTCACCCTGTTTATGCGCTGGGACTCCAGAGTGATAAAATTGAGGACTCACACAATAAAATCAGTCTCCTTACTTGATTGCCACCATACAGAATGGATTTTCCATTCATCTTGCTCCTTGTCTGAAAATAAATAGGACCAAGCCTAACTTTTGCATCCATTATGATTTCTCAGTCGTTATCCTATCACCTCTTGCTTCGTCACTGCTCACTGGTGCTGAGAAAGAAAACACCTGGGAGAGGGGGCTGGTACCTAGGAGCCCAGTGAAGATAACACAGGAAGAAGGGGAATATGAAGAATCTTAAAAATTACAAAAATCCGTACTTGATCTGTTTATTTAAATAGGGAAGGGGCTCAAATTTTTCCCCTGTTGCTACGGGATTATTTATAGATCCAGTACAAGGAAACAGGCTCTGAGCGAGGACCCCTCCCCCACCCCCAGCTCTGTGGCACTTGAGGCCAACGCAAGGGCAAGTTCCTGATCAGTGGAGCAATTTGCGAGCAATGAACAAGGAAGCTGGTCTTCCTTTGATTTTCCATGTGGCCCGGAAGTGCATATCCTTTCTTAGACATTAATGGCATTTAGGAGCCCATAACAGACCTGTGGATTTAAGAATGTGCACGAGGAGCTCCAAGCTCATGAGTTTATACATTTAAAAATTATTTTACTATATTTTCCTTTATTCTTTCACTACCATTTTTTTTTTAAATCAGAGTTATGTATGCTTAATACAGTATTTCATGCTAGGTATACAAAAAGCTGCACACATCTACCTCCACGCATCCTCAGTTTACAACCTAAAACAGCCCCAGGCTTTGAGACAATTTTGGAATCAGTCTTAGGAGAAGTGCACTTTCTATTGACTACAAATAGCAATTGCCCAGCATCCAGGGGAATGAATGAGTCAGCGGCATTTTAATAATTTTATTTACTCTGAGAAAAGAAAATAACATGTTTCCATTGAATACGTAGGATTCCATGTTTACTTAGGGACAAATATAAATTGGAAAAAAAATTTGTTTTTCAGAAACTCCAGAATCACTTAATCCATCTTTGAAAATAGTGTGTTTTTTTTGTACAATAAGGTTTGGGACTTTTTTTTTTTCTTTTTCAAGTACTATGGTACCTAATGCTTGATATATTTGAGCAGTAAATTTCCTTTGGTCCCTATTTTAGTCATTTCCTACATTCCATGAACAGGATATGGGAGGAGTGGCTGCTTCCCATTTATCTCATGTATCTCTAACCTTGGAAACTAAGGATACGTTCAACTCCATTCTTGGCCCGTGGGCTGACAGACGGGAATCAATCCTCTGTAGAAACCACCCACTTAATTGTAACCTCTCCTGAAAGCAATGGGAAAGGGCTAGAGGAAAAAAATCTGTGTGATTCATTGAAAAATATCTGAAATTTCTCTAACATGAGCAAAGAGAAACTATAAATAGCTTCAAAATGGTATCAGGCAAATATACATTTTCCCATCATAATATCTTATTTTCTGTGGCAACATTTTAATTGTTAAATAACTAATAATAGTGCAAGGAGGATAATCTCCATTCCTTCATGTATGAAGATGACATTATTGAACTTACAACATTGGACCTGTAATTTGGATCACTGTATAGTAATGAGGCAAGTTGGAAATTTGCTATTCATTATAATGAAAATGAGGAAGGCAAAAAAAAAAAATTACTTAGCTTAAAATAAAAACACCTGTAATTGAAGTGTAAAATGGAAATTATAAATTTACACTAAGTATTTGCATTCCTTACAGGGGCAAGGTACAAATAGAATAATATAATAAGAATCAAGGGCATACCTATTTTCAGGGCCAAAAGACTAGAGAAAGCCTTGCATTTGCCATTGGTCTGTGGATGGCGAAACTTTTTGCTGTTTATAAATGAGAAAAAGCAATTTTCACTTTCTTCCACAGTTCCATGGCACCATCTCATCTCAGAAGAGCTGCCTCTTGGGAAAACTAGTAATTAACCTGGGATTCGGGGAATTTGCTTTGCTTGCTAATAAAACTCATCAAACTTTGGATATTTGTCCCAGAACACAAACAGAAAGAATAAGAAATTAGGAACAAATAGAGAGCTAGAAATGTAATGACTATTCAAAACAATTGCCGTTCCAGGCAAATCCCTCAGTTGTACGAACCTTGCTTAGAGTTCTCTTTCATTTTCTACTTGTTTAAGAAGTAATTGCCTTCCATATTCTCTCATGTTTGAATTCTAGAAATAAATCTTAAAATATTATTTTAGGGCAAGAGAATGCCTAAGTATAAATTTGAAACAAACTGATGTGATGATAAAGAAACACTCCCACTCCCTGAAAAGTCTAAAAGAACTGGTGGTTAATCAATCATCAGCATCTGTGGCTTTGTAAGCACAATATGGGCTTGGGATGTCGTTTGACTCTTCCTTCTCTATCTTCTGCTCCAGGGGGAGTCAGAGTGGCCACGTATCGGCAAGGTTATTTATTAAATACAAGAGAAATGCAGATCAAGCTATAGTCGTAAATTTTTTTGATCTCTTTGGAAGATGACACAAATAGAAATATCATTACATTTGCATTTAGAATTAAAATCCAAAAGGATTTGGAAGACAATTACTTTATAGGCGAATGCAAAATGAAAGGAGAACTAAGAAAAGCTTGCAAAAGAAACGTGTTCCCCAGTGAAATCCTCGAAGGTTAGACATAATTCACATTTTAATTAAAGAATAACCATAAATGGCGTCTTCTGAAATTCAACTGCCTAAGCTAGGTCCTTACCTCATGAGAAGATTATGAGGCACTCATAGCAATTAGAGGTTATGAGTTCTAAAAACTAGGGCCAATTCCACTTTCCTCTCCCTGCAATGACAAGTTTTCTCCTTGGGGAGTCACCTTGTCTTTAGACAGAAAAGAATCTTCCAGATAAAATCTAATAGTCTGGATGTTCTTTTAATGTCCTAAATCTCCATGCAGAAGAACTCACTCGCCAACATTCCCCTAGCATGTTGGTGGGTACCAATGCTATATGCTCTATCTTCTTTTATAATTAAATATACATTCTCTGTTAAGCATAAGGAGTAATAATAATTTTATATGATATTTGTCATTATCTTTTAATTAATCATCTAATTACTTTTCCTGTGAAGTGTCAGTCAACTCACAATCTTCTGATCTTCATTTGATTTCACAGACTTTCCAACCAGAAGAACGCACAGTGGCTGTTCTGTTTCTCCTCATAAGTTGGAAAGATTTGCTAGCCAGTTTGTCAATAAATAGGATTTGTCATCGAGGTTGGGGAGGAACTGAGACTGCAGGTGATTGTAAAGGACTCGGTCCCCAGGGTTGGCAGTCCTGGAGGAAGGAAACCAACTGGGCCCTTACAGAGAAATGAAGGATTTTCCTTCATTCTTGCTTCTAAACTCAAACTAGCAGGCCTGACAAACCAAACTGGTGGCAATACCTAGAAGACCCACCTTCAGTTGGCTCCCCACCCTTGGGCTATGAATGGAAATTCTGAGGACAGAAAAAGTCGCTTCATCCACCTCATCAAACTTGTGGGAATCATAAAAGCCTTTAAGGAAGTCTTCGTTGTGTATCTCTCCTTTTCTCTGCACTTATTTCTCTAGAAAGTAGGACATCCAGGAAATGGTTGAAGTGACTATGTGGAAAGGAAGAGGGTGGCTTGTATGGGACACAGACAAAGCCGGGGCCATTAGAGCCATGTCACTTTCATTGTTTTCCTCCAGAAAAAAGAAGCACAGAGGGTAGTTTTAATTCACTCCCCTTCCAAGTGAGTTAATCCCAATTCCCGTATTTGCAGGATGTTAATTGCCTGATTTTAATCCCTAGTAAACCAGAAATTCCAGAGCAAATACTCCCAGAGCAACCTTAGCTCTCCCTTCCAATGCATAAGGAATCTTCTTTTGAAGGGTCCCCATTACATGGTTATGTAACACATCTCGAACACTCTGAAAACGCTCAGTTACAATGCAGCCATTTTGGATGTCGTTAGCTGACTTTGATGACATGCTTTTTTCTACCTGAAAGAGAAAAAGAAGTAAGCATCATAAAAAGGTTATTTTCAAGTCCAAAAAAGCTTTTCGACATGTAGAAAGTCTTTTCAATTTAAATATTTCTTTTCTCTCTTCTTCTTTCTTCCCTGTAAATGGAAAAGATCTTGAGAAAAGATTCTAATTTATGTAAAATTAAATTAGGCCAAGTAAGGAGAGAAAAGATTTTCTTGTTAAATTCTCATTTGTAAATGATTTGAATTATTAAAAAAGCAAAGGGAATACTCGGTTTCTACATTCTCAGTAAAGACTGAATCATGGTTTATAGAAAAAGTATTAGAAAAGTAATTACTGAAGATTCTGATTTCACTTATATTTTCAACTTATCACTTCTCCATGAGTCAGAACAAAGGTAGTCATAATTCAGTAAAAATGATATATACTAATTTCTTGAACAAATTTGTTATTCCACACTTTCCTCAGGTTTAGTGTGGTATCAGATAGTTCAGTGGGACTCGCAATTAAATCCCTTGATAGCTATTTATACTTAACCTTTTTCTAACTCAATGTTTTCATCTGTACAATGGGATAATGGCTCCCGCCTCTCAGTGCCTTGACATGGGATTTTTGAAATAATATAATAAAAGCATTGAACACAATCTTGCACGTTGTACATATTTAATACATATTATTTTCTTCTATCTTTTCCTCTGATGCATGTATGGAATAATTTTTATCTGAAAAATAGATAGTTTGAGGAAATTACTGTGGTAGAGAAAAAAATAGCAGGTTTAGAATCATAGATTTAAGTCTCAGCTTTACCATATCTTTTCTGGATTTGTGATCTCCAAATCTCAAGCTTTGCAGTTATGAAATGAGAATAGAAATATTTACCTTCTAAGTTTTTAGGTAATCAAATGTGTAAAGTACCAAGCATAGTTCCTGTCACCTGCCAGAGCACCAATAAATGGTCATTGACATTTTTTTACTGTCTTCATTTTGTTTTAAAAAAGATAATGACAGTATTATCAGAAGTCATGCTAGAGAGAGATTAATTATGAGTGGAGAATGAGAAATAAAAGTAAAAAGACTAGAAAGTCAAACATTTTAATGAAAGCATATAGCTTTTGATGATAAAGAATTGTAATTCATAATTAAAATAACTTTATCCTAACATAATAAATCCTGAACTAATTGGAATGTAAAATATATTACATTGTTTTCTGTTGCTTGACTGTTCCTGTTTTGGAAATAAAAATACACAAACATATGCATTGTATTCCTCATTCGTTATTTATTACCTGAGGGAAATAAGTGTTTTTTCTCCCCAGACTAACTGTAAACATGGAAGTATTTCATGAGAAAATGAAAGTCTGACAAAATTGCACAAGGATTGTTTCAGTCATTACTCATGTGAGACTTTAACTTTGACAGAGAGTTTGCAATCATTCATATCTTCTTTTTATCAGACCAAACAGCATGTGTTACATACAACCCAAACAGGAATTAAACTTTTTCTTTTCTTTTCTCTACTGAAGTTTTATGGTGAGCCAATTTGCCTATTTTATATGCCAAAGACAAGTCAATCAATCAATTATGCTTATTAATTTGGTATACTGAAAGGGCCTATCAAATGCTTAGTGTGAATTGAAAACACATTTATTTTCATCTGCCTTCCAGCAGCACACATTGTACAAGCCTTTGTCCACAAAAACTTTCCCTCTTTCTTCTGTATTTGTCTTACTGTCATGGTGAGGATGTTGACACGTTTGCAAATGTCCGTGTTGGAAAACCCATTAAGAAGCACTGAAGCATTAGAGCTTTTCTTTCACTAACCCGTTGGACTCTACTAGGGCTTGTAGAAGGTGATTTAGATTCACTTCGAGATGTGTGCATCTCCCTCTTTCACCTTCTTGTATCAGAGGTCCTCAAAGAATGCTCCCTCAAACCAGCTCAGTGTGGCTGACTTTAGTGTTAAGAAAAATAAATAGGGAATGCAGAGTTAGAACTGCAATGTCATGCCAAGTGGTGCCTCTAGGCCATGATTTTAGTCATATCTCTTTGGCTGGAAGAAAGGAGCAAGTTCAGATGCTCAGTAAGACTTCAAGGTCATTGGTAAGATTGAGTTTATATATCAGGAGTTAGAAAGACTTGAATCCGCAGCACAATCCATTCACTCTATTTAGTCAACACATATTCATCGAGTTTCTTCTACATTCGGGAATTAGCAATGAAAATCATGAACAAAAGTCTCTGTCTTCATAGAGCTTATATTCTGCTAGTGGGAGGCAGACAATACATAAATAAATAAACTATATCACAATGTCTGTTGGAATAGGGGAGAAAATAATTATTAATACAAAGAAGTGCAATGGGATGTTAACATCGAGGAGTGTTATAATTTCCTCAGGGTGATCAAAAAAAGCTTCTCCGAGAAAGTACCATTTTAGCAAAAGCCTAAAGGAGGTGAGAAGCAGAGAAGGGCTGTGTGGTGTAAAAGGTCTGGATGCTGTAAAAGGTTTCCCAGAGAGGGGACAGTTATGTTCGAAGGCCGTGAGTGGGAGGAAGTCTCATATTCAAAGCACAGCAAGGAGGGCAGGGTTGTGGGAACCAAGTCACTGAAGCCGGAGTAATGACAGGATAGAGACATAATGTCAGTACTCATGGGCCATTGCAGGGATTTCGGCTTTTGCTTGGAGTGGGATAGAGAGCCGTTAGAGGATTTTCAACAGAAGAGTGTCACAATCTGACTCACACTTTAAAATAATTACTATGTCTTCTGTGTGTAGAAATGATTGAGCAGAGAGAGTAGGTCGGAGATTATTGCAAGCGGCTCAGGAGAAATAATGATGGCTGGAGTTAGGGCTGAGGTAGTGAAGGTGGTGAAATGGTGGAGATATATTTTGAGAATAAAGCCCCAAGCACATATTTTTGCAATATCTTAGGTCAGCAATATTAAAGAACTTTTCACTCTAAGTAAGTACAGTTTCCTGGAAAATCTTTATTGCCTAATTAAGTAGGGAAAAATACTTCCAAGTGGTCTCCTGAATGTCTTCTTACTTTGCTATCCCAGCCCTACTGGAATGCCAGGATTCAGCAACTCTTCTGGATGACTAGGTGGACCAAAAACAATGATCTCTCCTTCCATGTTCACTTAGGAATGTTGTACTTGGCACAATCGATTTCCAGTAGCTAAAGGCTCATTTCCTTGGGTCAACATTCCATCAGGCAGTTAACAAAGACTTTCCTGATAAGCCTTAAGATACAGGGCAAGCTGGAGCAACATGGAGTTCTGGAAATCCAAGGGAAGTATGAAATTCATACTCGGTGTGGAATGAGCGCAATCCTCCCTCTCCACCACTTCACCATTTAAAAGAAAAGATAGAAATAAAATAGCGATGATAAAAAAAATACGAGACTTAGGGCTCCCCAGAAGTCATAACCACAGAACTTTCTACTAAAGTACTTCTACAGAAATTATCTTTGCTTGATAGCTGCAAAGTTAGGACTTAACACCAAAGAATATGTCTTTATGTATCTTCAGTGATATAATTGCTTTCTTCATTAATGTCTCGTGTAAAGTCTTAGGTTTCAATAATATTTCACAATATTTATATATTCATACTTTGCATCTCCATCCTAATTTTAAATCCCTTAGGAGGAAGTATTGTATTTTGAAATGCCTTTACTCAACAGGTATTGCACAAACATTTGTTGATCTGATACATATTTTACACAACTTCTCCATTTTCCCAGAAGAAGATATTTTAAAGTCAAATGTGACAGTGCAGATTTTAGAACATTTCTAGACAGCAAAACACAGATATTCATCATCACGATCACTGTAATCTTCATGATCACGTCATGAGCATAAGAATCTTCGATCAGCGTCCATCTGCACAGTGTCCACACTGAGAGTGTCAAGCACAAAGTGTGTCAATCACTGTGCTATTCACATTAGATGCATTAACTCACTTAACATCACAGTTTCTAACAATATTAACTAACATGTATGAACTTTTATGCGTGCAAATATGTCTTTGTTTTTTAAGTATAAAGTCTTCTTCAGTTTTATAAATGCAAAACTACAGCTTCAAGGCTAAATAACCTGACCATTAGCAAAAATTTCTACCAGGTCCTTCCGGCACGAAAGAGTAGGCTCCTAATCACCACACAAAGAACCTACACGTTGATATAAATACAATGACACGCATGTGTCTTGTTGTGTGTAGAGGGATTTATACACACTCTTCCAATTTTTCATGAGAATAGTTTTGCTGCAAGTTATCAATGTCACTTAACATAGTACATCCAGAACACGTGCATTGTTCTGCTCTCTGACAGCAGTACTATTATTACATATTCTTCTGTTTGGTACTCATGGATATGTAAAGGAAATGTTTTAGGTTTTAGAGCGAGGGTATTTTGCTTATTGTGTTGCCACAAGAAGCAGCCAACTATAGCATGGGATTTCTAGAATGATATGAAGAAGGGAAATTAATAAGACTGGAGTTTTTTCATTCATCCATACTTGTATACTGCAGTTTGCAAACTCTCAACTTAAGAGACCTCACTTTATTTTAAAAAGTGATGATTTATTAATAATGTAATTATATTAATATATTTATAGGTAAATATTAATAAAATAATTATGATAATATAATTATTTGTGGTGTTTTTCTTTCATTTTTTTATTAAGTAAGATTCTTAACCCCGACTCAGTTTTCTTTATGTCTGGAGTTACGGCCAATGATATGAAATAAACTTACAGATAAGACAAGAAGAGTATATTGTGTTATTTCAGAGTGAGTCACTATATACATACAGAGTTATGTCAATAAAGCTATGAATTCAGAGGAAAGAATAATTGCTATTGGGAAAAATTCTTTTTGACAATGTGGATCTCTAAAATTCTATAATAGAATGACCATCCACAGTGATTCAACATTTTCTGGTTTAGCATAATAAATTAAGAAGCATATTAAACATTGTCCTGGGAGAGTTCCTACCCCTAATTAAAAATGCTTAATCAACTCTTGGCTATACATCAAATTGCTATCTGTCTAATAATATCAAAATTTTATTTTTTAGATTCATTCCTTATAATGCATTCTTCAGAAAGTATTTTGGAACACAAAAACAACCTCAACTTACATAAATAAATGTGTGTAACTTCCTTGGGAAAGGCTTGTTGTTTAATTTGTTTTTGAAGGAAGTAATTGATTTTTCTTGGCAGATCTGATAAAAAATAATGAAGTTTTGATTGTCTAATCTAGAGGTCATGTCCTCAGAAATCATCAGTGCATAACTCAGATTTAAGGGAATTCAAGTTCTCCTGGGACTATCTTTGGATATCTGACTGCAATATGCTACCATGCAGCTCCACTACTATGAAATTTCTCACATAAGTGGATTATAAATCAGCAATATATGTGTGTGTGTGTGTGTGTGTGTGCATATATATGTGTATGTGTGTATGATATTACAGTTAAAAAAAACAAGAAATTTTCTCTAGGAAGAATAAATCAAATAGCAACACAGGCATTAAGAATACTGACTTCTCATTAGTTCTGTGTACTCCCACCAAAACCAGCTTTACTAATCCTTAAATTAAGAAATTTTACATGGCCGGGCGCGGTGGCTCACGTCTGTAATCCTAGCACTCTGGGAGGCCGAGGCGGGTGGATCGCTCAAGGTCAGGAGTTCGAGACCAGCCTGAGCAAGAGCGAGACCCTGTCTCTACTAAAAATAGAAAGAAATTATATGGACAACTAAAATATATATATAGAAAAAATTAGCCGGGCATGGTGGCGCGTGCCTGTAGTCCCAGCTACTCGGGAGGCTGAGGCAGTAGGATCGCTTGAGCCCAGGAGTTTGAGGTTGCTGTGAGCTAGGCTGACGCCATGGCACTCACTCTAGCCCGGGCAACAAAGTGAGACTCTGTCTCAAAAAAAAAAAAAAAAAAAAAAGAAATTTTACAAGTTGTGATAAATAGTTTTCTTTTTACTATGTACCATGTATGGAGATAGAATTTGAAAGCAAATTAATAATGCAAATAAGACAGTAAGGTTATTTTTTAATTATAAAATAAAAAATTTATAAGTTTCATATGTTATAATTAAACTTTTTCTTATATATTTTTTAGAGGAAGTCTGGAAGGATTTTTACTCTGCAGAAGTTGTTGGCAATGTGTGGACTGAAAAATAATGGGGAATAAATTTATTTAAAATCTTTCCTACAATTTATGTTCTAAATTAAATAGTTTATATTATCACTGTCATTAATTCAAATCAATATAATTTGGGAACTGATGAATTCAAGAGATAACAGAGGCATATTAAATATCAATTCCAACAGTTGTGAAGTCGTTACCCTTAACATCCATAATATGCTTATTAAACCTAGGAAGCCATATTGAACAAATACACTTAAATAGCATTGGCTAGTGACAACTCAAGGGAGGAATGTACTATTAGACTCATAAACAATATTATGAGGTTGAGGCCAGAGAAGTCATGCCCATAACAATTGAAGTTTACACACAGACTCTTTAAGAAGAAGAATTAATATAATGGCTGATAATTATGCTTTTGAAAGATTTGGTAGGGTGAAAATGGCCAAAATAAAAATAGGAAATTTAGCCTGTAATACCAGCACTCTGGGAGGCCGAGGTGGGCAGATTGAGCTCAGGAGTTCAAGACCAGCCTGAGCAAGAGCAAGACCCTGTCTCTACTAAAAATAGAAAGAAATTATATGGACAGCTAAAAATATATATAGAAAAATTAGCCGGGCATGGTGGCGCATGCCTGTAGTCCCAGCTACTAGGGAGGCTGAGGCAGGAGGATCACTTGAGCCCAGGAGTTTGAGGTTGCTGTGAGCTAGGCTGACGGCACTCTAGCCTGGGCAACAGAGCCAGACTCTGTCTCAAAAAAAAAATATATTAAAAAAAAATAGGAAATGTAATAAAGCTAAATGTAAATTGTGCATTTATGTGAAAATGTCAATTGTGGAATTACCTAAGGAGATCTTATTAGGGTGATATCAAGAGAAATTTTGAGTCGAACAGAAGATGGCCACACACTGTATTGAATCAGAGTGCTTTTGTACTGTGGGTACGGAACAGTTATTGTAAACTTATATTGCACTACTTAATATATCAAGTCCAGTTCAAATTAATTAAGTTTTATTCTAGTCTGTGTTGGTCACACGATATCTTGAGTATTACAACCAGTTCTGAGTACTACTATATTTAAAGAGGCACATTCTCAAATCAAAGTCATTTAAAGGAGATCAAAAGTCATGGTGAGAAATCTGGAAAGCATGTCATACTGTGGGCTGCTACAGGAAATAATGGATCTTAAAACCAAGTTCTCCCCCTGCCTAGTGCTTGACCCTGGCATGCTCTTTAACTTCTCTGACCACTACTTGAGTTTTCCTCTGCACCACGCCGATCTCAATAAATACTCAAAGTAATCTGTGAAATCTAAAGGAACGGCACATGATACAGTTTGCAATTTGATTTTAGTTATTCTTATTATTTTTATACTATATCACCAATAGATTCTCCAAAAACAAACTTGTGGTAAAACACAATAAATAATGAAGTATTTTTAGGGCTTCTCGTAAAGAGATTCATTCATTTTTGGGCCAGAGGCATAACTAGAAAGTTAAGTAGAAAGCTACAGGAATGATAATAGATTTATCTTATATTGAAGAAGGTTCCCACAGCATGAAGTGTCTGCAAATTAAATAAGCCATCCTAAAAAAACAGTGAGCTCCTTGACATTGCTCTTCTTCAGGCAGCAGCTGGAAGGCTGTATAGCAGGGATGTGTAAAGAGAAATTCCTACTTTGGTTAGAATGTTGCACTAGACAACATTTCCTCCTACTGGTCATGATTCTATACCTTAAATATTTTTCTTACGGCGTTGACTCCAGTGTTCCCTGCAGAGGACTTGCTTAATTCTGAAAGGTTTGTCCAAGGAGAAGTTTAAGTTCTAGTTCAAACACAGCATAGAAAAGTGGTAGGAAGATCAAACTATGATTGTTGGGAAATGTCTTGGGATCCCATCTTTCCACTTGTTTACAGCAAGGAGTGAAGCTGATTGTGACACTTCTGAGAGTGGAACTTTGGAGGCAAATAACTACTTTGGTTTGTCCTTTTGAATTGTTGCTAAGGCTAGAACAAACAGAACTTCCCTACAGGAAGAGATAGAGAAAAGCTAAAAAAAAAAAAAAAAAAAAAAAAAATAGAATAGGATAGAAAAAAAGAATTTCAGGAAGTAAATGTAGTTACCTTTGTAAAGTTGTTAAAAAACAGAAGAAAAACAGAGACCAGTGTGGAGGAAGAATACGTTTAAGCTATTCCCCAAAGTAAAAAGAACTTTCCCTGATAAAGGAGACACAAAAGGAGTGGTTTAAAAGGTGGAATCTACCAGAAAAGAGGACCGCCACACTCCAAGTCACCAAAGCCAGCCAACAGTAAAGCACAGTGCTGAGCTAATGACAATTTGAGCTGCAGTTAGAAAAAAAAGTTTAGAATCCAGGTCATGGGACAGACACAACCACTGTCTTCTGTATGGGGTAGACCACATATGGGTATTAGATTTAATTTGGGGCATGTTATTTTAAGAAAGACACTGACCTAGATTTGGTCTAGAAGAGAAGATGCAAAACAGGAAATTGTTTGGAATCATGTCATAAAATGAATAGCTTAAAAAAAAAAAGCTAAAGATAAGGCTTTGGAGAGAAAATATAGGTCCTTTAAGGTATTTGAAGGATCTTTGTGCAAATATACTGTTTCTATTACCTCAGAAGGCTGAAGAGCGTTGGCAATAGTACTAGCCCACAATAGGGTGAACCGTTTTGGGAAGTAGATTCCCCACTGCTGAATATATCCAGGTAGACACTGGATGACGGAAATTGAATTAGATGAAGGAGACCTAAATTCATATTTTCTATTTTAAAACCGTAGCTTGTCTCATGCAAGAGAGGTGGAGGACTAATTCTAGACAGTGGCTCCCATTATTTTGTAGTGACTCCAAATCTATTTCTTTTTTCTTTTCTTTTTTCTTTTGAGACAGAGCCTCGCTCTGTTGCCTGGGCTAGAGTGCCGTGATGTCAGCCTAGCTCACAGCAACCTCAAACTCCTGGGCTCAAGCAATCCTCCTGCCTCAGCCTCCCGAGTAGCTGGGACTACAGGCATGCGCCACCATGCCCGGCTAATTTTTTTTCTGTACATTTTTAGTTGTCCAGCTAATTTCCTTCTATTTTTAGTAGAGATGGGGTCTTGCTCTTGCTCAGGCTGGTCTTGAACTCCTGACCTTGAGCGATCCTTCTGCCTCGGAGTGATTGTTGACTGAATGCTGCATGTCACCCTGAGGTAGGAAGGGCAGCCAGCAGCCACTGCAGCGGAGGAGCTGCTTCTGTGGGCTGCCCATTTGCTGGTGGGAGCCCAGCTAGCAGCAGAAGCGGAAGTAAAATGACTGGAGGAGGAATTATATGATAATTGGAGAAAAAAACTTTTAAGAATTCTATGGTCAGAAGACAGCTTAATAAAAAGTTGATATTCTGGCTATAATTTATAGCTTGTTTTTGGAAAACATTTACCTTGCTGTCTACCTGAATTCACCAAAATTTGGAAACTATTCGTGAGTATTCTTGTTTTATGGCAATATATTTATTTGCATAAGTTCAAGAAGAAGATATCTTCTTTTGTAACAGAACACAACTCCAACTTAAAAGGAGACTATATAGCTAATGGCTATTCTTCTTGCAGTTTATACAAATAACCAGGCCAAATATACGAAGACTAAAATTTATTTTTCAAGTAAATTGTTCTTACTATGATTTCTTTTTGGTAGAATGGGGAGACTAGAGAAAGAAAAATTATGTTTCAGAAGGAAACTATAGCACACCTACAGATTAGATTATTAGATTCCAGCCCTGATCACTGTTTTTTAGTTTTTATTATTTGCATATAATTTGGACTAAATCTTGAATTATTTCCTTGCTGCAACAAGTCTCTAATGAAGAAATGGCTTTAATTTCATTCATGATATTTTTAGTTGGCTTCCTAATGGACTAGGCTCTTCTTGTTTGTTGTTCTGTTATACAAATTCTCTTTTTTGTCGTAATTCTTGTGTGCAATATATACCTGCAATTCAAATTATTAATGTTATGTATCTCTCATTGTTTCACTAGTTCCCAAAAAACTAAAATCATGGTATTTAAAGCTAGAGATGATTCAACAGAGCCTATAAATCTGCTTTGTTTGGAATCCCACTGGGCCCGATCTGTTTCCATTGCCGATGCGCTGTGCTGAAACTAGGCAATGTCAAGCAATGTTCCTCTAGGCCCAGGAACTATTGTGCAAGAGCTGGCATGTGAGACTGTAAGAGCCAGTTCTGACAGGTAGAATGGAGGAAAACAGCCTCCCACGTGGCAGGAGTCATGTCATCTTGAACTGAAACCACCATGGTGACCCATGTTTGACTCCTGCACACCAAGGTGCTCTGCAGGAAGGTATTTAAACAATGCCTGTGGCATAGAAAACCCCTTATAAAGATGCTTATCTAACTTCCCCACTGGTCATGAGTTTTATAAGAAAGTCTGAAAGTGCCAGCTGCACATTTTACAAAAAAAAAATCTTCCTATATAAAGAATATTTTCTGGAGGGTGAGTATGGAGATCCACCATCTTGTGGCTCCCCAAGATATCGCTTCTGTTTGTATACTAAGTGCCTATTAAATATCTTCTTTAGGAGAAACTGGATTTTTCAGCCTTTTTCTTTGGCCTCTCAGCTCCCTCAGATTTGGGGGGTGGATTTGCATATACCTGCTCACTGTCGAGCAACGTGAAACTGCTAGTGTTATAGATCCAACCTGGTCAAATATTGATAATTTCAAATGGTTCAACCTAATAGCTCTTAGTTTCTCGTACAGTAATTGATGCAAATTAACAATTCTATATATAAATCCAGAATTTTTTAGGGACCAGCAAAAGGAAAGAAAAACCAGAAGACGAGGTCTCTGTATTTAAGTAACTTAGAATAAAGTCATACATAAAACAATCATGGTCAAATAACGTGGCAAATAATTAAGTGCTAGATCATTATCGAGTGGTAGATGAAGAAATCTACAGAAATTTCAATAAGGACCTGGATGTGAACGTAAAAGAAAGGATTGACAGAAAAGGGCCATGAAGCTCTTCTAGGAAGAAGGAACAGCATGATGAAGGGCAGACAACTGGGAGCCATCAAGACATCTGAAGTCTTAGAGTCCAGAAAGAAGAAGGGGCTGATGGGATCACTGGGTTCCCGTGATCCACAAGGACCAGAGGCTGGAGGGGTAAGAGAAGAGCTGAGAGTGGGAGGAGAAACCTGGACTTGATTCTTCCAGGAGGATTGCATTAGTAAATTGCATGCTCTAGGAAAATTACATGGGTAACAGGCCCAATGTAAGAGACTCGGACAGAGCAATTGATCAGAAGACTAGTTGAATGCTCCAGGGCCGAGTGTGTGGGCTGGATCATGGTGTTGAAAACGAGAACAACATTTTGAATTCCACATGTTGAATTAGAGCCACCATTTGAGGAAGAAGTAATAGGATTTGATTTCTGATTTGACTTACTTGTGAAACAGAAAAATGACTCTAAGATTTTGAGCTTAAGTGATTAAGAAAAATGTGGGTTTTTATTGTTTTAAAAATGAGATGGGAAAACATATAAAGTTTGGGAGATGATTTATTCTATTAAATATGTAAAGTAATAATAGCTTGTTACTGGCTGTTTACTGTCTCAAGTATTGAGTACTAAGCAATGTACACACCCACTATATCTATCTATCCATATGTTCTCAATGTTTCAAGCTATATTGAAAGATAAGTATTAATATTTAAATTTTATAAATAAGAAAATGGCGGCCTAGAGAGGTAAAATAAGTTTCCCAAAGCCACACAGCACTAAATATTTTTAACTCCCAGAAGCAAAGCTTTTTCTCTTTTATCCATTTTACTCAAGTGACATTTAAAATGACAGCTGAACCTTCGAGTATCTGTGTCTTAAAGACAGCATGAAACAGAGGACTAGAGCTAGAATGAGAGGTGAAGACTGAATATTTGGGTTTGGCAGTCGTCAGGATTAGCTGAGCTTTGAAGGTAGGCAACCAATTCAGGGTTGAGGAATATGAAAAGGAAACAAAACGAAAATCCTAGCAGTTACCTAGAATGATGGATGCAAAGCAGAGAGGGACAGGTGAAGAATAAGACAAAACCAGACAGATAAAGTGCTAGAGAATGATGCACTATGTGTCTCAATTATTTGTGCAATGAGTATGTCCCCAGCTAAGAGATAAGCGAGTTGACATTGGCAAGGTCCATTGGAAGTTAAATAGGTAGAAAGAGTTTCAGGCACAGGGACTGCTGAAGTGTAGAGAGAACATAGACAAAAGGTGACTGTCAAGAAGGAAGAGAGATTGGGGAGAATAAATAATGGGGGGCTCAGACTAGAAAAGGCAGTTTCTTCAAAGAAGAAGGGCCCAGTGATATTTCGCCAGCTTAGGGTCCCAGGAGCAATCCACTTTTTCTGGATCAAGTACTTCTTTCTGGAACACAGGCTGTCCAGTCTCTCAGTGGTTCCACGTTTATAGTTGTCTTTCTCAGCTTTGGCTGCTATTATAAAATACCTTTTTTATAGTGAATTTCTTTTTTATTGATACATAATTATTCTATGTATTTATAAGGTACCTGTGATATTTTGATACACACATACAATGTGTAATAAATTCCTAGGATTTTAAGGGGGAAACCTATTCCTATTTCACTTGCCTGAAAGAGAAGGAAAACAAAAACAAATGAAGTTAAGAGTATGACTTTCCTTGCTCTTCTATTTCTCCACATATTTAACTCCATTGGTAGGATTGTATTTTCTCGATTGACTTTTTTCTGCTAAGCCCTTGAGAATAGGAGTTGCTAGCTGTTTCCTTCCCATTTACCTTGTTATGAAACATGGCTCAGAGAAGTCCCAGAACAGAAGAAAGACCAGTAGTTTTTTCCCGTCCCCACCTCCATAGGATCCATGTTTCTCCTTTCAAGATTGGGTTCCAGGATTAGGACACTTTCCCTTCTTCTTGTATACAGCCCTCTGTTTTTATACAGCCTTCACAGTTCTGGAAGCTGGGGAGTACAAGGTCAAGGTGCCATCCAATTCTGTTCCTGGTGAGGGCTCCCTTCCTAGCTTGCAGACAGCTGTCTTCCTGCAGTGTCTAGAAAGAGAGAGAGAGAGAGAGACAGAGAGACAGAGAAAGACAGAGACACAGACACAGAGAGAGTGACTGAGACAGAGAGGTAGAAAGAGACAGAGGGCATGAGCATAGGATCTCTGGTCTCTTCTTATAAGGGCACTAGGCCCATCATGGGGACTCCATTCTCATGACCTCACCTAACCCCACAGGCCTCATCTCCAAACACCATCACATCGGGGGTTAGGGCCTCAACATATGAATCTAGGAAGGTGGGACACAAACATTCTGTCCATAACAATGGTCATAAAGGCAGCTTCTATTTGTAACTGACCACAAAAGGATTTCTGCACTGGTATCTCACTGACCTTCCCCAGAGTTTCATTGGATGATAAATAAGACCCATTACCAAAAGCTTCTAAAATTTTTTAAATATAAAAATTGCTAATATGATTTTTGCCATGAGATTGCCATCTTAGAATATAAATTACATCAACAGAGAATCTTGGCGTATTGTGGCTAACAATGTACCCCACAAGGTTACTAAATGAAAAAACTTAGGGGTAAATTGGAACATGTTGAGAAAAACCTATTTTCCAACAATTCTTTTTTTTTTTTTTTTTTTTTGAGACAGAGTCTCTCTCTGTTGCCCAGGCTAGAGTGAGTGCCGTGGCGTCAGCCTAGCTCACAGCAACCTCAAACTCCTGGGCTCAAGCGATCCACCTGCTTCAGCCTCCCGAGTAGCTGGGACTACAGGCATGCGCCACCATGCCCGGCTAATTTTTTCTATATATATTTTTAGCTGTCCATATAATTTCTTTCTATTTTTAGTAGAGAAGGGGTCTCGCTCTTGCTCAGGCTGGTCTCGAACTCCTGAGCTCAAACGATCCGCCCACCTCGGCCTCCCAGAGTGCTAGGATGACAGGCGTGAGCCACAGCACCCGGCCCAACAATTCTTGATTGATTCTACACTGATTCCGTCTTATCTGTAGTTCTAAAATGGAGTAGAACAGCAGCAGAACACAAACCTTTGCCCCATGAAGAAATAAACCCCATATCCCCGTTCCACCTTTCTGATCATAAAATGGGGAGAAGAGCAAGTTGATGGTCTTGCTGGGAGGAAAACTGCAGCCCCATCCCAGTGTGCTCAGAAGTTCACTCACTTGCCTGTATTGTCATAAACAGAACATTTTAATGAAGCCACATTTGCCACCAGGAAGTGAATTGGAGGGAGCAGATACCTACACAGTTGACACGCTCTGCCTCCTTTGTTAAAACGTGTCTTGGTCTCCTAGCAACATTGTAGGGAAATCCATCAGGGGTATGAAATTAGATGGCCATGTAGGCGGAATACCTGTAGAGTGTTCAGATTTATGAAAAGCTTTCACTAAAAATTACATATATTATGCAAAATGCTATAGCAACATAAGGTTAAGGTAGAAAATGTTCAACTCCCCCACAAGCAATTTAGGGTTTCAACAGTACCCAGTAGCCAAGGGTCTACAATGCACACAAAAAAAGAAAGAAAAAAACACCACGGGGTGAGGAACCTGCAGTGTCAAGGCCACATGTGGCCTCCAGAGCCCCCGTGCAGCCCCTCAACCAAATCCATATCCCTTTATTACAAGGATTTGTTCTGTAAAATTTGGAGTCAGTCAAAAGGTCACACTCAGGGATCCATAAGGCCACATGCGGCCCCAAGGGTGTATGTTCCTCACCCCCTGCTCCAGATTCAGGCTCTTCTTTCATGAAAACTTGATCCCAACTTTGAGGATGGATGGAATTCAAACTTTTACGCCCATAAATAAACAAACAAATAAGTTATAAACATAAAATTCAAGGGTCAAGGCTACAGAACCCTACTCTTTGTAGATAACTGGCCACAGCTGCAAAACAAACCCTAGCCTGTGCTGGTCCATTCCCTATTGCCTTGCTTTTCATAGAGTGTCTGAGGGCCAGCTGCATTTCTGGGCTGCAACACCACAATTTAACATCCTAGATCTGCCCAGGTGATTCTTGAGAGCTATTGCTGCGAGTTGTAAAAAGTGTTCTTAATGGCGTCTGCTCTATTCTTTTGCTGAATGTCATTGTCTTCCTTTGATGGATACGAGAATTTTCACTGCAAATGTCCTATAATGTTTTCCTTCAGCCCAATTTGATACCAGAAAAAAATTCATTTAAACAACAAATGTGTATATGTATGTATATATATATATATATATATATATAGACAAACACACACACACACACACGTATATATGTGTGTGTGTGTGTGTGTGTGTGTGTCTGTTTTAGGCACTATGCTGAGTGCTGGAGAAAAGGTGAGTAAGATAAATGGCTTTCATCTTCATGAAACTTGCAGTCTATTGGGAAAGACAAACACACAATAAACGTTAAAGATGAGTGTTATCAAGACTACTTGTTTAAAATTTAAGAAAATTTTAGATGTTGAAAGACTTTTTATGCTGGATTTTAATTATACTCTCTAAATAAAAATTAATTTCTCTATATTATCCATATTTATTTTCAACTTCATGTGAAAAGATGTCAAGAGCCATCAAAAACATTCTATAGAAAGATTAAAGATCCACCAAAGGATGGTTAAATCATTTCGACAATATTAGAAAAATAGGAAATACTTTGGGACAGAGGAGGAGATATCTCTCTTCTACGTCTCAGAGCTTCTCTGTACCCCACACCTTGCTTTTCTGCTGGACCAAGAATGGAGGACAGGAAATGGCAAAGAAAATGACCTTGTCAGGGTACTACAGATCTGATGGGACTAGCTTCCCGATAAAAATGCATGCTACAGTAACCAAACAACCTAAATATTACTTGATTTTGTCAAAACCAGGACCCCCAACTTCCCCATCATGGATGGTGAGAGGAGAAAAAGAGGATCTGAGGCAGGAAGCTATTTGAGAGGCCTGGTGCAAACTCAGATACCATCTAGAGCTGTAGGATAATTCTCCTTCAAGATTTACCATCAAGATTTCTTGGTGGGAAGATGTCTTAGTCCATTTGGGCTGCTACGATACAATACCATGAACTGGGTAGCTTATAAATAAATGATAGAAATTTATGTCTCACAGTTCTGGAGGCTAGAAAGTCTAAGACCAGGGAACCAGCAGATTTGGACTCTAGTGAGGGCTCTTCCCAGTCCCCAGATGGCAACTTCTCACCGTGTTTTCACATGGTGGGAGGACAAGGCAGCTCTTTGGGGTCTCTTTTGTAAGAGCACTAATTCCATTCTCAAGGCCTTTCCCCTCATGGCCTAATGACCTCCAATGGCCCCACCTTGGAATACTATCACATGGGTGATTAGGTTTCCACAGGTGAATTTGGTGGTGGGAGAGACAAAAACATTCACACCGTAACAGAGGGGTTAAAGAGTTAAGCTGATATATTTGACTTTTGTTGATTCTGTTGCCTAGATCTGAGTGCTCTTTTTGTTAGAGTCATTTTTCTTTCAAATTCTTTGGAGCAGCTGTGATGGAGTGAGGACTCTAACGGCACGCAGAGTGATGGTGGTTAGTGTTGTAGAGTGACGCCACTAGCAGCAGGGTCCTATGCAGAGAGTCTTTGTAAAAGAATTTTACCTGTGCTTTGACTCTCTTGGTTACAATTCCAGCTTTTTTCTCCATCCTTCCCAAAACTTTTCTGATATGACACCTTGTAAAAAATTCTTTTTTCTGCTTAAGTTAATCTGAGTCAGTTTCTGTTTTTATGCACTTAAGAACTTTGACTATTATGGGTGGGAAGCTGGGTTATGAATCACGGGGGAGAAAGGCTATATCAGGTATAATAGAAACAAGCCTCGTCTCTGGAAGGAAAGATTGGCAAGGAGGAGCGTCCTAGCTTGGATGCTGGACCTGTGGGTGAGCAGGGATTAGTACAGGAAGAGAAAGTTAGATAATAGCTCAAATGTTAATAGATGTCTAGACAGGCTAATTTATCCATGAGGTGATTGGTGGACAGGCACAGAGCAGCAAAAAGCTGAAGTCAAGAGATGCCCAAGTTCCCAGCTGAAGTTGAACTTCCTGTTCGCACTTTCACACACAGACGACCAGAGGGTGGAGACAGTAGAGGGCAGTGCGGTGCAAGAAGCTCTGGCTCTGGGGTCGGGGGTACCGGGTTTGAATCTCAACTCTAGCACCTGTCAGTGGGGCCGCCTCCTTCTTCTAGGAGCAATATTTCATTATTCAATAATTCAGTGTTTAGGGCATAACTATGGTGAATAATGAGAACTGACTGTAATAAATCTTAATACAATGACAAATGTAGGGTTTTATGGCAGGAGAACATGGTAAAGCATAACTTAATCAGGGGATCAAGGAAGGTCACCATGAAAAAATTACATTAAGCTCATATCTGAAGTATGAGCAAGAATATGACAGTGGAGTTGTAGAAAAGAAATGCTCTAGACAGCAGGACAGAGAGAGCATTACGGCGTGGCTGGATCTGAGCATGGTGCAAAGTACAGGTACTGGTTGGTCTGTGGCCTGTTGGGAACTGGGCCACACAGCAGGGGGCGAGCAGTGGGCGAGCTGGTGAAGCTTCATCTGTATTTACAGCCGCTCCCCATACCGCATAAGCTCCGCCTCCTGGCAGATCAGTGGTGGCATTAGATTCTCATAGGAGTGCAAACCCTGCTGTAAACTGTGCGTGGAGGGATCTAGGTTGCTGCTCCTTATGAGAACCTAATGCCTGATGATCCGAGGTGGAGCTGAGGCGGTGATGCTAGCTCTGGGGAGCGGCTGCAGATACAGATTATCATTAGCAGAGAGGTTTGACTGCACAATAAATGGAATGTGCTTGAATAATCCTGAAACCATCCACTCCACCTCCCCGTGGGTGGAACAATTTTTTCTTCCATGAAACCAGTCTCTGGTGCCAAAAAGGTTGGGCACCACTGGTGTAAGTCATTTAGGAAGTCTGGGCTTTGCCCTAATGACAGTGAAAAGATATTGATGGCATATAACCAAGATTCGGCCAGGTTTTCCCAGCTCTTAATAACACTGTTTGCCAACATCAATTTAGGCATATAAAACAGGCAGAAATCAGAAGAGATTGGGCCTCCTTGTGAATCTAATGCCGAAATTGTTATCAAAAGCACATCTAAGATAGATCGGTGCAATTTCCCACTCATATTGGAAGTCCCTTTCTGAAGGAAATTAAAGGAATTGCTGACTAAGTAACTCTTGAATCAAATTATAAGATCTCCCTAATTTAGTAGATTATTTTAAAAGTAAAAGAGCAAATAAAATAAGAAATTATTAACTTTAAGTGTTTTAAATACTATTCTTAAGCTAGCAAGAGAGATTGTCTTTGTCAAATAAGGATCTATTAAAAAAAAAACTTCCAGGTTTTTCTCCTAAAGCATTTATATTTGCCATAATATAAAAACTATTATTGCTTCTTCTCCAACACTTGGAAGCCTACTAAACATTTACCTTAATTTAAGTAAATTTTATTTTTAAATAATTTATATACAATGAAATGCCCATTTTTAGAATACCAGTTTGATGAAACTCACCACAATCAAGATTGAGAATATTTCCATCACCCCAAACATTCCCCGGTAGAACTTTGTAGCATCCCCCTCTCCCTATTCAGGCTGAGGCCGTCATTAATTTACTTTCTAGAACTACAGGCTTGCTTTGTTTAGAATTTCTTATAAACAATGTCAATATGTGTATAGACTGTGGTCTTCTGTGCCTGTCTTATTTCAGTTACCACAGGTCTTTGAGGCTCTGTTCATTAATTTGCAATCTTTTAACTCTCTGTGCTTTATTTTGAATATTTCCTGTTGGTATGTCTTCAAATATACTAATCTTTCTGTAATTTCAAATTTGCTTTTTAGTATCATTGAGTGCATATTTCATTTCAAATACTGAAGTTTTAATTTCTAGAAATTCTATTTTGTGTTTTTTATATCTTGCAACTCTCTACTTGTTATTTTATGTTTTCCTTTAAATCTTTGAGTGTATTTGTATGTCTTATACCAGTTTTTTTTTAAGATCCTTGTCTGTTAATTCTATCAATTCTGCCATTTATGTTTCTACTCTATTGATAGGCTTTTTTTCCACTTCCGAGGATAACTTTTGTTTCTCTGCTTCTTTGCATGCCTCTGGTAATTTCTATGGGGAGACCTGACTGTGAATTTTACATTGCTGAGCAATGGATTTTGTCAGTAATGTTCTCCCCCTTTTGAGCACTGGATTTTGTTCTGGTAATAACTAAACAATCTGCAAATCAGTTAGATCATTTCAAGATTTACATTTTAAGTTTTTTTGCAATGGGCTCAGAACAGCTTTTTCTTCTGGGGATGATATAGTCTTATAATTAAATTATTACCCTTTCGAAGACTATATCTAATGACTTGTTTATTGTGAACTCTCTTTACTCTTTCAGGTCGGAACACAAACTATTCCCAGTGTGAATTATATAGAATTGTAGGCAGTTAGAAGTATAACTGCCTTCAGCATTCAATTATTTCCACACTCTCTATTTTATAAATGGGATCTCTACAAAGAAATACATGATGCACTCAAGATCTTAAATGAAACACATATAAAGATATATTCTTATTTTTGTTTATATTGACCCTGTGAAGTAGGTTGATTGGGTGACATTATGATGAGCATTTGCAAGAATGAGGCACATAGCAGTCAATGACTTACCTATGCTCATATCATTAAGTAGTGACGGAAGTAGGAGTGGAACCAAATCTCCTGAATAAACGTACTGTATCACTGAATATGCTACCGAGTTAATGTTGGATATTAAAGAATGATAAATTGCACTTGAATATTCCTTTAGAGTTTACTAAGTGTTTTCACATAATTTATCCCATTTGTTCCAACAAGCAGTGGAGTAGGTAGTGCTGTGTGAAACCAACAACACAGACAGTAAGACGCAGAGCCAGGATCTCTGGTTGTATAACCCTAGGGCCAGTGTGGTTTCCTCTCCACCAGGCTGCCTTGGCACAGCTACTCTTAGGACAATTATGTCATCCCCTGCCACGTACAACCCTCCTATGTTACATTTATAGCACCATTCACTTGGGTGTCCTCATAAAATAAATAGTGCTCATTAAGAAGGCTCAGGATTACAAAAGTTCGACATCTTTGTCCCATAACTAAGATTTTAAAGTTTCAGGAGGCAATTTTGTGCTATTACTTCCATTTTTTTTCAATTTGGCCTGAATTACCCAGGTGGGTAGTTTAAAGCTGGAGGCCCTTGTAGTTCTTCCATCCATCTGCTCAGCTAGGTTCACGTTGCATTTTTAATAGCAAGATCCTACTCTATGATTCGCTTTCTTTCAATAAAGAAAATATTATACCTGTACATGTTCGCAAAATAATGTGAGCATTGACCCATTCGTTCATTTACCGGCCTTATGCCAAATTCCCCAAATGTCAAAAGGCATAGCAACTTTTTAATAAAAGAAATGGTTTCATCTCTTTGAAATATCATAAATTATATTGAAAAAATTTTCAGAAATTTTTGTAACAAAGTTATAAAGATAGGAAAATGCCATGTAACATTCTCTCGTGGATTAAAATATATTAATGTCAATATTTTTCAAAAGAAACACTCTGCCACCTTAATCAGGGTATTTAAGTACTGTTTATTTGTTCAGTGAAGACTGACTTTTCTCACACTATATCTTATTGTGTTTGGACATATTTTACCCAAGCAAAAAGAGCTTGGGTAAAATCTCCTATAATATTTAAAATTTCTTATTAACTTTTCAAAGCACGAAAATAGTTTTTTCTGTTTAATTATAAAAAGATTGCATATTCCATCTAAAATATTTGTAACATGCAGAAAATTTTTAAAAAATAAAATTGCCTGAAATATCACACTAAAAGATAACCACAATTAACCTTTTAAAAACATGCTTCCAGATGTTTCAGACATACAGAAATCATTTTCAATGTTCTTTTGTAACTTCTTTTTCATCCACAAGTATTCGTGCTTACATTTTCATATCAATAAATATAGATATATAGTGTCTTTTTTCTGTTATTTAAAAAAGTTTTTATGGGGCTGGGTGCAGTGGCTCATGCCTATAATTCTAGCACTCTGGAAGACCAAGGCGGGAGAATCGCTCAAGGTCCGGAGTTCGAGACCAGCCTGAGCTAGAGCGAGACCCCACCTCTACTAAAAAAAATAGAAAGAAATTAACCGGACAACTAAAAATTTATAGGAAACATTAGCCAGGCATGGTGGCGCATGCCTGTAGTCCCAGCTACTCGGGAGCCTGAGGCAGGAGGATCGCTTGAGCCCAGGAGTTTGAGGTTGCTGTGAGCTAGGCTGACGCCATGGCATTCTAGCCCCAGCAACAGAGTGAGACTCTGTCTCAAAAAAAAAAAAAAAAAAAAGGTTTTTATGTTATTTGGTTTATTTTCTACTGCAAATTTAGAGTTTTAATACTATATCTTCATTCAAGGCACTGTGTCATCATTGGGCGATACAAGGTCTATTGTTGGTCAATCTTATTTGTACCTTCATTCTCAATCCCTGGTCCCATCTACTCCCATTATACATACACTACCTATAATATATTTGATATAAATATATCCCATAAAACATATAATTTTGGCTTATAGGTACATATGTGTTAATTTATTATATTAGCAAAGCACGCTATACACAAGCACAAAGTACACTATTGCAATTGAATGAAGCAAGCCACATAGGAATGCATTATTATTCATTATACCCATTTCCCAGTGCTTTTCCTTTTGATTCGTTTTGACTGCAGACACTGTCTTGAAAGTGCTTTGTGTGGTTTTGTTCCATCATTGTACAAAAGAAGCAAAGACAAGACAGATCAGAGGAATCTTGCATTTTGTTCACAACCTGAGCAAATTGTTTCTCCATATGCAACTTGTAAAATTGTTTCTCTGTCCTTGTCTCTTTTGCTCATCCTGTCCCCTTCTTCAGACCTCTTTCCACCGGGCAATATTCTTATTTCATGGTAAGAACCTATATTTTACAATAGTATTTTTTATTTATTAATTAGAAATTAAACAGTTCTTTTTTAAATGGTGCAAATGTTTGTATTGGAATTATTATTGTCTAAGTTAGAGTTCTTTTTATAAAATTGTTAAGCTTTGGAGCGAACTGTTTCCATTCTGCTTCTCCCATGAGCCCTGTTATTGTTGGTGCATGAATCTGCAGTTATGTTCCTTATTTCAGGAGCAGATGTATTATATTTCCCTGGGGATTGGGCCCCTATATTACCTCCAGTCTATACTTGTGCACATTCCCTAGTTGGTTTGTGGTATTTGTAGGAGTGAAATTGCTGGATAATAGGTTATATGAATATTTAATTTAAGAATACATTGAAAGATTTCTTTTGAGAATGGCTGTAATTGTTCATATTTTCACCAGTGTTTTCCCCATATCATGGTTTTAACAGCTAAATAATATTCTATCTTCTGGAAGGAAGTACTATATTTCATTTCAGCATTCCTCTGTTTTGGGGCCTTTGTGTTACTTCTACTTTTTGATATATTAAAATTCATAGACTTACATCCTTCTGTATTTAACTTTTTTCCAGTGTTTTGGCTCCTTTTTAAAGATAATTTCCTAAGAATGCAGGAACAGTGGATGAGAAAATAACGAATATCTTTTTGATGTATATTTTGAAATGGGTTTCCAGAAAGTTTCTCCTAATTACATTGCCCATCAGAAATCCCTCATATGTTCATTCACAAAATATTTATTAAATACACAGTATTTTCCAGGTACCCCTTCATGCCACTGGAGATTCAACAAAGACTGAATCTCCACTCTTTGGAGAAGTTTTGGGAGGCAGGGAAGCTAAGGAAAGATAGGATCTCTGCTGGGAACCAGCTCACGGCCAAGGAACATCGAGGTGGGCTGGTGAGAACATTTTTAGAAAGATAAGTGCCAAACGATGAATTCTCAGTTCACATTTCTCACACTAAGTTTCTCCACATTCAGTAAAATCTTTTATACATGCAAACGTTGTACGAGTTGCACTTTATGGAACCTGATAAATAAAAGTTTGTTCTGCTCCAAGGTTGACACAGTTTAATAGAAAGACAAATGGAGCAGTATGGAAAATGGGCCCTAAAATTGAACTACTTCAGTGGACACACAAGCTCAGAGACAGAGACAGCCATGAAAATAATTCAAAGAAATCTGCGGAATGTAGTTTCTCCCATCTGTGGAATGGAGGTTCAGAACAGCCTTCCTTGAATATTAAGGGTCAAAGTGATTACATTAGCTGGCATCTGGGTAACATTCGCACACTTTATGAAGTCTCTAAAATCCAGGTATCATTTATCCTGGGTGGCTTATTCATCCCGTCCATAACTGACAACTGCAGAAATCAGTTTTGCTGAAACCAGGATATCAGATGAGAGAGCCTCTTCCTACATGGTCTTTCCTATCCTACTGTACCTTGGTAACCGGTTGTTTCCGATAAGGCACAGTCTCATTTCGTATCAATCACCTCTGTCCACTACCCCATACCTACATGTGTATCTCCAGAAACTGAGAAGATGAAATAAACTTAAAAAGGAAAACATTCTCCTGCAAAATATCCTGTGAAATAGATCCCCCTTTTTTTGTTGATGGGCTTAGCCACCTTACGTAAATCGAGTGATTTATCTGAGAAAATATGTAGCATGTAAACCTACCACCAATATCGTCAATTTGCTCTTCCCTGATAGATCAAGGGCTGAATGTCAGCAGTCCATTTGGGGAGTCACAAAAATTATAGACGGGAAAGATTACTTGATATAGGAACCTTATTGGGTGATATGGATTGTTACCAGGAACAAGGAAATGATTGTCATACTTGCAAATGAGGGGTTCTGTCACATGCCTCACTGGGTCACTGTAAAAAGTCCTGGGACGTCTTTGACTAAGGCATGTCTTTGCCTCCTGCATCTTTCTGGAAACATTTATGAGGCAGAAATCAGTTTTGACACTAATATCAATCTTGACTGTCTTCCGAGACCAAAGTTGATTTATTTTTCTGGGAGATGACCATAGCAAGAAGCTGATACTTGCTATTAGGTCACCTAAGCTAGCCTCTGGGGACAGCTTCCCATAATATGCTTGTTTGTTTTTCATCTTATCTCATTAGACTATGTAAAGAATAATGCTTCCAAAACCTTCCAAGGAGAACTCATGTAAATGTACCTAAGAAAATGTCTTTGATAGTTTAACTTTGCCTTTTATTACTTGTCATAAAAATATTTTGGGGTAGAGGTTGGAACTTCCTAAAATTATGGAGTGTGCAATTCAAGCAATTAATTAGACAATTGTAAATGCTGTATCTGTATTTGCACTCCAAGTTGGGGGGCTGGGCTATATCAAGTACAGTAGGAAATGAAACATCTCTCTGGATGTCGTTCGTACTGACCAGTTCAATGTTATTTCTGATCGATTACGTATTTCAGAAATAAAATATATTCATTCTCCAAACCAGGGAACACAGATTGACAATTACTTTATTTTCTTGCCCCAATCTCCAAGTTTAAATAAATAGCTACAAATACAACTTTTAGAAATATCTGATACAGATTCCTTGTTGTTTAGATATATATTCATCAAAGTAAATCCATGTGTTAACATGGGCATATATATAGAATAGCAATAAATGTTACATTCATGTCATTTTCATATAAATTTATAATTGAAGTAACAGTAGTTGAACTATTTCTGCTACCCTATTGTAGCAGCCGTGTGAGGACTAGGCGTGACTCAGAATCTATAAGACTTTTGTAAAATCTCAACAGTTTTTCACCAACTCCACAATAACCGATTTGAAAGGCTATGGAGGGAATATTTTAAATTCTTAAGCAACAAGATAAAAATATTTGTGGGACAGTCTATGAAGAATGGTGTGAAGATAAGATTCACAATTATAAGCAAAGAATGTATTTTTGCTGGCAACCAAAGGAAAGTTGGCTTGAAGGCAGGAGGGTGAGAAGTTGTCTCCTAAAGGTTGTTCAATGGGAGAATCAAACAGTTTGGCCAGGCTGGATATAGGAGGAAGTATAGAAAAGAACTTGCTAGTTGACAAAAGAAAGATAAATTCTGGGAAAAAATGGGTACACCAAGAATGAGTTGCTTGGTTTAAAAAGAGGCAAGTTGAAATAATTTTGTTATTTTTTTCTGAGCCCTCTCTGATTCTTTCTTTTTGCGTTTCAATGATAAACTTTACGAAGGGGAGTTCAGGCATAAACAGAAACGATGCTCAGAACTCAGCAATGTTGTACTTTGCAGTTTCAGCATGCTTTCCTCGGCTACGCATTTAGTCGTCAGGATTGTTACTGTTAACCGCGCCGTATTGCTGATGTGGACTTTTGACTTTTGTTGCTTCTATCAATCCTTGTCAATTCTGAAGAACTTCTCTATTTCCGGAGAATTTACTGTGGCCCAAAAAGCAACTGACAAGCACCTAGTACATTGCACCCTGTGGGCACTCAATAAACACTTGTTTTCTAAGTGCCTGGCTGGAAGTGTCTTCGGGAACACAGGCAATAAACCCAACTGCCTTCAAAATAACAGATGGTGGTATCTGGTACGAGTTCCCTCCGAGGCCCTGTTAAATACCTAACTAATGTCAGGAGACATCTGCATCTTGTTCCCTACATGTGGGAGAGAGTGACTCCAGTCACACTGATTCCTAAGCACCAGAGACCTGTATGAAGATTAGGAAAAGCCAACCACAAAGAGGGAAGTAGTTGATAGGTGCAACTTGGATTGCAAAAGGGATGGGAAACCAAAGGCATAAGATGTTGTGAGGTGATAACCAACTTGGATGGAGTTGGGTGAGCCAATCACTTAGTCAGTAGGAATGTATGGAGAAAAAGTGAGGGAAGTTGAGAGGAAGAGAGCAGGTACATATTTAAAAAAATATGTCATTGATATTCCTGCCAGTGTCATCATTCCAAAGTACAGGTCTGATCATGCCATTTCTTTGCTTAAAGCCCTACAATTAACAACAATGGAAATTTGACATGAATACTAAGTTTTGGGGGAGATGAGGCCTTTTAAACAATGGAAGAAATAAAGAAAGAACAATAGACTTAACTACACAGATCTTTAAATTTTTCTACAGAAAACATAAAGGTCAACTTAAAAAGAAGGAATGTATTTTCAGACACTCCATGTGAAATTATTAATATATAAAGTACCTCTAGAAATAAGAAAATCACTAAACAGTGATACAAAAATGAACAAATTCTTCTATATATATGAAGAACAGAAACTATTAATAACAACCTTTGCGTTTTTTTTTTAAAGTTCAAGAATATTTCCAATCAGAAGATTATAAATTAAAGGATTTTTATTTACCAAATCAGCAAAGATTTTTAAAAAATAAGAGTGCAGAATAATAGTCATATTTTTAATGGAAACAAAAGATGAATGAGTTTTTTTTTACAGTCAGAATAATATCTCGTACAAGTCCCTCCATGCTGTGGCCCCAACTCATAGCCACCTTCCTTCCGAGTTACCATCCAGCCAAACTGGAATCTGCAGTTTCCCAAATAGGCCATGTTTTTCACCATAGTTGGAAGCAACAGGACTAGAATGTTCTCAGCTTTGCTCACCCGGAAAATTCCTACCGACGTCCCACCCTCAGCACCCGCTCTTCCAAATGTTCTCAGGAGCACTCATCGTCCACTTGACCTCGGCCAAGAAACTTCTTCACTCTTCTGCAGCTCACCCAGGTTTCCTTTGTTTCCTATTTTATACCACGTTTTATTAATTTATTTGCATATTTATCTTCTCTTAATTAAATGATAGGCTGCTTGAGAACAGGGATGATGTTTGAATCATCTCTGTATCCCAAGTTCCTACCACAGAGCTTGATAGAACTGAATTAAAACTTTTAAGCCTCTGTGAACTGCTTCAGTGTAGTATCAGCGGATGTGCAGTGAAAAGGTGACCTTGAACCAAGATGTCTGTACTAATATGTGCATATAAACACAGACACACACAAATGTGTTCTCCACAGGCGCCCAGTTTAGAGCTTCTGTTAAACTGAAGGTTTCATATATGCAATCTCCACCCAAGTATATGAAAATATTAAAAATCTATTATTTAATTACTGAGTATTTACAAATCTAAACACTCAAAGCCCAAGAAGCCTGATGGCTTAAATTCTTTTACTCTGGAACTATCATCAAGGAGCCTATTAGAAACACATTTATTGGCTAACTAAATAGCACTGTTATAAGAACCTAATACTCAGTGCCCTAGTTTGCTTCCTTAGGCTGCAGGACTTGCTCAGATATTAAGGAGGCATAACCAGTTATATTCACCCACATTCTCCTTCACTTATTCCAGAAAACAATTTTGTTCTGCCATAAAAACAAATTTTTGATCACAGGTTTGATTTACCCCATGTAGGCCACCAAGTAATTTCCACCCTCAGTCTTTTTTTTTTTTTTTTGAGACAGAATCTCGCTCTGTTGCCTAGGCTAGAGTGCCGTGGCATTAGCCTAGCACACAGCAACCTCCAACTCCTGGGCTCAAGCAATTCTACTGCCTCAGCCTCCCGAGTAGCTGGGACTACAGGCATGCACCACCATGCCCGGCTCATTTTTTCTATATACTTTTAGTTGTCCAGCTAATTTCTTTCTATTTTGAGGAGAGACGGGGGTCTCGCTCTTGCTCAGGCTGGTCTCGAACTCCTGAGCTCAAGCGATCCTCCTGCCTCAGCCTCCCAGAGTGCTAGTATTACAGGAGTGAGCCACAGCGTTCGCCCACCCTTAGTCTTGACATTGTTAGATTTTCAGATCTTTTATCCCATTATAACCTAGGTGATATGCATTTTAAGATGTGCTTGGAAAGAAGATGTGGTACACAATGTCTTCCTTATCAGAAATTCTTGGCGAATATGTCTGTATAAATTCGTATTCTATTTGTGAAATATGGTTCTGCGACTATCGTGGCTTTTAACATTTTAAACATTTTAGAGGAAAAAATTTCTAAAATATATTTTGTGCTTTTTTGTATTTGTAAAGTGGGAATCCATTAACTGAAATGCTCTTCACTATTTAGAGTCATCAGTATGAACATAGATTGTTGTTTTGTGCCTAAATTTCCTAAAGTCACTTGTTAGTCATAAATCTGCTCACAGGCATTTTAGGATTCCAGATTATTGTCCTTTTAGGCCTTGTTAACTTTCTTTGTTTTCAGATGACACTTATTTTTACTGTTACTAAATAAGTCTCTAGCTCTCACCATTCCAAACGTGTTAGGTTGTAAATGTATTTTTCCATATTTCTAACTCAGTCAACTTTGGAGTGACTGAGGGTGGCTTAATTTCTCACTCTGGAGACATGTGTCCCTTGAGTTAATCTAACACGTTTTTCAGAATATCTAGGATTGGCTGGAGCAGGTTGGTGCTTGGTCAATTGCGTTCTTCAGGAAGCCGACTAAGACGAAGTTAGGAGGGCAAGAGATTCTCTGGAGGGTAACTCCTGGGAAAGGACAGGAGGGAAGAAAGCACGTTGGATGAGGAAGGCCTACAGCTCACTGCAGATCTGACAAATTCTTGGCCAACCCCAGAAGAAGCTTCAAAGCAAAAAAAAAAAAAAAATCCCATTAGAGGATTCCTATGTGGGTCAGAAATGGCTGGGCCCTAAATAGCCTGGCCAGTGAGGCTGGAGACTTCCAGGGAACACTCTTGCAGCTGAAAGGCAAGTTCATTCTTAAAGAGAGATTTGAACAGGTGCCTCTTCTTGGCTGCATTAGTACATAGACCATCTGGAAATAAGTCTGACACTTGAGTTATTTCTAATCTTTCACTGTTTCGAACAATGCAAAATAAATAATCTTTCACATAAACTATTTTTATGAGTGCAGGTACATAACTGTTGGATAATTTCTCACAAATGAATAAAAGGTTTAACACAGGTGTGATTTTGTGCATGTGGCAAAATTGTTCTCAGCAGGGGTTGGTCCGTTTTGTGATCCCATTGGCAATTCGAGTGCGCCTGTTTCCCCACAATCTTGCCATGGAGAATGTTTCTGGAAAACATCTTTAGGATTTTACCAATCTGAAAGATGGGAACTGTCATCCAAAGAGTTTTAATTTATTTTCACATACTAAATTTCCATATGTATTCATTTTTGTTATTATTAATAATCTTAAGAATTTCTTCCTATGGATCATCCTAAACAAAGGAAGAGCCATCTATAGGGCCCGGTGAAATAAACTGTGGAGCATACACTCATCGGAATTCAGTGTAGCTATAAAAATGGTGAAGAACCTGTCTACACCTATGGAAAGATATTCATGATATATTTTCAAGGAAAAAAGCAAGGTGCAGAATAGTGTCTATAGTGTACTATCTTCAGTGCAAGGAAGTGGAAAGAGAATAAAAATATGACATATTTGTATTTGCAAAATGAGACAATGGAACCATACACGTGAAACAAATATGAGTAGTTTCTTATAGTAGGTGAGAACAGGATAGGAAATAGATGAAGAGCATTTATAGAAAAGGTCTTTGGGATTTTACCATTATCAGAGATGAGAATTGTTATCTCAGAAGTTTTTCATTTCTGTTGTTGTTAATAATCTTGAGCATCTCTTTCAAAGAGTCGGATCCATTTGTGTTTATTTTTTGACGAATGGCTTGTTCATATTCTTAACTTGTTTTTCTTTGGGGATTTTTTTTTTTTTTTCTGCTGCCCACCATTTGCCACAGTAGTAATCTATTTTTGCTTTTAGTAAAATCTACTAGTCTACTCCTCCAGTCCCTGCTTTTCCATTTAAGTAACACTGGGTATTTGGGAGTCAACATCACACTTCCAGCAAATAATTTATTTGCCTTTTATGACACGCTTTACAGGATTAAAATTTAACCTAATGAGTTCACCACTTTGGAATGAAGTTTTTTGTAGGTTTGTCTCGGTGATTCACTTCTTAATATAATGTATACGCCTTGTAAAACCTTCAGAAAGTATTAAACGCTACAAAAGAAAAGCAGGGGGAAAGTGACAGAAATTTTAGGCAGACAAGTAAGGAAAGAGGTAGAAACGAAAAGGAGTTTTTTACAATCCTGAAATCACATTGTTCTGATCGAATAGAATCTAGAAGAAGTCAAAATTCTCTCAATATATTTATTCATCCAGCCAGCCAAAAATAATTACTGAGCCTCCACCTGGTTTCGGGTACTGTGACAAATACAGACAATATGGTGGCATACGACATGTCCCCGTCTAGCACAGAGTAGAGCAGACGCACA
This sequence comes from Eulemur rufifrons, assembly GCF_041146395.1. Lineage (NCBI taxonomy): Eukaryota > Metazoa > Chordata > Mammalia > Primates > Lemuridae > Eulemur > Eulemur rufifrons. Next base: position 2,626,579 of record NC_090995.1, on the reverse strand, counting down.
TTGTACAGGGCGGCAAGTTTCCAAAGGGAAGAGGCACAAAGTTTCGTTGTAAAACTGCACAGTGGGGCCCTGCAGTCAGGAGACAGCAAATGCCAAGTTCCAGAACTGTCATAATGCAGAAGTGTGCAAATAGCACAGTTATAGCTGGGAATATAAATGGAAATTTTAAGGGAAATGAGGCTGGAAAAGTAGAGAAGGTGTCACTTGTGTGTTCTGCTAAGGAATTTTATTTTTATCCTTAAGGCGATGGAGGGTTATTGATGGATCGTGAGCAGGCTAGTGGCGTGCTTTCTACAAAGACAGCAAAGCAAGGAAGAGGTGTTGAAGGATGACATTAAACTGACTTATTCCACTTCAAGTTTGTTATTACACAAACCTCAATACGCCTTTTTACTAAAGAATGGTTAAATTCTCTCCTAATGGTTGGTTCAAAGGCAATGGCATTTTCAAACTCTTCACAAATGGTTCCTTTAACCTTGTCCTGAGTAGAAATTAACATCACTCCAGCTGAGAAACTTTCCTTGTCTGATACCTTTTACTCTTACTCTGTCTGGAACTTTCCCATTTCCTCTCTTCCAAAACATTTTTATTATCATCTTAAGAGTCAGGTTATAACAGAAGCCTTTTTTATTGCCTCCACAAAGATTTGTTTTATTTGCTATCTACTGGGGCCTTGTGTATTTGTAGTTTGTAAGAGCAGTTTGCAGCTACTCAAAGTCTTTTATAGTGTCAGGCTTACTCTTGATCCTCCAGATTTGGTTTGCATGCTCTTAAACCCCCACCCCCAAAACTGGAAGCCAGCGGATCCAGCAATGTTCTCTTTCTAACCCTGTGGCTATCAAATCATCTCACCCCTGTCTTAGTTACAGCATTTAAAAAAAAAAGAAAAAGAAAAAGAGGTTGGTTTAGATCCGTTTAAACCCTGTAACTTGGAGTCGGGGGAGGGGTTTAGGTATGCCTCAGGAGTCTCTAAAGAGATGTAACCAGAGAATTAGGTATCCATTTTCACATTTTACTTCCAAGTGAAGAGTTATTCTTTTATCTGTCTTATATATTCGATTTGTGTATGATATTTCTTTCGAAGGACACGTTAGTCAGCTAAAAAGAATTTTAAAAGAATTTCAGCTCTCGTATTTTATCTGCCCTATTCCCCATGATTTTTATGTCCCTGATATTCTTCATGGTACTTATGTGTTGGCATCATGTATCATAATGTTGCATCAATGATATAGAAAATTATTCAGTAAATGCTTTTTAAGAAAAGAATGAATGAATGTATCAAGTGGTTATTAATCCTGTCACTAATGTCTATGAATAACCATTAAGTTCCAAGAACTCTTCAAGACAATGGAGACAGAATGTTGAAAACTCAGATAAATGCCTACTTTCCTGGACGGATCAGTAGCAGTACAACAATTGTTAGACACCTAATATATTATGAATATTTTTAAAGTCCTAGTTACATCAAGACCTATAGAACCCAATACCCGTCCTCAAAGATTTTATGTTCTGCTAAGAGATAAACATGTAAATAGATTATAGCCATAAAGATTGGTGCATGCTGTGACGGGCTTGTTTCACTTAGCATGATGTCTTTAAGGTTCATCTATGTTATCACATGTTGCAGAATTTCCTTCCTTTCAAAGGCTGAATAGTGTTCCATTGTGTGTACACACCACATCTCCTCATGCATTCATTCATTGCTGGACATTTATGTTTGTTTGCACGTCTTGGCTATTGTCAAGAGTGCTGCAATGAACATTTGGTCGCTAATATCACTTCAAGATCCTGATTTCAATTCTTTTAGATAAGTACGTAGGAGTGGGACTGCTGGATCCTATAGTAATTCTATTTTAATTTTTTGAGAAAGCTCCATACTAGACAAACACTGCATGATTCTGCTTATATGAGGTCTCTAAAATGCTCAAATTCATAGAATCGAAGAGTGAAATAGTGGTGACCAAGGGCTAGGGGAGGGAGATGTGAGGAGTTACTAATCCGTGGGCCTAAAGTTTTAGTTAAGTGAGATGAAGAAGCCCTAGAGACCTGGTATACAACATTGTGCCTACAGTGTACAATAGCACACTTGAAATTCATTACAGGGTGGCTCTTGTGTTAACTTGTCCCACCACTATAAAAATGTCAGTAAGTACTATTACAGCGTTATGAAGAAAGTGCCTTAGTGTTCAAAAAAAGGAGTTACTGACTTGCTGAATTAAGAAGATGTATTTTACAAGGGACTCTATGAACTGAGTTCTGAAGACTGAAAAAGAGTTTCTGACCAGAGTGGACCACAGGACAACCATGCAGAAGGCACAGAGAGGAGAAAACTAGGCGGTGCCAGGTCACAGGGAGGCGTGTGGTGAGGCTGTACCACTGGGCACCTTGATGGCGGCTCGTCAAGAAAGAAGGATACAAAGTCATTTTTGCTTCACATCATAAATGTTCTTTTATGGCATTTTAAGGGTTTTGAGCTTCATTTAGGGTAATGGAAAGTCAACAGAGGATTTTAAGGGGCAATATGGCAGGATAAGTTTGTTTCCAAGAAAAGACAGCGCGGGTATGGGTTATGAAAGCTGGACTAGAGGAACAAGAGCAATGAAGAGGCTGTTTCAACAGGTCAGAAAGGAGCTGAAGAGGGCTGAGGTGGAGAGAGGGAGATCAGGTTGGACAGAAAACTTAAGATTGAGTTAAAATAATCTGGTGACTAGAAATAATTTAGTACTCTAGCATCAGAAAATACAAGAGACCATTCTCTGTTCCATTCTATTAAAGAGAAAAGAAAAAGAAAAACACCAGTTTTTAAAAACTCTATTTCTCACACAGCATGACTAGCAACTGTTCTCTCTCTCAGATAAATACGTAGTCGGTCCATTTGTGGAGGCCGATGGGTGACTTAATTGAGGCCCGACAAGGTTTTCTAGGATAAGAGATAAAGGTTAATTCCCACTTCACAGGCCCTTTTTGATAGCATGCTATAGGCATTATTAATAATTTCTCCAGGCATTTCCTATCCTAATGGAGAATTAACACAGGAGTTCACCTTGTCACTTGGAGCATCTTGCCAAACGGTGCGATCTGGAGTCTCTGTTTCAGTTCAGCTGGAAAGCTTGACAGCTCGCCACGCAGGTTATTAATCTTTGTGTTGACTTCGAGTACAATGTCGGAGCTGCCACTCGGCTGGGAGGTTTGTCAGCATGGATTGTTTTCTGAGACAGCAGATGGTTTGGAAAGCATCGGCTGGGACAGACCAAGCGGGCTGGAATTTCAATTCTCTGTTCCCTGGGGTGGTGATGAGAGGGTCACACGGAGGAGACCAACTCTCCTGGTTTAACTGAGAATGAGGACACACCGTCAGTGACAAGAATGGAGTACAAACGAGAGGCGAGTGGGAAGCCCCTAATTAGCTCCCATCGACTGCAAGCGAATTTCCCTAACTCAACACTATTGCAACATACAAGGAAAGTCGGTTGGTGCATTTCGACGCTTGATCTTATAATTTCAGCTCTTGAAAATTAAGATAATCAAACAGAAGGAGCATATTAACCAGGGACCTGGATTATAGTGATGCAGAGTGAGGCATCAGGTAATCGAATCCAGTCGGTTTATTCAGAGCAGGATGCAGAGAAGTCATTTGGACGTCTTGCATGAGCTCTGCCATGTTAAAGGCCTCATGAAAATTTTGCAACTATTCCATGCGCTTTAATGCGAATCTGAGAGGAGAGGGTGGCTTGCAATGGTTTCAGATTTCTATTTAGCTATTAATATTATCATAGTTTTCAAAATGTTTCCCCTGACATCCTTCCTGCGTAAATGAATATGTCCCAGGGACACTCCGGTAAATGAGAAGAACTAATGTAAAATATTAAATAATGCATGTCCTTGGAAGCCACTGAGACTTTGCTCATGTTTTTAGACAGAGTAAACCAATGTTGTGATACAGAAAAAAAGGCCTCTGCATATGAAAATATCTCAAGTATTATCTTTTAAGCCTAAATGTGTACTCAATTTGAAAAGAAGAAAAGGGAGCACGTTAAAGAATATAGCAAGCACCATTTTAAAATAGTAGAGATAGCTAATAGGATTTTGATTTGATTTGGGTGGGGTTTTTTTTTTGGTAAGAAAGAAGGGGGAGCTCATTTCACTGCCTTTGTCGTCACTTCTACGGTTCTGAATTAAGCTGAAGTGAGAGTAACACGTAAGGAGGTCAGGGGGAGTGTGGAGAAAAGACTGGGCCCGAGGAGGCAGGATTGTGGAGTAGGAAATCGTATGAAATGAATTAGAGCCTGAGATATTTGTGTTCCAAGTCCTACCCCCATCAAGATCTGAACTTGCTTTTGTATCAACTCTCAGGGATGCTATGAAAATTAAATGAGATAATATGCATAAGCAGATTAAGATGTCTGATACAGAAAAAGCACACGAAATTTGGAATTTATCTGACCATTCTGTTAAGGCAAGGACCTAATACTGCCAGCTTTGCCCAAAAGAGAATTCACAGATGTCTCTTCAGTAGCAAGAAAACCTATCAGACTAACTGCAGATTTCTCAACTGAAACCTTACAAGCCTCAAGGAACTAGAGACCCATCCTCAGTCTTCTAAAACAGAATAATGGCCAGCCTAGAATTTTTTTTCAATTTTTAACTTTTTATTTCAGCATATCATGGGGGTACAAATGTTTAGGTTACATATATTGCCTTTGCCCCACCCAAGTCAGAGCTTCAAGCATGTCCATCCCCCAGATGGTGCACACTGCACCCATTAGGTGTGAATATTACCTTCACCCCCTCCCACCTGCCCAACACCTGATGAATGTTCCTACTATAGGTGCACATAAGTATTGATCAGTTAATACCAACTTGATAGTGAGTACACGTGGTGCTAGTTTTTCCATTCTTGTGATACTTCACTTAGTAGAATGGGCTCCAGCTCCATCCAGGAAAATACAAGAGGTGCTAGATCACCAGTGTTTTTTGTGGCTGAGTAGAACTCCATGGTATACATATACCACATTTTATTAATCCACTCATGGATTGATGGAAACTTGGGTTGTTCCCACATCTTTGCAACTGTGAATTGTGCTGCTATAAACATTCTAGTGTAGATGTCTTTTTTATACACTGTCTTTTATTCCTTTGGGTAGGTGCCCAGTAATGGGATTGCTGGATCAAATGGTAGTTCTACTTGTATCTCTTTGAGGTATCTCCATATTACTTGCCTAGAGGTTGTACTAGTTTGCAGTCCCACCAGCAGTGTATGAGTGTTCCTATCTGTCCACATCCATGCCAACATTTATTGTTTTGGGACTTTTTGATAATTTCGTATCCTGCAAAACTAAGTTTCTTATATGAGGGAGAAATAAAGACTTTCTCAGACAAGCAATTGCTGAGGGCATTTGCGAAGACCAGACCTGCCTTGCAGGAAGTACTCAAACCTACAATATATACTGATCAGCACAATAGACACCCACCAGTGTAAAATCATCCAAAAGCTAAAGTTCACAGCCCAGATACCACAATGGCTTAAGAAGTAAAACAAAGTGATAAGGGTCTACCCAAAAGGAAGAACAGATATCTACCCCACATATCAATTCTTTCAATAAATATGAATGGCTTGAACTCAAGAAACATAGGCTGACTGAATGGATAAAAAAAAAAAAAAAAAAAAACACAAGCCAAGTATCTGCTGTCCCCAGAAAACACATCTAACTCACAAAGACTCATTTAGACTCAAGATAAATGGATGGAAAACAATATTCCATGCAAATGGAAACCAAAAGAAAGCAGGTGTAGCCATTGTCATATCAGGTAACATAAACTTCAAATCAACAAAAGTAAAGAAAGACGGTCACTATAAAGATGGTCACTATATAATGGTGAAAGGAACAATTCAATAAGAAGTCTTAATCCTAAATATTTACATGTCTAACACAGGAGCACCCATATTCATAAAGCAAAGCCTACTTGATCTAAACAAAATGCCTAGCAGAACATTTTGCCCAAAAACTACTGAATGTATGTTCTTATCAGCTCATGGAACATTCTGTAAGATTGATCACATCCTAGGCCACAAAACATGTCTCAACAAAATTTTTATTTTTGATAAGTTTGCATTTGAGTCTTCCTATTCAAGATATAAATGGTTTATGTACTGCAATTAGAGCAATAGAGTATTCTGCATTTGTGTACTTACTATTACCAGTGAGTTGTATACTTTCAGATGATTTCCTATTGTTCATTAATGTCCTTTTCTTTCAGATTGTGGAACTCCTTTTAGCATTTTTTGTAGGACAGCTCTTCTGTTGATGAAATTCCTCAGCTTTTCTTAGGAATTAGTTTAGAGAATCAATATTTAAAAATTTAATTCATAAAAACTTTCTTAAAAGAAGGCTTGAATCCACTTATTAAAGAGAAAACCATAGACCAGGGAAGGGGTACACTATAACACAGGATGGTCAACATGGAGACATAACCTGAAGTATTTAATCTCAAAGAATCTTTGGGCAGCAGGAAGAAATATCAAGATAATTTTAGGTGAAGGAAAATCAAGCCTATATCAGACTTCCCCCAGCAATTTTTCTACCAGAAGACAGTGAAAAAAAAAATACTTCTAAGGAAAAAAAGAAAACCTCTTAAGGAAAGAAAGTGTGTGAGCTAAGATTTTTATACCTAGTCAGAGTATCCTTCAAGCATAAAGGCTATAAATAAATATAATTTTTTCATACACATCTGCAAGAACTCAAGGAGCATCCTGCACACAATTCCCTCCTGGGAATACTATTAATATTAAGAGATGAAACACAACTAACTAAAATATGATAAGAAACAGCAGGAAAAGGACAGGTGTTAAAACTTCAATATAATTAAGATAAAAGCAAACAGAGTTAATAGTGATAAAAGGAAAAAATGTAAAGTAGTTTGAAAATGTTTAAATCGTATCAAAAATGGGAATGAAAGGGGAAGGAAGGTAATATTAAGTTCACCAATAATATACCTGTAATAGACAAAAATTAAATTATATCTTTTAAAACTGGCAAATGACATAAATGTTAAGCATTTTCCTTTGATAGTCTACCCAGTTAAATTCCATTCATTTTATGGGTTGATGGAGTTACTTGTAGATTTTTATGCAGGAGTATCTGTGAATGAATACAGACCATAACAGAGCAAGTAATAAAATAAGAACATTTACATAACAGAAGTGTTATATCATTTATTAAATTTAATTTAAACCTTGTTGGTCCTAGAATAACTGGCTCTTAACCTCTATTTCTAACCCTATGCTCTTGAGTTCTTGAGTGCATTCTGTCTCCCTCTCTCTCTCTCTCTCTCCCTCACCCAGCACACATTCTTTTCTACACAAACCACTGAAAATTGACACCATCTACATCAGCCTGAGGTCAGAATATTTCAAGTAAATTGCACTTTGCCTGTATAAATGCTTGTCTAGAAAGATAACACAATCTTCTAAGTGATCATAGCAGCAGAAATTGGAAAATAGAAAGAGAATGTATTGGAACAGCCCAAGAACAAGGCTAAGGAAGGACAAAATTCAGTTCTGGGGTGTGTATGTAGTAGGAACTAGTGAACAGTCTTTTCAGAGTGCCACCCTTGAGGGAAATAAACTCTTTTTGTAGTATTTTTGATGCTCTGCTCAAAGGTAAAATTCTAAGAAACTGTGTGGATCACATGCCCTAACACCAGATTGTATCCAATAGGTAAATTATAGTATGCTCAAATGGAAAAAAAATTAAGCAGGAAAAGGTGGCATAAATACTAAGGTCCAAAGCAACAAATGTCCATTAGAAATGTCATGATCCTGGTGCTTACATTGGTAGATTGGAAGAAAGGGACCGGAACAATTTATTCAAATCTCAGAGATGTTAGAGAAGCTAAGTAGTAGGGAAGAGTTGAAGAAGACATTAAGACTTAGGAGCCATTTGTGGGAGCTCTTCCTGCTCATCTCTACCGGCTCTTCACTATCTTTTTTCCCAACATCTTCTTTACTCCATGTATCTATTCTGTATTCACACTCACTCTTGCTTGTTCATATCTTTCTCCCACTGGAATGGTGTGACTCTGGCTTAGGGACATAAAACATTTCCAGTTGTTTCCACCTTTCTGGAATTCTGCAACAGTTCCTTTAAGAGAATGCACCTGAACTTGCCCGTCTTTCTAATGGCATTAATTAGTAGTAGATGCCTATCAAAATCATCTGTTATGCCTCTATGGTGCTTGTGCCCATTTATTTGAAAGCTGCCTTTTTGCTTTGGGACTTTCAGATCAAAGGAATGTTCTAAGTTTATGAAAATGTATTCAATCTCCTTTAGTCAGGAGAATGACTGTTCAGAACAACAAGCTCCAAAGAACCACTGTTGGTGGGAAGATACTGCCAAACCCATAAACAGCTTGTCCAAGGCCCAGTAAGTTGGCAACAGTTTTTTCATAAGTTTCACACATAAGTTTCTGTACAAGGTTTTATTTTCTGATTTGATAGTGTAAAATTTCCATCTGCTTCCACTTTGGGGGTAGTTTGGAAACTACTAGAAAAAAATTAAGAGGTAACCAAATCTTTTTTAGGTGACTTTTTATTTTTGTGCACCATCTGAAATTAAAAAACAAAAACAAAAACAAAAACAACACAAAAAATATAAAGGCCACCACATAAGCCATCTGCTACTGAAGGTCTTGGCTATTCTTTTCCGTACCTACTGCCAAGGGAGTCCCAAAGACAGTGTGATTCCACTTCAGGATTCCAAATGGCCGCCTGTTAAATAGCAGCAAAACAGTAGCAGTGGAAACACAATAACAAATACTCGTCATTTTATAAGGTTGAATACTTTTATATTTGTAATAAGTTCATTTAGAGATAAACACATGAAGATGAAAGAGCAGAATGGCATTTTAATCATCCTTAAGCAGGAAAGAGATAACTATTTTTTGGCATGGAAACTTTCCACTTTTAGTAAGAGAAGACTGAGAGAAGGCAGAGTACACTGTCAGGTTCAATTAATTGTAGAAACCAAACGAAAATAGCCTCTCCTGGTTCCCATTGTTTTGCAGCTGTTGGCTTCGGAATGCCTGTTGTCTCCTTCCTTACGACTAATCATCGTGGTTGCCCAGTTTCCTTTCTTGATTTCCAACCAGAAGTTGTGATGTGTCACAGGAAGAAAGGGCAACCCTCCCAGCATTTCTTTCCAGGCCTGTTGAACACATCCATCCTGGAGCCCTTGTCCTTTTCTTCAAATCACTGAATTTCTTGACCCACCTGGATTGAGAAGCCGTGTTTGTCAACGCCGCATGCTTCAGTCATTTGATAAGGGAGCCGGAGTGGCTTCCTGCTTTAAGAGGTCACAAAGATACGAGTCTTGAATGGAATGTGTGTGCATATCAAAGGCCTAATATGTTATCTTTCTTGAGAGTCTCACTTTGCTTCTTGTTCCTTTGTTGAAAAGAGGTCTAGATTGCTCAAGTATAATCTGCTTTCTGAGTTTAGCAATTACTAAAACAGTCGCATCATGTATATATAGAATCTCATTTAGTTAGATATCAAAATTCTAGCAACTTAACTCTTTGGAACACAGAAATGAACTTCAGGGTAAAAACTAACATAGTTGTAAAAACTCCATGCACTAAGACCCAAGCACTTTTCGTATAGAAAAGTCTTAAGGCTTAGAACATTGGCTGGCATATATTAAACATTCAAGAAGTGTTTATGGTGTTATTAGAACTTATTGGCTGTTTTTAGACATAAATCTAGCAAGCTTGGTGATATGGTTTGGATATCTGTCCTCTCCAAATCTCATGTTGAAATTCAATCTCCAGTGTTAGAGGTGGGGCCTGGTGGGAGGTGTTTGGGTCATGGGGGCAGATCCCTAATGAATGGGTTGGTTCCCTCCCTGTAGTAATTATTAGCTCATGAGACAGCTGGTTGTTTAAAAGAACATAGCACAAAACTCATAGATTTGTTATGAATATTAGCTGAGTCAGTATTTGCAAGATGCTTAGGAAGTGCTTGGTACCCAGCAAGTGCTACGTTAGTGGTGGGGAAACAGGGATGGAAGGGTAGTCTAGTGCCAACCCGCTGTTGCTTGTCACGAGTGCATCAAGACAGGTGAATACATGTCAGCCTAAAATGTCACCCTGCTTTACTGCACTCCTGAGGACATATGGCTGGACCCATGATAAAAGATAAGACTATTAAGATTATTAAGATTTACCTACCATGTGTCTTGATCACACCAAAAGAACCTTCCAGAACTCGTCAAGCTTTTCTGCAGGCAGGTGATAGAGTGTCTTATAATCCTGGCACAAAGAAAAAAAAAAAAAAAAGACAAAAACAAAGAAAACCCACTGATCATCTACGGTTGCCACTGCTATTGCATTCTAATTTTTCTGCTTCAAACTGGCATTTTAATCATTCTGCCCATAGCAACTAATGTCCTTTAAATTAGCATTAAAAATTCACTCTTTTGGTTTATCCTTCCTGAATCAAGCTAATTAACTATCAGCTGAGAGCCCTTTAAATTATAACCTGAATTTGTTACATTTTCTGGTTTATAATGCCTTATTGAGATAAATTTAAAACCCAAAAGAGAGTGAATGAATTAATGTTAATTAGAGAGAAGAGGATGGCCTGGATGCCAGGTGAGTCTTTGGCGTGTGCTTGGAAAGCCACTGCAGGGAACGAGGTGTCCTTCTGCAGCACACTGCCGTGGACAAAGGGCTTTGCCATGGTGGCCTCGTAACACGTGAGAAAGAGAAGCCAAAAGTAAGATGAGAAGCATCACTGACCACAGATGTTACCTGTGTGTTACACACATTACCTATGTAGTATTTCCCTTTCATATTTTTAATCAGAGAATATTTTCTGAATGCCTTCCACATACAAGGTTCTAGGTAGGTACTGAGGGAAGTGCAAAGATAAGGGGTCATCACCCAAAGAACTTAGAGTCTAGAGCGGCACTTTCCAATAGAACTTTCTGCAGTGATGAGAATGTTCTACGTCTGGACTACCCAGTAGAGTCGCCATGTGGATAGTCAGCACTCAAGACGTTGTTCATGTGATGGAGGAAATTGATTTTTAATTTAACTTTAAATAGCTCTGTGTGGTTACTGGTTGTTGTGTTGGATATCTCAGGTCTAGAAAATAGTAGAAACTGCATATTGTTTATCTTTATTACTTAAAATTTTCCAAAGTTTGTCAATATTTCTCTCACATCACACTTGTATGTCTCAAGGTCTCAAGGTCTCTCTGACTTTAGGTGTCTCTGTTTTTCTGTATGTCTCTCTCTCTCTCTCTCTCTCCCCCCTTCAACTCCCATCACACACACACACACTCACATCTCTTTGTTTTCTATTCGGTGTAATGTTTATCAGCTTGAACTGATTATCCTCAGGGCTGTGATGATCAACTTGGACCGTTGGAGCATATCAGAATTTCTGGGGAAAAGAAAGAAAACAGTTGTGTAATCAATTTTATAGTTTCATACTAAGAAAATGAAAAAATTATTTAGATACACAATATGGAAAGAGAAATTGGAGAGAGGATTTGGGGGACACAAATAGTTCTCAACAGAAACTTAGACCTCTTCCCCACGGGGCAGTTCCAGAATGTAGGAAGGGGTGGAAGAGATGCTGTGAGGTTTTTACGGTGAACAAACAGGTGCCTGGGTTTACAAACTTTAAGAAAACTAACTTAGCTTAAAAACAGTTGAAACTTATTACACCAAATGGTTGGAGGGTCTTCTTACCACCTAAGCCATCACAGACAACCATTGTCTCAGTGGACATCAGAAATCCTCTGTGTGCTCTGGAGGCCAACACACGGGATCTAGAAGTGGTTCCTGAGTCGCCAACAAAATTGCGAGTTGTATATTCTGGACAACATAATTTGGATTTTATCCTAATATTCTTAAATGTAAACAAAAAGCTGTGAAAACCTAGTCTGATCCAAAGCTTAACAAACCACTACGAATAAGCAAAAATATCTTCAAAGGACAATAACTTTGGAACTCCTTTTTCAGGACATATAGGAGAGGTTTTTTTGGTTTTTTTGTTTTTTTTTTTTTGTTTTTTTCAATTTCAAACCTATTAATATAATTCAGTGGGGGTATTTTGTAAGTAAGGGCTACATTCTATAAGGTTTGATAAATTTCCCTCTTTTTTCAAGTTATTTTATGTTCATCAAAGATGGATTTCAGATTCAATCATTTCCTTCCCTGAGCCACTAAATGATGTTCTTCCTCCCCATCTTTCTGTGCTTGACTTGAGTAATAGCAATATCGCCACCTATAGGTCAAAATGATTTTTTTGGATTGTTTTTCGTGACCAAGATGAGGAAGAAATAAAAAACCCTGGAGAATGGATTGTTCTGGATAGTTGAGTTTGACAGTTACTTGGGATCCACGCTTTTGGGCACCCTTTTTATTTCTGGTGATTTCGGATGGAAAGCCTATTTATTCAAAGACACTACACAAGTCCCTGACTTCTCAGCTGCTGCACTGAAAATACTTAATATCTTTTAATGACTAAGGATGATCATCATCAGTATAAATTCTTATGCTAGCTGAGAAGCATTTTCCAAATGCTAATTTTGCCCTAGGCAGACTGCTGTCTCCTTTGAGTATTTCACTCAGTAGAATATCCAGTCACCTGCATGGACCCACAATTCACTCTTCACTGTACATGGTATACATTCCTATTTGGCAATTCCCACTCTTTCATATGTTGCTGAAAGTTCTTTGAACTTATAAACCAAATAACTGCCCTAGTTAGAGTTGTTTGCAAAATAAGGGTAATTTGGAACCACGTGCAAAGAATTTATAAATCTTACCATAGGGATTTTGGGACTCTGGTTTTGTTTTCCCACATAAAATTTTGATAATTGCTTCCTGATGAACAGGTGCATTCCTAACAGGTAACATTGCTGAATAAGAGTTCTGGATAGGTGACTCATTAATGGCTTCTCATTTGAATTTCTCATTATTGGCTCTCATTACTTGAATTACTTCTTATTATTTGAATGACTTCCCATAATTAGTGACTTCTCTCATCCTTTTCCTTAATTTTTATTTTCATGTCTGATAATTCTTCACACTTGAAATACTGTCAATGTCAATAAAAAGTTTTACGATATTAAAAATATTTGAAAATCTGCTATCATCTCTAAATCTTCCAATTCCAGTTTAAGTATGTCATGTAACAGTTACTAAAAATGTTATTTTCCCCAGATTAGCAGAACGTATTATTCTGAGCAAGCATTAATGAACTTTAATCAACCAGCTAGCTTATAAAACATTATATACTAAAGTTTAACTCATTGTAGTCATAGATAAATCACACCTTGGTATCTGCCAGGACCTTAAAAACTAAATTACTCCCAAACTTTTAACTTAGAAGCACCATATTCAGGTGGTTTTGAAAAGGCCATTGACAATACCTCAGAGCTTCAAAGACATTTGAAGCAGACCTAATAGTCTATTTGCCTCCGTAGACTTTAATTCATTCATCAACAAAATTATAATTTATAACTTTTTTGTAATAAATAAGGAAAAGCTCCTTTCAGGCATCCATGATCCTTACTTAGAAAAATTGTTTCTTACCATCTCTCCAAATCAAACATTTGTTTATTACTTTTATTATTAAAATGAGTAACAGATAAACAACCCATAAGTAAAGAGAAATTAGATAAAATTGGGGACGAGCTCAGGAAGTCCACTATTGAATCCACCGTGGACAGGGCACCAGATAGAGAATGTTTCTCCAGAGCTCTGTGAAGAAAGAAAAAATTCCACAGTTCAATGAATTTGGAAAACATTTCACATTATATATTATAGCCCTTTCTTACATGTTCATAATTCACAATTTACTTTACAGTATTAAATACTAACACTTCCACAATGAAGAAATACATGCCACTTTTTTGGACTGTGGAATGCTGTCCTTTCTGGATGCCTTCTGATGTCCAACTGAGCCCCCCCCCCCCCCGGTGGTCCCTGGGTTCTTCACAGGTATTTGCATCTCCCATCTTTCAAGGCCCATGATGGACTTGTGCTTCTTTACCCTTTTACACTTAGGCGTCATCTGGCCACCGACATTTGTCCACAGAAATGCAGCAGTTGGGACCTGTGTCCCATTTGGGCTGATGTCAAGGGCCACCATATCATTGCCACATTCCCCTTTCCCTGCCTTGGGCAAGCACGTGTCACAGTGTAGCCTGGGTCAGCCTGGGCAGTGAGTGACAGTGACAAGCAGAGCCCCCCGGCAGACCTGCTGGAGGTGAAGAGTGAGCAAGAAATCAACTTTGCTGGATTACGCCTTGAGATGTGGGGGCTATTTGTTACGGGAGCGTAACTTAACTCATTCTGCATAATACACTGGACTATACAGCAAACAACTAAAAATTATCCAAGGACTTAGAAGATTTCCAAAATGAGTTCATAGTACCAGAAATAATTTTTACTTGGCTTTCTCTAGCAGCTTTGCCTTCTTTAAAAACCTTAGACATTTTAATAAAGGAAAACGTGATACATCAAGAACGCTCACTAGGTGAAATGATAATCAAGCCAGAGGGTCTCTGTGCATGGCTGGGCTGAAAACTGTGAAACTCTTGCAGGCATAAAAATACAGCAGATCAGTCACGGTGCACACTGATAGGGAAATGCAACACCATTCTCTCTGCACACCATTCCCACCAGCGCAATCCCGTATTGTTCTCGCTACATTCGTGGGATGAAAAGTTTGTAATGTGGAAGTCAGTCTATAGACTTGAGGAAGAGGCCAATTTGATGTCGTTACTCTTTTTCCTGAGAAACTAGCTCTCCTCATTCACTTCCTGGACAGTGATGAATAGACTATTTTAGTATTGTTGCTGTTGTTGTTGTAGTTGTTGTTATTTTGTGTTCCAGTCCCAAATGGGAGCTCCAACTTCCTTACTGAATAAACTAGAAGGATTGATACTATGTGAAAAGACATAAAACAGTTCCTCTTTTCTGCTAGGAATCAGGTTTCTAAATAAGGAAAACTTCACAACATCAGTTTACACTTCTATTTGGTACTGACCTTTTCTAAAACCATAAGAAGAAAAAAACAACATGAAATAATTTCTCAGTTGTCAGAACCACATTTCTGTGGATTTTCCAAGCCACCTCAATCTTTCATTCTTCTATTTTTTGTTTGTTTGTTTTTGCCTCAGAACCCTGGAAAAACTGAATCAGCCACATAGTTTAGATCAAACTGAAAAGAATAAGAGCTTATTTTCTGCCAGAGTAGTTAAGTGCTCCCTGGATTTGTTCAGCCCTTCTGCAGAAACACCAAATCTTCAACCTTCTAGCATACATTTGTTCCTTTATTTAAGAATCACTGAATACGGAGTATATACTTGGCATACAAGGAAGGCAGTCAATACGTCTTCTCTGTTTTTATTTTTATTTTTTTATTTCAGCCTATTATGGGGCTACAAATGTTTAGGTTACACATATTGCCTTTCCCCCACCCGAGTCAGAGCTTCAGGCATGTCCATCCCCCAGACGGAGCACACCGCACCCATTAGGTGTGAAGATACTCACCTTCTCTGCCCCCCTCCCATCTGCCCGCCACCGGATGAATGTTATTACTGTATGTGCACATAAGTGTTGATCAGTTAATACCAACTTGATGGTGAGCACATGTGGTGCTTGTTTTTCCATTCTTGTGATGCTTCACTTAGAAGAATGGGCTCCAGCTCCATCCAGGATAATATACGAGGGGCTAGTTCACCATTGTTTTTTATGGCTGAGTAGAACTCCATGGTATACATATACCACATTTTATTAATCCACTCATGTATTGATGGGCACTTGGGTTGTTCCCACATCTTTGCAACTGTAAATTGTGCTGCTATAAACATTCTAGTGTAGATGTCTTTTTTATAGAATGTCTTTTGTTCCTTTGTGTAGGTGCCCAGTAATGGGATTGCTGGATCAAATGGTAGTTCTACTTGTATCTCTTTGAGGTATCTCCATGTTACTTTCCTAGAGGTTGTACTAGTTTGCAGTCCCACCAGCAGTGTAGGAGTGTTCCTGTCTCTCCACATCCATGCCAACATTTATTGTTTTGGGACTTTTTGATAAAGGCCATTCTCACTGGAGATAAGTGATATCTCATTGTGGTTTTGATTTGCATTTCCCTGATGATTACACATGGATCAGCATGGCAAACACTCACCAATGTAAAATCATCCAAAAGCTAAAGGTCAAAAGCCAGATACCACAATGTCTTCTCTGTTTTTAAAACAAAATCTTGAACTGTATTTTCTAGTATGGTAGCCACTAGCCACTTGTTACTATTTAAATTAAATTAACTAAAATCAAATCAAATAAAAATTCAGTTCCCCAATAACACTAAACCTATTTCAATATTCAGTAGCCATATATTGAATACCATATAGTGGTAACCATATTGGACCGTGCAGATATAAAGCATTTATATCATTCTACAAAATTCTATTGAACAGTGCAGTTATAGAACATTCCCAACACCACAGAAAATGTTATTAATAGTGTAGTATCTAGATAACACAATTTATAAATTTATAAATAATAATATGTAATAACAATCTTAAGTAAGGTACATAGGGTCAGTGACATATAAACTTTGCTTGGGGGAGTTAGAGGAATGCAGAGAAGATTAAGTAGAAGATAGCCAAGAAAATAAAAGAAGGTCATTTTAGGCAGAACTGTCAACATGTGTCAAGGCTCATGTGCTTGACAAATGCGTGTTTTGGAACTAGGAAGAAATTCAGTATGGCTAATAGGAAGCATGTATGCAAAGGAATGGCATGAGATGAGGTCTAAGCTTTATCAGGGTCAGATCTTGGATGGGCTTGCATCCCATATTAAAAGTTATTCATGTGATTCTCAAAGAAAGCCACAAACATACTCTCAGCAAAGATGTAGCATGGCCATATACTTTTTAAAAATATAATTCAGCATCTGCTAAAGATGGGCTTAGTAAACTGAAACAAACCTCTGCTTTAATTATGTGGCAATAATAGGAAAGAGAAAACCAAGCAAAACTAAACCAAAAAGATGGACTTCAAAAGAATATACATAATTCTTGTACGAAATAAAATAGAAAGGAAAATTGGTGAGCATGGCGAGGCCATTGGTCCGTGGGGCTTCCTATTGGAAGGGCTCCAAGCCAGACGAGGACCAGACCTAGACTTCCTGCTCGAAGCCAGAACCAATAAGAAAATCAAGCCACTCCCTGCATCCATGAGTAGACTTAAAACACCCTTCATATCATGCAAGAAAGAAATAGCTAGATACAATGGAGTCATATCTTGAATTTCTGGAGGAAAATAACTACCAACTTTGAGTTATAAATGCAGCTATAATGTCATTTAAAATCCAAGGCAGTTTGACTCTCACTTGGCTCTTGGGGCAATGAGTTGAGGAGAATTAATGGGAATTATGGGACACATTGATCTTTAACATTTTGAAAGTACTAGCAGCCCCAGGTTCCTCCCAGAGCTACCAAAAAGAAAAAAAAAAATTCAAGGAAAATAAATATATTTTAAAATATTAAGATAAATCAAGAGATTTCTCTACCCACAATCCCTTAATAAAAATTAATTAATGGATTGAGGATGGGTGTATACATACATAATGAGCGTGATGTTCACTGTCTGCAGGATGGACATGTTTGAAGCTCTGACTTGGGGGGATGGGGGGCAAGGGCAATATATGTAATCTAAACTTTTGTACCCCCACAATATGCTGAAATAAGAATAAAAAAATTAATTAATGGATGTATGTAAGCAAAAAGACAAGTTGTTTAATCTGAAGGAAAATCATGACATACATGGATGGTGTCCATAGAAATTGAAAAAATAAGTTAGTAGGTTTAATTAACAATTAACTCTAAAAAATAAACTGTAAGAAAGCTGTAAAAACTGTTTCATTAACCTCAAAAAAGAGAATATCCAAGATTTTGTGTGTAAAAAATAAAATAAAGGACTTCTAGTTTTTGATCTGGTATATAAAGAGTCTAGAAGTTGCTACTCTGTCCTAACAAGTAAAAAGCTGAACAACTGAAAATAAACAACTCTTTCTAGATTTGTCAGAAAACTGAGATCACAGGACAAATGCTGCTCCCCAAACTGTAGAGATAGGAATATTCGGAGAATCACAAATCACCCAAGCAGAAATCCACAAACAGATACTGTCATCAGAACAAGTGCCGGGGAGGGGAAACCAGAACTGTAATTAAGAGCTTTGTCATGCTCAGCGTGGACAAGGCTGAAATGCCTTACAACAGACCATCAAAATAACTAAGGCAAAAACTGATAGAGTTGCAAGGAGAACTAGATGAGTCAATGATTATAGTTGGAGACTTCAACATTCCTCAATCAGAAATGAGCAGATGCAACGGAGAGAAAATCAGGAAGGACGTAGTTGAACTCAACAATGCCGTCAATCAAGTGGGTGTGATGGCCGAGTGTAGACTACACTTCCTCCACCAACAGCTGAATAAACATTCATCTCAGGCTCACAGGATCATTCACCAAGACAAACTGAATGCTGGGCTGTGAAACCACCTTAGTAAATTTAAAAGAATGGGAATCATAAAATGTCTGCTTTTGGGCTGCAGTGGAATTAAGCCAGACATCAATAATAGAGACAGGTGGAAAATCCCCAGATACTTGGAAATTAAGCAATATAGTTCATTATTTCCTAGTATTTAATAACTGAGCATAAACAGCATATCTCTAAATAACACATAGGTCAAAGAATAAATCTCAAAGGAAATTTAAAAGTGTTTTGAACGCAACTAAAACATAATTTATCAAAATTTGTGGGATACAGTAAAAGGAGGGGTTAGAAGTAAATTTATAGCATTAAATGAATATATTAGAAAAGAAAAATACCGAAAATCAATCATCTTGTCTTCCACCTTAGGAAACCAGAAAAAGAGGAGCAAACTAAATCCAAAGTAAGCAGAAGAAAAGAAATCATAAAAATTAGAGTACAAACCAATAAAATTGAAAACAGGAAATCAATAGAGAAAAATCAATGAAACCAAAATCTATTTCTTTGAAAAGATCAATAAAATTGATAAGCTCCTCTTCAGACTAAGAATAAAAGAGAGAGGATACAAATGACTAATGTTGATGACATCACCGCAGATCCACGGACATTACAAAGATAATGAGGGAATACTTTGAACAACTCCGTGCCCACCAATTTGATAATCTAGACGAAATGGTTCATTTCTCTGTGCATCTGCCAGCACTATTGCTTTCTTCTCACAGGCAGCATAAGGTCCCTGGCTAGTTCTTTTGATCTTGTGCGTCCATGAATTACCTCATTTCATAATGTTGGTCATTTATGCCTCCGTGGGTTAACTTACCCACTGATGTGTTAGGAAGTCTATAATTAAAAACACCGCCACCATTTCCTATGGTTCCAGCTGGAAAAGGAAAGCTGGCTTGGTGTCTGCTTTAGCAGACGTCAGGCAAGATTCCCAGCCTTCGCTGGGGGATGGGGAAGGGGTCCCCTCACTATATTTCATGCATCCAAGATATAATACACCTTCATGTGCCTGTGGACAGTTTTTGCCTCAATGACAGCTGACTATTGTGTCAGGTTGGGTTCCCTAGAAGAAGACAATAGGACAGGGTTCGCGTGCAAGTGATTCAGTGCAGCTGGGCTTGCGGGAGGACCCTGTGACTAGAGGAGAGCAGCAAGGAAAGACGACAAGCAAGGGTGTGAGCTCACGCAGGCTGGACCTCGGGCTCAACCCGCAGGGGAGCTGCGGAATCTGAATTATGCCTCAAGATTTGTTCCAACTTGGGGCAAGATGGCTGAGATTTCACAATCCCTGCCTATTTGTCCTTAGTAAGGGCCATCCTCGAGGACACGTAAATCCGCAGGGATGCTGGCTGTCTGTGCGGGCAGGAACCGCGGTGCCAGTAGTCCAAGGGTCCTTCAGAGAGAATCACCGGTGCCAGCTGCCAGGAGCCCAGGACACTGAAGACGGGAGGAGGACATGGAGACAGAAGAATCCAAATCCAAGGGGAACTGCTGGAGTATTGGCAGCACCTGCTTCAAATATGGCTACATCACCTGTCCACATAGACCTGTTATCAACAGGTAGGTCTTCTCTTTCCATTTAGGACAAAGTCTGATGCCACCATGCATTTTTCTCCTACAATGCATACATGTATTTGTAGAGCACACATATATACAAACATACATATGGAGACATAGATATCTCCTAGAGTTCTAAGATGTATTTGTTTAAAAATGTATTTGCGTACGTAAAATATTACTCTTCTTCATAGTCATTACATTTCATGCCTTCAAAATTTCTCCCTAGGGATTTATTTTTCGCTCTTTAAATATCATCAACTCATTCAAGGTCCTGATGACATTGCTAGAACATGTTGAGACTGTCATTTTGTATACCTTCTGATTTATAACGAAATACACAGATAAGATCCTCAGGATTTTCATGGATCAGGCAAGAAGCAGTCAAAGCTTGTTTGCATCTGTCCCATCTTTGGCATGTAGTTAAAATGCTTTCTCTCCTCATAAAAAATTCAATTAAATAAAAAGTTAGGGCAGAGTTGGATCAAATATTTACACATTGGAAGATCAAAGAATTGGAGAGAGCCTCACTTCCTAATGACTTTATCGCCATATCTTGTCCTTTTAATTGTGCCTACATTGTAGCTCAGGATTATCAATAATGAGAATAGAGTAAGTTTAAGGGCAACAGATTACTTATGGCATGGCTTAGGGTAGTCATTTCTAATTTAAAATTGCAGATCCTCAGGGTATGTAAATAAATATCAAAATTAAAATCCATGTGAAAATCACACATTTACTTGGGGTATAGACACATGGATTAAATAAAAGGGCAAGATTATTTTTTGTGGGCTAAAAATCCCATGAACCCAGTGTAACAATACTCTGTGAGTATTTGATCAAGCTCTGTTGGTAGTTATTTCTATTTGATTAAAAGATAAGAATATGCAAATAGTTGCTAAGGAATTAAATTTATTTTGTTAGATCAAGTATCTCAAAACATAAGCCCTGTGAGTGAAACATAATAGAAGGATAGAAGGAACCATTCATTTATTAAAAAAAAAGAAAGGTTGAGAACATCCCCACCCATCTCCTACCCATCTCTAGGGTGCTTTAAGTACCCAGAGTTTTTTATTGAGTTATCAATAATGCTGGTCTCTAGATTTAAAATGTAAGCAAAACCTAGTAGCCATTTCCATCTTAATATTCAGACCTCCCACGTATGGTTGCAGGTATGTGCACTGCACAATAGTGCCAGGCTGCGGGGGGAGGAGGGGCTGAAATCCACCCATGCCCAGGAGCCAAGCTGTGGCCTGTAGGGCTGTCCCTATGCAGAGGGGTCGTCTCTTCTTGATTAACAAGTGGCACCACAGAGGCTAATGGCAGCTGTTTCATCTTACGAACATAAACATACCTGACCAGATATTCTTCTCTGTGGGTCTGAAAGTTTAGCCTTCAGCCTAAAGAGAAACACACTCAACAACCTAAAAATCCAATTATGAACAATTATGTAATTTCAAAAAATTACAAACTTGATTTCAAGATGCCAAGGAAAAACTGTCATTTGTCACACACACACACACACACACACACACACAAATATACACGTACACAGATATATTTGTGTATAGATGAAAATGTACTTAGCAAGAGAACTGATCCATATCCAGGAAAAAAAAATGTTCTTGTATAGGTCAGATAACTGATCTTAACAGCCATGTTCCAGGACAAGACATTTTGTCATATAAAATGGAAATACACTCAGGGTCAGAAAAAAGGTAGCCTTTTGAGATTCTGTGATACCCTTAGACTCTTAGTACCACCAGTAGGATCCGATGCTGGGTCTTGTGACCTAAACAAAATTATCCCTCTAGGTTCCAAAAAGTGACCTAACTCTTTTGCCAGGTATTTATGACAAGGGTTTCGTATTCATTAAATCCAAATGTCACGATGTATTTTTTATATTAATAAATAGATATAAATAATCTAACCCTAACAATATCCAAGCTATGTTTCCATGTCCTCTGGGAGCTCATACAGCTTCTGCAGTTTAAAAATGTGAATAAGACATTTCAAGTCCTATACATTTTCATTTTCCATTTTCTAATTTCTTTCCACTCCTTCATTTCCTGCGTTCTGTTCCAAAACTGAAAAATGTCACACTTAGTTAAAACGCTCTCATTTTTTTTGTCTAAAACTTGGTTTTTTTTTCCTTTGATAGAAAAAAAAGCAGTTTCAATCTTTTGTTATTTTATCTGCTAATGGAGGACTCCCAAAGGTTTAACTCTTTCTTTTCTGACCAGCATCCTAACCTTCATCCAAGTAACAATTAGTCACGCAATCTTTCAATTTTTCTCTTCCCCATACCCTGCTTAAACACAAAGACACACACACACATGTTCATGCAGAAAGGCTAGAGAAGAAATCTACTTCTCTCCTTGCTATACTTATACCTCTATTGCTCTTGCAAAGACAGAATCCAGATATATAAAAGTGTTAGTTATTAGAGGAAGATTAGGTAAAGAATACTATGATACTATGAAGAAATAATCTGGGACCATGTGGAAATTCTAAATGGAAAATATTATAGGAAAGAAAAATAAAAAATAAGAAATTAGTATTACTTACTATGTGCCTCGCACTGGGCTATCTCCCATAGTAGATAAGAAAATAATATAGTCACATACCTAGGCATCATGTAACTTGCCACCTACTTAGGGAAATAATGCAATAGTACCCGAAATTATTAGAGAATATTTTAGTGCTACTAAAAGTCCAAACAGGATCAGACCTTCAGTGGCTTGCGGTGTTCGGGAAAATTTTTATGAATGTGAAGGGACTTGAACTGAGTCTTCAAATGAGTAAGATTTAGACGGGTGGAAGATGGGACAAGCATGTGGGTCAAAGGCCATCATAGCACAAGCCAAGCCTAGGGAGGGGGAGGGGCAGAAAACACAAGGCAAGAGGGGGAGGGGGAGGGAGGAGACCAAGGCAACAGAAACAGAAAACATTCTGGAATGTAAGGTAGCGGTCTGTGCTCCGTGACAGCCTGCTCATTCATCTTACAGTTGGGATCAGAGTGTCCTCATTTACACCTACAGGTCTGCATGTTTTTCTCAATTGTTCTCTGGTGGACGGTTCACCTCCAGGGCAGTCTGCTATTGACAATTGCTCAGAGGGGGAAGTAGAGGAAAAAATATCTAAATAAGTCAGTCCTCGTTTCAAAAGAGTTTTAAAAAATGCAGAAGCTATTTTAAAGATACAAACGTGGAGCAATCATTATTCTTCTCTCATCACTCAAAGGACAACGCTGTCCCGTGTAAGAGCAGGAAGGCGTGTGTCCAGCACGCTGACGGTGGAGGCCACGGGCACAGCCAGTCCTCCTGGGAACTGGAGGGCCAAAGGCTGAGCTGAATTCTGTCTGTAGAGCACAAGTCAAGTCGTGAGATTCATGTACAGTAAGCTGGATGCCCTTCTTCCCCCAGGGAGATCCGAAGTGACTCCAACGAATAGTTCTAAAGGCCAACTTCAATGTTCCTATTAAAAGTAGAGCCCTACCCCCTTCCCTCTGAAAATCAATTTCTGTCTCCACAACTTAACAATGTCCCCTATGCCCCCTCTAAAAGGTACAACAAAGAAGTTATCCCCATTGTGTATACATTTCTGGAGTTGATCCAGGGACAAGATGACATTTGCTCTGTATTAGTCTTCAGGTTATCGACAATGAGTTCTCTATCTTGTGCCGGCTTGAATGAAGCCACTGCACGTGAAAGATTGATGCCAATGGTAACCACGGAGACACGTGTCATTTGCTCTCTAGTCCTCTGACATTTATGTTTCCACTTTGATCATTCTGGCTCCCACTCAAGGCTGGATTTTCTCTGTGGCACCCTGCTTGGCAGGAGAGTTTTGTCTGACCTGGTAATAGTGACACTGTGTTCTGAATAAACCTTTGCTGGGAGTTGAATCAAAGGAAGAGATAAATGCAATTCTCTGTAGAACCTGCCTCCGCAGAGGCCTTCAGGAGAAGGAGTCCCAGGCAGGCGCGTGGTGGGCTGCACCTTGTTACGCAGGCCACCTGCTGGCAGGCACAGAACGCAGGATCCAAGATTCCACACGACTTCATTCCAGTTCCGGATTATACGTGAAACCCGACAAACTTACAGTCTGATTACGGTCAACAGTGCCCACCTTTGCTGTTTTTACAATTACAGACATGTGTCACTTAACGACAGGGATACATTCTTAGCAATGTGTCATTAGACAATTTCATTGTTGTGTGAGCATCGTGGCACATACTCAAACGTAGATAGTACAGCCGACTATCCACCAGACTGCATGGTATAGCTTATTGCTCTTCGTCTGAAAACCCATACAGCACGTTACTATGCTGAATACTGTGGGCCGTTGTAACCCAACGGTAAGTATTTGTATATCTAAACATAGGAAAGGTACAGTAAGAATACAGTATTCTGATCCTATGGGACCACGATTGTTTATGTGGTGGTGGCTGAGGAAACTCATTATGCGGTACATGACTATACTTAAATTTCAAAGATGTCTTCCATTTCTCTCCCCAGAAGGGGTATAATTTTTTAAATGTGTTGCTTTCATAGTGGTTTTTAGAAATGGTGCCTGGATTAGGAACAAAGCAGAATTAAAGAGGTATGCAAAAGACATTGTTTGATGAACCCGAGGGTCAGAGACTAAGAAGTCTTCACTGCTGGATAACAAAGGATCTAAACACGGTAAAGGTGGCAAAGAAGATATAAAGAAATTCATCATGCGAGGTTCTTGCTTCTGGTTGGGTTTGGCAGCGAGTGGGTACTGGGTACTGGGAAGCTGGAGGAGACAAGAGGCCAGGATGTTTCTTCCCTGACTCCCCCCTGTTTTGAGGCTGTACCTCCGGCAGGGGTCTCATCCCTTCATACACATCTCCAGCTGGATCCCCTACCTGGCGGCCCCTCATCCTCATGTAGAGTCTTGGCACTCTTTGGGCTCTGCTGGGTCTATTTCCTCATTTTCTCCTTCAAATCTGGGGTTGGTAAAAGCTTCCCATTGTTGCTAGTTCCTCAGCACCTAATCATTATTTGTTTGCTCAAAACTCTGAAAGTAGTCCTCTCGTTTCAGTCTTTTCATTTGAACCATTTGGGGCAAACTCTGTACCCTGCTAGAAGCTTGATCAATACGCCATCAGAGAGTGCTGGAGCTTGCAGGGGTCTTAGGGAATGGAGTAAAAGATCTCATTTTATTTATTTTTATTTTTTAAATAGATTTAGGGGGTACAAATGTTTTTTTGTTACATGGACAAATTGCATAGTGGAGAAATCTAGGCTGTTAATATACCCATTACCTGAAGAGTGTGCATTGTACTCAATAAACAATCTTTCATCCCACAACCCCCAGGCAACCTCCCCCTTTGAGACTCCAGTGTACATTGTCACTCGTATGACCACGCATACCCACTGTCTAGCTCCCACTTACAAGCAAGAACACGTGATGTTTGGTTCTTTGCCCTGGGTTATTTCACTTAGAATAATGACTTCCAGTTCCTTATAGATTATGGATATTAGGCCTTTGTCAGATATACAGCTTTCAATATTTTATCCCATTCCATAGGTTGTCTATTTACTCTCATTATATCTTTCACTGTGCAGAAGCTTTTTAGTTTAATTAAGTCCTATTTATTTATTTTTGTTTTTGTTGTATTTGTTGTTGGGGTCTTGGTCATAAATTCTTCACGTAGGCCAATGTCAAGCATAGTTTTTCCTAGGTTTTCTTCTAATATTTTTATGGTTTCAAGTTTTACATTTAAGTCTTTAATCCATCTTGAGTTAATTTTTGTGCATAGTAAGAGATAAGGATCAAGTTTCATTCTTCTGCATGAGGCTATCCTATTCTCCCAGCGCCATTTATTGAATAGGGCTTCCTCTCCCCAGCGTGTGCTTTTGTCTGCTTTGCTGAAGATTATTTGGTTGGAGGTATTTAGCTGTATTTCTGGGTTCCCTATTCTTTTCCACTGATCCATGTGTCTTCTTTAATACCAGCACCATGTTGCTTGGGTTACTGTTTCTCTGAGTATAATTTGAAGTTGGATAATGTGATACCTCCAGATTGGTTCTTTTTGCTTAGGATTGCTTTGGTTATTTGTGCTCTTCTTTGGTTCCATATCAACTTTAGGGCTGTTTTTTTTTTTTCTAATTCTGTGAAAACATACCTTGGTATTTTGATAGGAATTGCATTGAATCTTTAGATTACTTTGGGCAGTGTGGACAGTTTAACAATATTGATTCCCTGTTATATATATTAAAACAGGGTGAACATCTTGTTATTACAAGATAAAATTAGATAATACACAGAAAACTGCTCTAAATACAATAAAGGGCTTCTCTAAATTGGTTACTGTTTTTCTAGCACCAAGTAGGAGTTCAATAAATATTCGAGCAATGAATACAGTAGATGTTTGAATGAATAAAATCATGACATGTCCCTTCAAATTTTCTGCTGAGATTTAGATTGTCACCATGAGAGCTTATATTCACTGACCTAGATCTTCTACTTGGAAGTGTTGTTCACTGTATTAGGTACCTCTGTGTTAAAGAACATTGTATTAAAAATGCTAATAGCTGTATAGTAACACAAATCATTTTTTTGAATATTGACGACTACAGCTTGAATTCTTTAGGTCAACAATTAAGAACAATTTAACTATTTGTTGTTATGAAATGTCTAGCAGTGATAAGCAGAAACCACTTTCCTTTCTTCTCTTTATTAGAGAAGTTCATAATTTAGGGAATGCATCAGGTTAGGCTAACTTATACTGTGGTATAATAATAACTCTAAGCCAGGTGTGATGACTCACGCCTGTAATCCTAGCACTTTGGGAGGGTGTGGTGGGAGGATCACTTGAGGCTAGGAGTTTGAGACCAGCCTGGGCAATGTCGTGAGACCCTGTCTCTACGAAAAAAATGTAATAATTAGCCGGGTGTGGTGGCGAGTGCCTGTTGTTCCAGCTACGGGGGAGGCTGAAGTAGGCAAACTGCTTGAGCCCAGAAGTTTGAGGCTGCAGTGAGCTATAATCAGGCCACTGCACTCTAGCCTGGAAGACAGAGATTGATTCTGTCTCAAAAATAAAACAAAACAAAAACCTCTAAAATTGCAGTCTTCTAAAATAACTAAAGTTTATTTCTCACTCGTAATCTATGTCTCTTCTAGGTCTCTTAGCTCTGTTCTTTGTAATTAATCACGGGCCCAAGCTGATGGAACAGGTATCGTAGCAAACATTTCTAGCTGTTGTCCCGGGGGATAGCATTCTGGAGGGTCTCATATTGGCAATTAGACGTCCCTGCATGGAAGTAGCATCCATCTCATTGGTCAGAACTAGTCACATGCCAGCCACAGTCTCCTAGGAAGTGCAACCCTTCCCTGTTCCCAGAAAGCAGAGGGCAGAAATACTTGGCAAGCCATACTGAGGGCTGTCACGGTAGAGGCATAAACTATGATTGCTTTAGACAATCTCAAGTTACCCTTACATCATTCAACCACTGAGAAATCTTGGAGTAAACTAAGCAAAATCTTCCCTGTGTTTATTCTGAAGAGAAAGAGAAGCAAGAGATTGGGGAGCGAGACGGTTAGAAAAAATGGAGAAAGGAGAAGGAAAAGAGAGAAGAGAGATATAAGCAAGAAAAGTCAGGAGGAAAAGCAGGAAGGTAGGAAAGAAGCGAATCAAAGAAAATATAATTATTTCAGAATATTTGCCATCCAGTGAAAGGGTACAGGTAGCAACAGCATTTTTAGAGACTCCAACTTTTCTTAGAAATTTCTCGAATGGCTAGGGTTCTTAGAAGAGCTTTTCTGTTTACTGTTTCCTAATCAAATAATAGCAGCAGAAATCACTATTTAACTGTGTCAAAAGTGATCTCACTGAATCATCCTGCAAGATCGTCATGTCACCCCCATTCTGTAAACACCAAACCCGAGGCCCTGGGGAGTTCAATGAGAGTTACTGTGTGGTGGCTGCTTGGATGGTGAGGAGTGGAGACGGCAGAAAGGGAAGGGAACAGAGTGAAAAGAAAGGGGAGAGGAGATTCTCCCAAGAAAAGCATTCAGGAAGGAGAAAGCTCTGACTTCCAGGCTGGTTTTACAACATGGCAGAGGGATCTTGGTTTGTGGATTGATCTGGGCTCTTTGGAACATGGCCTCTTATGCTTTGGATGATATTATGGATTATTTTCAAGCCATAACAATAATCAGAGAAAGTGGTCAAAGGTGGTGAGGTATGAACCAAATTGTCCCAGGACTTGTGCAGAATACAGGGCACAGGAAAGCAAGCTGTGGCCCAGCCACCAGTGCCAGTCCCTGCTGGGTGAGCCCCGGGAGCCAGGGTGTTGCAGAAGGATTTCCACCTGCAGCCTTGGCCACCGCCAAGAGCAGCAGATGGCGCTTGCTGGACAGAGCTGCCCGTCAGCCTGGGGCACCTATTCCTAAAGAATAGCCTGGCAGTGTTTGTTAGTACTCCCTAAATTCAGCCGCTCTGGGCAGACTCAGGACGCCCCCAAATCAGGAAAATATTATATTAGCTTCATTAGAGTTTGCCCAGTGCATAGAAGGAACATAATCTTCTGTTGTATGTTTTCTGACTCTGTATTTTATATTTTTATCTCTACTTTTCTTAAAAAGGAGTATTTTGTAACGTTGCCTTTTAATGTTCAAACTTTGAAGTATTTGAAGTAAACTATTATTTTGAAGGTAAGATTTCAATTTTTTTCCTGGGAAGAAGAAAACTTTTCCTGGGGAAAAAAAAAAATTTGGCAGCTGGTCCCTGGACAAACATCTGAAGAACTAAAATTATTGCATATAATTTTAAAAGTTGAAAAACTAATGATTTGATGGGCTTATTAACCTCAGAGTATTGTTGATGTGTTCTCGCAGAACTCTAGGAGGGGGGTGGAGAGGGTAGAGAGAGTGTTGCTGTGAATGTCCCACGGGGAAAATCTTTGTGGGGATTTGTGTTAATAATTCAGCCCTGGGCAGAGCCCAGAAACGCTGGCCCAGCCCATGGAGCAGGGTTGCTGCCCCATCTCTCCTCCTGAGCCTGTCCCCATCTCTGTGACACCTGCTCAGGGCCCTGCCGCAGGCTGGCAAAGCCTGTGTGTGGTTGTCAGAGAATCACACTTTTCCCACCCCCCTGGGGCACCACCCACAGGACAGCCATATGCTCCTGGGTCCAGGAAAGAGCCTCTGCCCACGGCTACGGAACACAAATTCTCTGAGGATTCCACGGTCACATTTGCATGGAGCGTATCAACTTGGGGGTGAGGCTTTCGAAATTCTCTGCTCACCTCCCAGAAAGGGAGCAGATGGGTGGGGATTTGAAATGTCATTGTTGTATTCTGGCCAGTTTTCTCATAATCATGACACATTAAACAGTAGAAGAGAGCATTCTCTGAGCAAAAATACTGTGTGATTTTTTTTCCCCCTTTACAAGGGACTGGAATTCAAAGTAGAAGCACATACATAAATTGGTGCTATATATTAATATATATAATATGTATGTATATGCACACACCTACATATACATATATACACACACATATATACAGTTTAATACTGTCAAGTACACTATGGCATCGCTACTCAAAGTGTGGTCTTGGAACCAGCAGCAAGAGCATCACCCGGCAGCTTGCTGGAAATGCAGAATTTGAAGCCCTAGTCTGGATTTATGGAATCAGAGTCTATATTTTAGCAATATCTCCAGGGTATTTATATGCACACGAAAGTCTGAGAAGCAATACTCTGAGACACATCTAGACCCTTTGGAATGTGCGGGACAATGGAAAGAACAGAGGATTTGGAATCAAAAGATGGGCTCAAGTGCTTAGCGAGGGTGACGGTATAGACACAGTCACAGGTGAGTTCCCCACGTGAGGGAGAGAAAGGAAAGCGGTCCGGGAGCAACAGAAATGGGGTCTCAGGCATCCCCCCACCATGCTCAGAGCCCGTATTCCCCGTGGTGGTAGCAATTAAATCTTCTGAGCATCTGCTACTGTGGTCCCAATTTAAGTTAATTTAATTCATTTAGCAAACACTTAAGTAGCACTTGCTATGTGCCAGGAAGAGCTCTGGGCATTTTACAAATATCAACTCGTGTAATCCCTGTAACAAGCCTGGGAGTCGGGTAACAAAATGACCCCATTTGACAGAGGAGGGAGCTGAGACACAGAGAGGTTAAGTAACTTGCCCACAGCCACACTCGGGAAAGAGCAAAACCAGGGTGCGAGTCACGGAAGTCTGGCCAAGTCCGGGTCTTAGACAGTAAGGGCAACTGCCCTGCACATGGCAGAGAGAATTGAAGCCCACACCTAGGCATTCCGAGTGTAACTATTTCTTTTTTTTTTTTTGAAGTTCCATGTTGTCTGTTTAAAAGTTGGTGCCACTTTGGCTTTCTACTCCATCATATACCAATGCTTGTTGTAACAAAAAAAAAAAAAAAAATGATTCTTTCATTGACCTTCTGTTGGGTAAAACTGATGAATCTGGCCTATTGCTTCATGTAACTACTGCAGTGTGGGAGACCCTGCCTGAGAAGCAGAGACTTAGAGCTTTCCCGACGACCATCTGTGACCAGCTACAGCCACAGGGCCAAGTCCTAGGCCAAGAACACAACACCCTGAAGCTTCTGCTAGGCTGACTGACGGCCAAACCACAACTTCCATGTGAAATCATAGTTCAGTTAGATAAGACAATCATTTGTAAGAAATCATAGTTAAATCACAATAAAGTTTGAATCTAGGGAAGATTAACTGCAATTTGGTGGATCTGCTCCTAAATCGAAAAAGCTTGTAAAGGAAATTCTTGTTTGACCTATTGCTTTTATTGTTTAAAAAATAAACTATTACTTTATACCTCCAGTATTCTTGCAAATCCTACTTACTGCCTACCGTTTTGCAAAGACAAAAATAAGTTTATGTATTATGAGGCCACCCATTTGGATAGCTTGTAACTATCATTAATCCAGTTGTTATCAAATATTCAAATATTTAATGCAGACCTCAGATATATGCAAAAACCAAATAATTCCCCTTGTCAAAGAATTTAGAAGGTCTTAGGAATAATGTTTTCTTCTCAAATAGAAATATGTACACAACTTTTCCACCTCTTCTCTTGTAAATGCAGCACAGTGAAACAGTTTAGTTAGCTAATATGTCCTTTACTTGTAAGTACGAAACAGAGATAAGTGCATTAAAATTTCTTAGTCAGTATCAGGAGAAAAAAAATTGAAGATCAGGAAGGTGCTACAGGAAGAATAAGAGTGCTGGTTAAATTTATTTCTACCTGTTTGAGTATGTTAGCCTCATAAATATTAGAGTAAAATCAGAATCTCACTCGTCTGTAAAGTGTAGCTTATACCAGGGCGAAGCTGTTGGATGCATATGTAGGTCTGAGAACAAAAGTAGAAGGAACACCACCTTCCTTCACCGGACGAACTGGAGCAATGTTAGGTACATGGTCAGGTGCGTGGGCTCAGAGTTTAAGCAACCCAACCCCGAGTGACCAATTTCCCTACATACTAGCTGTGACTTCTTAGCTTTGTTTGAAGATTAAACAAGAAATGTTTATAAAGAATGAAGCACAACCCTTGTCCTATAGTAAGGGCTCAACAAATGTGACTTACATGGCTGTGTGACTTAGCCTGGATTTACAAGATGGCGGTCCCATTCTCCAGCCACTCAAACAAAGGTACAAGCCCTTAACAAAAGATTATTAATCCATAGTCATCAGGTTCACTAAGAAGCCAACTAGACAACAAGAAGCCACAGTTAACCATTGTGAGCCACATAATATGGCTTTAAGACATCCATGGAGAGATCACGGTAAGGAAACTTGGCCACTGACCCGGAAATGTTTCATGGTTATCCTTGTCACTGAGCCAACAAATATTGACTGTGCACCATGTTCTGACCAGCTTGCTACTGTCTATAGAGGATGCAAAGATTCATGGCTCCTGATTTCTAAGACCCAACATCCTTGGGAAGATAAAGCACATTTTTTTAAAAAGCTGTGATGCAGGCTTTATACACGGATTGCTAGAGGTGTATGTCTATCGACGTGCATAGAAGGTGAGATTTAACTCAATGAGGCCAGTGGGAACAGCTGCAGAGGGAGACAGAACAGGGCTGGGCTGGGCTTCCTGATAAAGGGACCCAAACCTCTCACCAGGACCCCACCAGCCTGCCTCTCCGACCTCACCTGGAATCATGCTCCCTGCACCCCTGCTGCTCCTACCTCTCTGCTTGTAGCCACCAAGTGTGCTCTGTCTCAGAACCTCTGCACTCGCTGTCACTCTTCCTGGAATGTTTTGCCCCAAGTCCTTAAAATGAGAAGCTCCTTTAAGTCAGATCTCAGGCCAAGTGTCTTCTCACTTCCCTTTTCTCTGTCTCTACCACTCGGTTCTCTCTGGTTCTGCACAGTTTCTACTCATCGTGAAACTGTCCAGCTCGCGTTTGGATGTGATCTGAGATGGTTCCGGGGGTTGGCACAGTCCTCCCTCCAGCCGCAAGTTGACATAAGAGTCTCCATGTCTCTTGGCTTCAGTTCTCAAAATACTCCTTTCTACCAGCCATCAGACTAGGTGTGCTTCACTGGCCCCATTGTTCATGATCATGAGGTGGGGGCTATGGTTAAACAGATGCTAGAAGAGTCTTTATGGGGGGGGTGCTCAATTCTGTTCAGTGCTCCCTGGATGCCATATCCCTCAATATGCAAATGGAAATTGACGGTAGGCTGCAAAAATGAAAAAGTAACAGAAGGGGTTGGGTCACATTGAGAAGCACACCAAACATAGATAAACACATTATTTCAATGTAACTTTCACAACATTTGTCATCATTTTACTTTAACATTTAGAGAGTATATGATGGAAAAATAAAGAATTTTTACAACAAGTTTTATTAATGAAATGTAGTGGTACTCCTGCGTTTTGTTTGTGTACTCATACAATAATACTTCGTTTTAAGTTCATCGGTTAAGGAAATCTCAAATTTCCAAATCTTCATTACAGGTAGTCCTCACTTTGTGTGGTACACAGGTTTCAATCAACGTGGTGCTGTGAAAAATGAGGACTGCTTGTAGATGTTAGATTCTGACAGCCACCAATGCAAACTAACACAGGTATATGTATTAGCTGCTCCAATACCACAAACAGCACTGTTGTCAGTGATGTGAGTTTCTCAAATTGTAAATCGCTCTTGGTAAATTTCCAAACAAAACAAAGGACGATCTTTTTGTTGTTTGTTTGTTTGTTTTTGTAGTGTTTGCATCCCTGAAAATTTTGGTATGTATTAAAATGTACAAAAAAATACTTTACATTTATATTTATATCCTTAGATCCCTGTCTGCTAAATGTCAGTAAAACCACTCCCCCCATACTGTGATACACAAGAATATCCCCCAAAATTTCCAAAATGCTTCTAAGGAAGGATGCCCTCCAACAGAATCACCACTTACAGCTTTAAGAACTTATCGTAAAGACCACCCACTTAAAGTCCTAATACAACTAAATTTCAGAAGATCTGTTTTTCATATACCTATAATGACTGGACAAAACAAGCACCTTAAAGTTTAGGAATCCCTGACGTTTAACCTTCAGGTTTAAATTGCTCGTAAGATCTTGGTCTATTAGCAATCCAGGCAAGGAGAAAGGCTTCCTGGGTTCGTGTATATAGCAGATGCTCAATAAATTTCATTGAAATCTAAGGCAGGCAAATTTGGTTTTGATTTTTAAAAAAAGTTTTTGGGATTATGGGTATGGTAATTCCTAAGCTAACTTTAGTAAAAGGAAAAGAATTCACTAAAAAACTACATGTTTTCTTTAGTTTCTTTTGGTTAGTATTAGTTTTCTCTTTGATGCTTTACGTCAAAATCAATAACTCCTGCCAACTCTGTTCTCAAGGTAATAAGCCAAGAAGAGTTATCAGGAGAGGCTATTGCCTTGAATGTAAACCAACACAAGGACAGTTAGAAAGTACAAATGATGGTGTTGAAATCATGCATTATAGGCACCCTGTGATTCTGCTCATGCACAATGGATACATTGTTGTTGTTTGTTTATTTATAAGTTGCATTTGTAAGCTAAATTTCCATAATGTATTGCCAAGATACTATGGTTGTGATCCATGTAAATGTTTTTAGTAACCCACTAAAACATCAATTTAGTACTTCAGTTATGCTTCTGATAACATCATTTTATTTTGGATCATTCAATTAGTAAAGACAGTGGGATCCTTGATTATAAGACATACCGCCACTATTTCTGGAAAAAGAAAAATAAATAAAATAAAATAAAGGAATGTGCTTCTCGAGAATTGTTTATCACTTGATAATTACAGAGCCCTTGAAGCTATGCTCTATATTTCAAGAACTCTTATTTTTTTCCTTAGCATCCAGCAGTTCTTTGTTTTAATTTATTTTCCTCCTAAATACCTCCTGCTATTTAAGCAATAATTCCTTCCAAATCAATTGTTAGCAGCAGTTAATGACTGGTTGGTTAATTAATAGCTCAAAGCAAAGCTGAGGGTGTTCCCTGTTCTAACAAACCACCAGGCTCTAACTGGGGTATTATTGTCACCGTACCCTGTAATCAGTGGCTTCTCACAGCCTCACTGCCACATGTGACTTGACTTTTGCTAAAAAGGATGAGTTGAATGGGAACTAGATTGCAGCATTATAAATCCATCATGATAATATACAGGTAATATACATATTTTAAAATTATTTGCATGCCCAGATTGATCCTTCTTGCCATAGGATGAGCCAGAAGGCAGGGGTGAAATGTCAGCTTGTGCTGGTTCGTAAGATCATTTAACCAGAACACATTCTTCTCTCCAACCCTCCAGGGCTCAGAACCTGGTGGATCTGCAAGAGCTTCGTGGCATTCTGAATCTTTTCTGTTCCAGAATTGTAGCACTGCAACTCACTGACAGCAAAAGGAGAGAAACTGTGCTGCCCATTTTCTGCCTGATAAACATACGGTTTACTTAGCAACACCAGATATGCCTTTTGTAGAGTTAATAGAGAGGATATGTGCTTAATAATTAGTGCAAGAAACAAAGCATCAAGACTCCTTCCTCAGTTTTCTTCCTAACGCCTTCTGCCTTGCTCTGTGTGGTCACGGGGAAGTAATTTAGCCACCTTGTGCTTCATGTGCAAATAATTCTAACAATCAACCAAAATTAAAAAGAAGACAAGTATTCATCAAGTCTGCAAAAGAGCCTAGAGAGGCTATTATATAATGCTCTAGAGTTTTGCCTCTGCCGGCAATGTACTGATAAATGTGTTGCAGGGAAATAAATGTCAGGCAGATATTTTGTGATTCACTGAAGTAATGCTTTCATTTTTCTATGCCTTCCTTTCCACCGCCAACTCCTTGAAATGGTAAGACACCTCTGGTTTTATCGTTTACTCCTCTCTGTGTGTTTATAAGTTGAGATACCAGGGGTAAATAATACCGTGGGAAGTTAGGATATAAATATTAGCCAATATTCCTGCTTCTCTATTTCAAGGTAATAAACTATTGCAGGGTGAAACTTGAGATATTACCATGGAATAATGAATCTCAAATCCCAATTGCAGGCATTTGCTGACAACACAGGGTCATAGGCGTTCAGAGACGATGACAGAAGAGAAAAGCTGATGGTTCTAGAAGCAAGAATGAAATGTACAGGCTATACATGGGTAGGCAAGATTCTGCAGGGGAAAAGAGATGGAAGGTAAGTAACCACTGGAGAAAAAAGACAGATAAAAAAGATGTTACCAAATGTACAGCAAGCAAAGGTCATGTTCATGTTGCGCACTTTTGTGCGAATCACAAATAACGCTTGCTTTTAGCTGAGTCACAAAGGAAATAAGACCTAAAGCTTGTGTCCCCTGTTCTCTGATAGGATTTCAGACTTGTCTAACAAGCTGTCACCCAGATTTTTATTACAGGTGACTCACTGGAGCTCCACTCCAGGTACATATGATTATTTTCACGATTTCTAAAATTTCATTGTTTGCTGAAACTGCCCCAAATTGCCAGAATAAGCAAAAACTGGTCCATTAACATAATAAATTTCCAACTAGCTTCCCATCTACAGAGATGATTAATGACTTAAAAGATTAAAATATCCACGGAAATGACTTTCTGGCTAAACTAAGTTCCCAAATGGATTACTCTCCCATGAGTCTACCTGTAATGGTATAAGCTTTGACATATAATGTTTCTGTCAGAAATATAATGGATATTCTTTACTCTGCACCCATTTGAATGACCATCTCAGATTTAGGGAGAGCAGATTTATTTAAATTTTGATAGAGGTTTATTTTCTTAACTTTATCACTACTGTTATATTAATGGAAAAATAATAACTTCTGATTGCAGGATATCTAGGCTAGTCTAAGTGCTGAACCTCATTTCATTGTATCCTACAATAAATCCACCTGGTTAGTATCATTATATACATTTTGTTGTGCATACTGAATACACCAAGGTACAGAGATGTTGAGTGGCATGGCCAAGGCCAGCCACTAGTGGTTGGCAGAGTCAGGACCCAAGCACAGGTCTGCTTGACGCCAACACTGTTATATCCAACACATGGCACTAAGTGGCCTTTGAATTTCACATCAGTTTCCAAAGCAGAGTGTGTTACTTCTGATGAGAACACAATCATTGTTTTTTCTTTCGAGTTCCATCCTTGTTCCATTTTTGCTTTATGTCTTCCCAGCTTTTATGTCAAACCATAGAATTATCTGGAGCAAAAGAAATAGGAACTACAAGGGCATCTTGCCTTCTGCAGTCCTTTGGTCAAGCATCACTTGGCTGACCCCGAAGTAGAATCCCCTGCCTCAAGGCTCATCTTAATGGCTGAATGGAAACCCACAGTCCAACAGACCCAAAGTGATCATGGTCGGGACATGGACTCAGTGCTCTGGGAGTGCTCAGGGTTTATGTTACTAAGTTCTCTAGGCCTTATTGAGAGTGAGTCCTGGGCACGTACGCCTTACAGTGCTCTGCAGAAGGGCTCGGCCCAGCAGTTCTGCTGAAGGAAGACTGAACGTTAACCTGAGGCGTTCATGAGTGAGCACAGTGCAATAATGCGAGTCAGCAGCAACCTTTGGGACTTCTAAATGATCTCTGCAATGATTATAGCCAGGGGTCTTGAATCAACAATATTACCTCTACATCTGTCAAAGCAAGGGGAACAACACCCCTACACATGTCCTAATTGTAACAAATGCAAAGGGTTTTCTTTAATCAGATTGGCTTTTGTTCACGTCCTCCATCTAAACTCTGCTGTAAGTCAATCCGCCCTATAAGGCTGTCACAGTTATTAATTATCTATGGATTTAAAAGCTAAACATAATCAATGATTCTAAGAGTCTAGGCCCACCGCGTGGTAGATCATAGCAATATTTCATCAGTTTGGGCTACGTTTACTTTATGTAAGAAGAAATAAGCCATGTGCAATAAATTTATTTCTCACAGACAACTGAATCAACCTATTTGGCTTTTAAACCACACTAATTATTCACACGGTTTGGCAAATATTCAAAACACCGCAGCCCTGGAAACTAATGCAATGAAAATAATTTTCACACATTTTCGTTTTCTGTGAAAATTGTTCTTCCAACTCCCTTCCGAAGTGTTTACTTTCTAGTTCATTAGAAAATGTTTAATCTCCACCAAACTGCATTTAAAGTAGTATATTTTCTCTCCCTTCACATTGCATCACTGGCAGATCTGAGAAGGTGTGGTTGAGAAGCAAAGGAAACAACTTGGAGGTTTTGCAAGTTTTCCAGTTTGAAAGGAGAAATTTCAGGCTGTGACCCAGCATTTCAGAAAACGCATGGAGAAATCAGGCCCTGACTGAGGGGGAAGAATCATTGGGGAGGGGCTAATGATTGGAGGAGTAGATTGCTTAGCTTGAATTTGAATCTTGGGGGCAGTTTAAAGAGCAGATATAGTTAAGGCAAGCCATCGAGTGGGAGGAACAGGCTCCTTGGCTAAGTCTACATTTGCACGTTGACTCTGGACTCCCAGTGAGTGCGGGAAGAAAACGGAGGAGGCAAAGCTCAGGGTAAATCATGTCACAAACCCTGGTGGAGACATCAGTTCCATCTACCCGACCAGGTGAGAACATAAGAGTCACCTGTTTATTTTCAAGCATAAGCAGAGAAAGAAGCCAGTCGCTTTACCCTGTTTTGACGTGGATCGCTAGCATAGACGTTCAAGTTCGTCCTAAAACAAGGAAACAAGCAAAAATGGCAAATCTTCATGATTTATAATCATACGGATTTCACCTTGTTCAATTTTTTTTTTTTTCTAAGTTGTGCCTTTCCTAATGATGGCTGTCCGAAGGCTATACAGTTATACCAACAGAATGTTCTCTGTAGAACGAGAGAAGTAGTGGCATTCGATCACTTAATTTTAAATATGTTCAGGGTGGGGATGGTTGGTGCTAGACTAATCTTCAGTCTTTTCTAGTCACCTTTGATTCATTAGAAGGTGGGGAGAGGAGGGCAGTTTCTGGGAATGTAATGGAGGGGAAATGGTACCCATTTTGAGGACGTCCATGGTGAGAGACTCAGTACAGGCCGACCTACCTTCTGTTGATCCCAGAATCAACAGAATACAAGAATACAAACAGAGGCAACATTATTCTAAATACATAAGTCAAGTTTTAGAAGACACTTTTAAAATCAAATATATTCTAGGTTCCTACCTAGCCAAACATCCTTTAAAACCACCTAGAAAATCATATTGGAATTTTGAATTCTTGGATGTCTAGGTTGCATGCTAGGAAGGCAAGAAGCTCAGGATTTGTGTCCTGGGCTGTGAAGCCGGTGGAAAGTTATTTTCGAAATCTGCTCCAATTTTCCAACACGACTCCAGGAATTTGCAGATCAAAACTTAACAGAATATGCTCTGCTTCGGAAAGAAAGGAGGCATAGACATATTTTGGAAAAATATCTATCCAAAATAGTTTCAGCACGTAAGAGAGTAAGCTTTCTTTGTCTGAAAATACACTTATAAGTTCATTTCTGAAAGTAACCAGACAAATGTGAATTAACCAGGATTAACAAGAGTCGGGCTAATAGCAAGCGTCACAGAGAGACGATTTCTTGGCTCTCGGATGTCCTATCATTGCCACATGCGAGGATTGGTTACATCTTGTGGCACACATTGTCATCGCTTTGTGTGGCTGACTAAAAGCCTTTTTTGGTCTAAATAGCTTCCTGTATAGGAAATGCAAAACTCAATTTTTTTGGTATTTTGATTTTAAAATATTTTTGTTGTTTTTATTCATTTATTCCTTAATTCATTCTTTCATCACTTATAATTTACCAGGCACTCTTTTGGGCATGAGATCTACACAGATGAAAAAAAGATCAATTTGTGCCTTCAAGGGGCTTCTGATATATTTGACCTACCCAGGGTGAAATAGTTACATTTGATACCATTATTCAAATGCTTTGAGAAATGCTTGAACATTTTCTCGAGCAAAACTAAAATACAGTAGTTGACAGGGACGTCATAAAAGCAAGGCGCAGGGTGAAGAGTTCAGCTTTATACACGGGAAACAACATCTCAGGCAGGCCGTCAGCTTCCCGTGTGTATTTAACGCTGCTGTGAATGAAGCCTGCCCTCCCTCTGAGTAACTAATTGGTATTGAGCGCTCGCTATGAGCAATTCTCATTGTCAAGTTCATTATTTTATTCTCGAATTAGAGCTCCCAAAACCTGCACAGGATCAGAAGCCTCCAACCGTCCTCTGAGGAAAGTATCATCCAAGACTAGGAGCTCTGGAAGCAACTCACAGCTCTTTAGCTATTATTTCCTGGCTAGAAAAGGGTCTAATTCTACGTTCCGTACAGCGTGTAACCCCATGTTCGTGCTCAGTAAGTGTTAAATACCAGTAATAGCTATGGTGGTAACCAGAATTGCTTTTCATATAAACTAGTTTGTTTCAACCTTGTTTTTACCCTGTGTCTCCTAGTAATTGTGTGGCATTTTCCCTGCTGTTCTTGTCTTTTTTAATTACATCCTATTGACACGACTCTTACAGCATCTTAGCGCAAATGGAAGAAAGGCTTCATACTCTGCACAAAAGGAGCAGCAGGACACAGAAGCCCGGCAGTCGGAAGGATGAACTGGAAAGCAATGGGCAGGGTCCTGCTTTCATTCCTCACATATGGAAAAGCGGAGGGTGTGGGAGACCGAGAGCACGAGGGAGGGAGGAAAGACGAAATTGCTTGCATGAATCTCCTGATGAGGGCAAGCACAACTTGTCTTTGTTTCTTTTTTATTTATTAGTTTTATTATGGAGAGTTGGTGCATTATAATAATTCACAGCTACAGAGCAGAAGGTACTTGTTTAGGGTTGGAGAAGAGGTAAGATGTGCATATAAATGTCACTTATTGACATATATTGAGCACCGGTAGGATACACCGCATATTTGTGGCCCAGTGGAGAAATACGAACGTCACCCATCTCTGTCCTTAGAGTTCATGTCGCTGATTAAAAACTAAGGCATTTTCAGGGACCTGTGGCTGAGGCTATGGGGCTTTCTCCACAGCGCCCTGGATTTCAAAGGTCACATAGACCTAAGAATGCTGAGGTTATGTTAACTATTAAAGCATAAGTGAGATTGTTTTAACCTACTAGGTAGTAGTGAAACTGCCCTTTACAGATTAATAAAACAGTGTAAGGTGAGAACCGTGGTAAGGACCTAAACTTTGCAAAGACACTGGCATAGCTAAAAATAATAGTAACTACCTACTGTGCCCTAGTTTGGTTTTCTATAATTGCTATTCAGGAGTCACAGAGCTGATGGTCATAAATATTCTTGACTTTCCCCATCGATAACATCACCCTTGTGAAACCTAAGTCTAGTTTTTTGAGATGTCTCCCAGGCCCTGCATTCCAGTGGACAGCTGACCCACCCAGACCAGTGGCCCACACTGACGAACCAACTCAACTGGTCTTGCAACGCCCACCCAAGAACCAACTCAGCAGAGAAGACAATTTCTACATCCCTATAGGTCCACCCCGAGCCCAGCCAATTAGCAGACCCAATTGCCTGGTCTTTTGCCTACCAAATTATCTTGAAAAATCCTTTCTCCCAAATTTTCAGGGAGATGAATTGGAGAAATTCCTCCTATCTCCTCGCATGGCGCCTGTTTCTCTGCTGTGAACGTTGCTGTCTCAGTGCATTGGCTTCCTCTTGAGCAACGGGCAACGAACCTGGCTGGGTGGTAATAGTAGCAGTAGCTTGGGACAGGGTTGTCTACCATATGGATTACTTAGGTTACAATAGAGTTGCTATGCCTGTACAGGGAAGCATGAAAACAAGGAACATATATTGACTGCCTGCTGTGTGCGCTTTTGCTCATGCTGTTTCGTATGATCGTGCTGCCAGCTCTGAAAGGAAGTATTTCCTGCTTCATTTTCCAGGTGAGGACACCATCTAAGAGAGCAGAAGTACCATTTCTAAAGCCATAAGTAGCCAAGCCAGGATCTCTACTTGCTCTGTCTGATTCCACATTCAATGTCTCTCCTGTTGACAAGTGCTAGTGACTGATTTGAGAAGAAAAAGAGACAAGATTAAAACTTGAGTCTATATTATTCTGGCCTTGATAGGAATAGCGAATCCCAATGTGTGCTCCTAAAGAAGCTGCAGACGGGTGGGTACAGGAGGAACGGTAGGTCTTGCTAGAAGGAGGCCACTTATGTTTAATGAGTACAAATGTCATCTTCTCCTTGGCCAACTGTATTGCAGTTTCTGTAGAGTATCACAAAGGGGGTGGGGCCAGCAATAACGAACAGAGAATTACAAAACTATCAACACTAAGTGACCTAAAGCATAGGACCAATTGCCAGTAGATGAAGACCTAGCACAGAGTGGTCAAGCCATTTACCCTCATCTGGCCTGAGGAATATCTGGTCTTCTACTATTTTAATTACCAGTCATTGATTAGGAGACACAATCATCTTCATCCACTTGGACACTCACATTTTTACTCCTTCTGTTATTGCTGTCTGAAATACCTTTCTTTAATGTTTTTCCTGATGAAATTATGATTATTCTTCAAGTTGGGCCTTGTCTGGTCTTCAGTCTGCCAGAAACATTAATCATTCCATTATTGTCTTATTTATTCTCTATTATAAATAGATTAGATTCATCCTACAGAGAAATTGTTAAAGCTGTTTTTCCTACTAGATTGTGAATAATTCAAG
Organism: Eulemur rufifrons; assembly: GCF_041146395.1. NCBI lineage: Eukaryota > Metazoa > Chordata > Mammalia > Primates > Lemuridae > Eulemur > Eulemur rufifrons. The sequence goes on along the minus strand of NC_090995.1, from coordinate 2,584,234 downwards.
ATGTCCAAATCATCTCTGAATCCCCAGTTCAGGTTCCCTGCCTAGTACGTAGTAGATATTCAACATATAAATTTAAAAAGTGAGTAAAATTTCCATTGTAGTTAATTCTGGTTTAAGTAGTCACGGAGGCCCATTCAGGAACAAAGTCCAGCTTGAATAAATACGTTTTTCTTTCCTTCTTTCTTTCTTTCTTTTCTTTTTTTTTTTTTTGTGTGTGTGTGGTTATTTTCTAGATGGTTATATTTTATAATGGTGCCATTCCCCCAAAAGATCAAGCACTGGGCAAAGATACTCTAGGATCCTCTAAGCCATGGAGACAAGCCACTAAAAAGCTTAATGTAATCTTACGAAGTCAGTACATAATATTCACCCCATTTATACATTCTTTAAACTAATATTTATTGTCTGTGTTGTACATAAGGAACCTATCAATGAACAATCACAGTCCCTTCTGTCAGAATCCAGTGGGAAAGACAGATATTTTCAAATGTACAAAAACAATCATTAAATTACCAGTGTAGAAAAATACAACTGTGGTAAGTTCTATATGGAAAAATATGGGTTGCCATATTACAAGCAGATAATAGAAGGAACTGATCCTCTTTGGTGAAGGGGTGATCTTAGCAAATAACAGGAGGTAAAGGCTGGGAAGTAAATTAAGGAACTACTGCGTAGTCCAGGGAAGAGAGTGTTCCCTTGGGCTAGAGTCGTAGCAATGCAGATGGACGGGGCAGTGGGCACATTTGATACGTATTCCAAAGTTTGAATCAGTAAGACTTTGCAATTGGATAGAGAAGAACCATAGAAGAGAAAGAGATGGCAAGGATGACTCGCACTAAATAATGATGCCATTTACTCAGAGAACGAACAATGACAGGAGAGATAGTTCATGACGGAGGAGTAAGCAAGGGTGAGGAACTTGATTTTGGATATGTTTACATAAAGAGAATTTATATGAATCATAAAAACAGAAACAAAACTATGTAAATAAGAGTTTTGCCAGCCCTCAAATAAATTTTTAACACAGTATTTTTTTTTCTTTTTTTTTTTTTGAGACAGAGTCTCACTCTGTTGCCCGGGCTAGAGTGAGTGCCGTGGCATCAGCCTAGCTCACAGCAACCTCAAACTCCTGGGCTCAAGGGATCCTCCTGCCTCAGCCTCCCAAGTAGCTGGGACTACAGGCATGCACCACCATGCCCGGCTAATTTTTTCTGTATATATTTTTAGTTGTCCAGATAATTTCTTTCTATTTTTAGTAGAGACGGGGCCTCGCTCTTGCTCAGTCTGGTCTCAAACTCTTGACCTCGAGCAATCTTCCTGCCTTGGCCTCCCAGAGTGCTAGGATTACAGGCGTGAGCCACCGCCCCCGGCTTCTGCGTCATTCTTGAGAAGACTGGGCAGAGTGCAACGGACTCACGTCATCCAAGCCTCTCCCAGGTCTTTCAATACTCCCCACACTTTGATAGGCTCCTATATTTTGAATCCCACCTCCTTAAGTTAAAATTTTAAGAAAAAGTACTTCCCGGTCTCCTTTAAAAATAGAGTACAGACATGTGCCTTAGATTCCATCTATCAGATGTGCTTGCTGAGACTTAGATTTGGAATCGAGCCACTGAAAGCAGGAAGCTGGACGTCACTTTTTCCTGTGTGCTGACATTGTTTTGAAGTTCATGGTGGCGGCAGCAACCGAATCATGCCAGTTCAAAAATGAGGTTTTTTATTGCTTCTGAACATGTAGAGCCTGTTTCTCCAGCTCTCCCAGTGATTCTGTGAGATGTGTAATGTTCTCTAGCAATTTCCATTCTGTTTAAAATAAAGAGGTATTGTCTTCAACTAAAAAAACTCAGTCTGATTAATATATGGAGTGACAATTAATATATTCTTTTATATATAGAACAATATGTATACTCCAAAGCATGAAAATATCACACAGAGATGCTTTTAAGAAAACAAACTAATAATTTTAACTTAATGGTTAAGTTCAAAAAAGGAAATAAGCTTCAAGAACTGCAGGAAATAAATACAGAAGCTAATCCTAATAAGTCTATTTATAGTCAGTGTCTGGGAGACAGAAAAGAAAAATGGAAAGGAAATCTATGTATATAATTCTAAGTTAACAGATGGAATATTATTACATAACACAAACACTCACACTAGGCTTTCAAATTTTCAATTTACATTGAATCCAGGAAATCTCTGCCAACATAGCAAAGCCCATTGTGTGAAATGTGAGAAGGGAATTTGATATGTCACAATTGATATGCATAAATTAACACATCTTCCAATAGGTGTACTTACCTAAAAACAGGAAATCAGTTTTGCCCAAACTATAATTAAAAACACTAAGAGCTTTTTAAAATCTAAATGTTCTTATCCCATCCAATTCCTCCCAGCTACACATAACGCTCAGCCAGCCACCTGAAGTCTGCTCAAAAATGACAAGCCAGTCTCACAAAACCTCAGGAATTGTCACCAAACCAGCAAACCAAGTTGGAGATGATATTTTACTGTCTTAAATCCAGGCATGGATTGTCTTAAGGGGAACTAATATGTATTCCATGCAATCTATTTGTCCAACCCTACATTAGGTACTTTATTCATGATATTCTCCAGATGAAGAGCGTAAGGTTTAGAGAAAATTGCTGTCACACAACTAACAGGAGGACAAACCTGAGACTCAAACAACCAACTGCCTGGCTCCAAAGGCGTCCTCCTTCCACGGTACCCCTGTCGCCATCGAGATGTGGCAGCCACCTGCCCCTGCCGGCTTAATGCTTCTGGCCAGGTCTCGCCCACCCAAGAGTGTCCTCCTCTTCTGAAAATTTAATGGGCAAGAAAAGCCTTAATTTGGTGAATCATTTTCCAGTTGTACTTTGCCCCTCGTGCTCTAGTACCGCCAGGGCTGAGCCTGCTCTCAGTCTTTATCTACCCCTCTCAGAAGGATCTCCTGAAGCAGTCTAAGTCCTCTACCCAGCACTCCAATACGTCCTTTCTATGGTTCTAGTGTATGTTTTTCCCATCTGGTCTATTCAATTTAGATCCCCCTTAGGTACGACCATAGGCCTCAGGTCAGATTTTTCACTCTCCCTTGAATCTATTTAAATCTCGAGGAGCAAGGGAGAGAGTTCCTGATTTGACCTTGATTATTTTTTATTTGCCTCCAACAATTTTCCTTTTACTTAGCCCAAGTGTTTCCAGAATGCCAAACCAATAAGGCTAGAACTCCCCTTTACTCTGTTCTAGAAGCAGTTATTTACAAATTTTGTGATTCTATATATTTTTATATATTATAAATATAAATGTATTTATATGTTATAAATATAAATGTATTTATATGTTATAAATATAAATGTATATTTATATACATTATAAGTAATAAATGTAAATATATGTATGCTAAACAAAAGAATCCCCAATGCAATTATAACATCATCAAGTGACATTTGCATCACTTTCCAATCATGAAATACTTGCATATTTATTGTCCATTGTTTATTGTAAGGTAGTAAATACATGTATTATGCTGTTATTACAGAAAAGTAAAGATCTGAAATATTAAATGGTTTACCCAGTGGTATGGAGTCACTCGATAAAGCTATGTCTCAAACTCAAGCTTTTAATTTCCAAACTTCATCTTTCTGGAAAGTAATCAGCACATATAACAAATATAATAAAATCTTTCAGTGCAATTCACTCCAACATGTTCGTGAAACATTCAGTGTCTGATAATTGAGCTTTAATTAGTTTTAAAAATAAGATATAAACAGCAGGGAAAACATTTCTCTGTAGGTAAAAAGTTATTCATTCGTCTCTGAAGTGCAAGCCAACAATATCAGTGTTTTTGAAAAGCTCTAAACGTTTCCCGACAGTAGTGAGGTTGGTTTCTCCAAACTGGAAATTACATGTGATTGAAGTTGAATTATTGATAGACAGAGGGGACCAGAAATATTTATGTGAATGCGTGCAGTTCTCACACAGTTTATCTCCCTGACATGCAATCATCTATTCATGTCTTTCTTCGACAATAAGACCCACACTACTAAATTATTCCCTGAAGAAGCTTATGGTAAAAAATGTAACTAACAGTGCAAGGCTGTAACAGACCCGAATGTGTGGTTAAGAAAATAGCTATCAGTGAAGTTCGGAGAAAGAAAGAGATTGCTGTGATCTGGAGCAGGAATCAGTAAACTATAACCCGTGGGTCAAATCTGGCCCATCACATGTTTTTGTAAATAAAATTTAATTGGAACACAGCCACGCTCCTCCACTTACACATTTCCCATGGATGCTTTTGTGCTGGAAGGGCAGAGTCGGGTAGCAGCCCCAGAGACTTAGACACGCAAAGTCTAATCTTTATTCTCTCATCCTTTCCAGTTTCAGATTGTCGACTACTAGCGTATAGTCATTGCAGTACAAAGTGCTTGGCTCCCATGGGGGACTGTGGATGGGAGCTGAGGGTGGGTTGATCAATCTGGGGGCCTTTGATGTCAGGATAATTAATCTGACTTTCTCCTAAACCACTCAAAGTGTAACCTGATTAAATCCCAGTGCCTTCAGAGCCCAGTTCTGAATAGAATATATTCAAAGAAGATACTTCAGAAACAAACAACACAGTTAAAAATTAAAATGAAAGAAATTCTACTTTTTATATTTCTCTAAGGGCATTAAAAGGGATCCCATTTGCAACAAAACTGATGCTTCTAAACTCTTCTTTACTCTCCTTTCCTGTTTCTTGTCTCCCACACTAAGGGGAAAGTTCCTAAATTTTCACTGTCTATTTCTCAACTCAACTCACATGCACTTGGTATTATCTTCCCGCTGCCCTTCCCGCTCCTTTTCCCGCCTTCGTCAATATACCAGCTGTGCTTTAGACAGTCTTGAGGGCCCTAGAAAAGACTGGACTCTCCTTACAGCAGGGGGTTTCATCTTTTTTTATGCCATTGAACACACAGGCAGTTGGGTGAATCCTCTGTACCCGATCTCAGAACAATGTTTCTAAATACCTAACATAAAATACCTAAGACCATAAAGGAAACAAAATATGTGGAAACATAGTTATTAAACTATTAAACACAAAAATTATGTCATAGTAATATATGTTCTTTATTAACATTAAGTACCAAAATCTAGTGATAGGATTGATAACTGCTACAATTACAAAGTTATGATTAGCATCAGTATCAATTCGAGATATCTGCAACAACCAAAATACAATATATAAATATCTACGATTTCTATTGGTGAAAAGCTCCATACATGGTTACTATTACTATCGTTTATTGCCACTTATGTTCATAACTGAAAGTGCTTAATTTTAATTAGAGTTCAGTGAAGACAATGGTAGAGTTTTTTACCATTCCAGTTAGATCTAAGTTAAAATCTCCTTCTAAACAAGCTAAACAGGCAAAGACAAAAATCTTTTTAATGGGTAGGGAAACTGGGGGAGGGCTAGGAACTCTCACATGGGGATAATTTTTTACCATTAAAATTTTTGACTAGAAGAGTAAAATAAGGACAATGGGGCTTTATAAAAGGATTCATATGTGGGCAGCACACAAAGTATATTGGAGAAAAGTGGACGTAAGTATCTAGACAAAAAGCTTTGTAACAGTCAATGCATGAGGTAAACTACATTGGTTACATTGGATTTGGAAATAATTTAGATATTATTGATATATCTTGAATTTAGAAAGATATTACTTGAATTTAGAAAGTATTTTATTTAATAAGCCGACAGCCTTAGATCAGGAGTGGATCATGATCAAGCAAACATTTCCAAAGAGTATTAAATATTTTGTTTCACAAAATAGTTGACTCCTCAAACTCTGCAACACACACGCACACTCAGAAGAATATACAACTAGAGAAGCTATTAAATATTAAAGTAGTTAGAAACCTAGTGTATTGAAATTATTCAACAGGAGCTTGTGAGAAAATTTTTTCAAAATACTGGCATTTTGAACAATGGTTTATCTGTATGTCACAGAATAAATAGAGTTTAAGTTCTCTGTCATTTGTTAACTGTGTAATCTTAGGCAAATTCCTATAAGCATCAGTGTTTTTCATTTTTAAAATGAAAATGATACTAATGATGTCTACCCCCGCAGGGCTATGAAGAGAATAATTATATATGCAAAAGCACTAATCATGGCATTTCACACATTGTAGGTACTCAATGTGTGTTGATTGTATTTTGAAAATAAGAGTGTACCAGATCCGCAAATTAAGATGCTATCATTTAAAATCATCTTCCAATGAAAGGTCTCCTCTGTTCTCCTTTTCTTCTTGGATAAATCATGTGTTTGTTGTCCTATCGAAAGCTATAATTTGGCTCCCCATAAAGTTTCTTTGATCCTGAGACAATACTGGGGCTCTACCACTTAGGCATTCAGAGTACTAGAAAGTTGAATATCTAAATAGAGTACTTAGAAAGAATTTTGATTACATTGTGTACTCCTATATTATCGCCTCGGTACAAAATAATTATACTCTTTGAACACAAGATTTCCGCATTCCAACCCAGCATTTCTGAAGCTGTTATAGCCCCTGTGAAGATAGAGCTTCACGTTAGGAAATGTGGTTTTACGTTGTTCTACAGATAACAAAAGCAAGGGTTAGGATAAGGAGTTCCAGTACTGTGCAACAAAAGCTGGGAATGCAGCACAGAGGAGGCAGGAGGGGGTGGCTTAAAATCTACCAAATGTGCTTAAAGATGTGCTGAGTTCTATATGAAAAAAAAAATTAGTAGCTTTTACACTTGTTTCCTTGGAAAGAAAATCTGGTGCTCTTCTGCCGGCCCATGAAGGGAGGATGCACAATTAGCACTCGAGACTCTTTCCAGTGGAGATGTATTCTAACAAATTAATCTTTTTAAAAGCTACATCTGCTTTGTGCACCGAGAGAAAAATGTTGGCTATATTCCCTTGATTGGTCTGAAAGCTTTTTTGAGTCAACTTTGTATGCATGTTGGTTTTTCTATACCTTTCCTCGATTTGGCTATGTCTTTACACGTTCCAGATTTTCTAAGTCATCAGCAGCTGCCTACTGTACATCACTTCAACTGAGAAAGACAGGACTGTGCAATTGCAAATTTAAGCCAAAATTTAATAAAAAGTAGCATTTGTCCTGGCCCTGTCCTGGACATTTAGCCTTCTCAAACTCTGGTACTTTACTGAGTTTGTCTAAGAGACCCATAGAGCACAGCTGGTCATTAATGTGACACTTTTCTCCATAAAACCACATCAAATCCTGTTCTCTGATTTTACCTATTGGCATGCCCCTCTGCTCACTGGAGTAGATTTTCTCTAAAATTGCTTTGGACCAAGACCTCATGACCAAAGATTTATCACTTTTCTGCATCTTCCTTTCCAGCTTGCATTTCAAGAGAATCCTCGTGTTCCATCTGTAGCCCACACATTGACATAGAAACAACACTATTTTCTTCTGCTCCCAAAAGTTTGCATAACTGCAAGAGCCGTGTGTGTGTGGGAGCGGTGTAACCACAGGAGGAAAGGCAAAGGCAATTTTTGTAATTCTGCTACCATTTAGAAACACAGCATTGAAAAATTGCAGAAACGAGACCTCATAAAATATCTAAGACAGAGGTCGCAAGCTCAAATGCATTCTGAATCCAGGTAGGTAAAATTATCATGCAATGTGTTATAAGTAAGGCAACAGAGGACTAGGGCCTCTGGTGAATTGACTATAATCATTGAAATTAATTAAAACACTATACTACCCACACCCATTTACTATCTGTAAATGACCCACATTCTGCCCATTGTGCATGCCAATTTTGTGATCCATAACTGGCCAAATTGATCTCCTCCTATACATTTAACCTTCACTGAAGAATATATTCTCTCCATCATGACTTAGATAACAAAATACTGACATTACATTTATGCCAGCAAAGAACTCTGCTTTCCACGCCCAATATTCAATCCAAGGAAAGGTTCTGCAGTCTTTTATTCTGAAACACTTCTCGGACAATCATTTCTGTTTTTAAGACACAACTGCAGTGAAGATTTTAATCACCTTGTGTTTTGGTCTACCGCAAATCCTTCTAATTGATATTTCTACCTTCAACACTCTGTGCCACGCATAACCACAAAAACAATGTTCTTAATATATAATGTTAATATTGTCTCCCTGCCTAAAAACCTACAGGGGACTTCAATCATTCCTTCCTCCCATTCTAAATTCTTAATAATGACAAAAGGATTCTTACAGGCATATCTGTTTTCTAACTTCCTCATCTCTACTTCATTTGAGTTCGTCTCTGGGGTTACATAAGTTTGCTTATCACCCCAGATACCAAGTCCAGTTCTGCATTTGGGCCCACTTTTTCCTCACTCTCTTCTCCTGGGAATGTCTTTCTTATTTCTTTTTCATCAAATGATGCCAACTTGCTCCTTCAAAACATCACTCAAAACTCAAGATCTCGAAGAAGAAATCACAGGCAAACAGCAAAGGTTTTGGTCACACCAGCCACAAGCATCATCTCAGCACTTCTGAACGTACAGAGTTTTGTATCTCATAGTTGCACACAGAACTACAGGGATGATACAGCTAAAAGTATGGAATGGTGACTAAAAATGAAGAATTGGAGTCAGTTTTTACTCCTTACTAGCTATAGGGTCTTAGGCTAATTATTTAATTTATCTGAGTTTTAATTTTTGTCATTTTGTAAAATAAGAAAGATACCACGAGATCCATTCTCATGGCTAATTTTCAGGGCTAATGATACAACAGTGAGAATAAAAGATAAAAATATCTAACCTCATAGAGCTTACAGTTTAGTCGATTTCAGGAAGGATAAATGAGATACTCAATGTCTAACCACAAAGTTTCTCACATAGTAAGTACTAAATAAATAGTAGCTAAAATTCTTAAGCTAAACTTGCAGGGTAGGTTGAGGGAATCAGCAAACATCTCATGGAGAAGATGTAATATGGTCTTAGGGCTACCTCTGCAAGAAATTTGTGAGAATTGAACTAGATGTTGTCTTTGAAGGACTTAGCCTAGTGCCTGGGCCATGATTGACACTTCATAAATGGTCATGGCTGGTCTAGCTGCTGCTATTGCTATAAACGAAAATGTTCCCTAGCATGGCACGAGAAAATTTAACTTGCTAGTCACTAATTGTGTTGGTGCAAGTGTCTTCTTCTTCCTCAGGAAAAGAAACTTTGTATTTCGTCCAAAGTTCTAGGTCACTGGTCTCGCCACTGCAGGTATCTTTGCTGCTGCTCCTATCCCTGTAGCCAGCTTTTTAACCTCATCATTCATATGTAATGAGAAAATTGGGAATGTTTTCTTTAAAATACCAGTGATTACGCATCTATGACAAAAATGCATCTTCCCAAAACCAAATGTGGCAGAATCTCTGGAGCAAAAAAGTGCTTGCATGCCCCAGAAACAGAGGGGGCAGGACCAGGGAAATGGGTTCCAGAGAGTCCAGAAACACTTTTTACTCACAGCTCTGTCTAGATCTGATTTAAATCCAAATCCTAAGAGAGCCTTGACATCCAGTAATTACTTCCTTTTGGATCAAGGTCACGGAGGGAAATAGCCTTGACTTTGAACTACACAGTAGAGGTAAAAGTGAACTTGCTTTACAGGTGGGTGGCCTGAAGGCAAAAGCAGGATGAGGGAACAAGGGGTCACTGATGGAAACAAGGGGCAACTGGCCCCCTTTAAGGCCTTTGTACCCAATGTCCCTGAGCATCGTCACGCATAAAGGGAACTCTACATCTTGGGAACTAAACTTCCTGAACATAGTCCTGAAATTAAACACTGAGGTTTTCAAAAAAGCCTCTTCTGAACTATTTTAAGAAGACCTTGAGTGTTACCCACCTTCCCTCTCTGACTCACTTGACTCAGCTGTCACTCAGGCCATGTAGAGAGAACCTAGAATATTCTCTCATTTACTCCTCACAAGAGGCCTCATTTTACCAATGAAGAAAATGAAGTTTGGGATTATTGAAGATATTTCTTAAGATTACTTACCTGGCAAGTTGGCAAAGCCATAATGCGAACCCTGGTCTGTTGAGCTCCGGAGCCAACGCCTTACTCTTATTGCTCGTTATCAATATATTAACTACTGGAGTCTGGGGGTCTGTTTACAGTACGAATGTGGAGACTTCCACATCCACCAGCTCACTGGGGTTTCAAGGCTCTGTGCTCCTTGGCTTGGGCTGGAAAGTGTCACTGGAAGACATCCTAATGGTCTCCATATGGGACAAGTCAGACTGGGACGGAGCAAAGGCTCAGGATCCTAATGATCTTGACCTGCTGGTCACGGTGCTGGCTGCTGGCATAGGGAAGAGAGGACCAAAGGGAAGGCATCTTGCACTGGGCCCTGGAATGGGGTGATGGGTGGTGTTTACTCGAATGGTATCTGAGCAGTCTGCAGAGGTTGATTCAGCTCACAAACAACTCTTGGGTGCCCATTCCAGCTCACGTGGCCCCTTCAAGACCGGTGTCCCTCTACGCTGTTGCTATTCGAAGTGTGCAGCTCTGTTACCACCTGGGAGCTTGGTAGAAATGCAACATCTCAGGATACAACCCAGTGTTTGCATTTTAATCAGATTGCTAAGCAATTGGTATGCATGTTACAGTTGAGAAGCACTTCCGTGTATTACTTCTACACCAAGTCTGAGACAGAAGAAATCCTTGTGAGACTGTCTGTGGTCTCATCTGTATGAGCCGTCCGACAAGCTCCCAGTCGGGCTGCCTCCCTGAAGTCTGCCTCGTAGACAGAACCCAGCTTCTCTGCTCAGGAACCATCAACCTTTCCATTCCGATCACCTGGCCCTCTTCGCCTCTTCCCAGCTCACAGGAATTTCTTTTCTAGTCTGGGTGGACTATAGCCTCTTTGTAGTATTTGTCCCAAACATTTTATCTATCCTCACGTAGGTTCACTGAGGGCTTAAATGCTTTTGGAACCAAAGAGCCTGAGAGTTTAGAAACCTATGTCTACCTCGCCTCAACATTGAGCTGAAGCGATTTAATAGAACCAACTTTCTACTTGAATTAGGAAAAAAGAAAGAAGGAAATGGCAGCAGGGAGGGGAACGTTGATTAATTTATCAAAAAGTATTCTACCATGCTTTACATAGGATGCGTATGTTTGAAGCATGTTCTCAGTAGTAGGGTTCTGTCCACGTTCTTGCAGTTTGTAGATTCCTAGAAACTAAAGCCTGTGTCTTCTTTCTACCCTGCATCCACAGAAATGTTAGAAACATATCTGGATAACTGTGATGAACTCAAAACATTTCTGGCTTTGAGATTATTCAACAAGGAAATGAGCAAATTTCCCTCCCCTCTGAGCACACGAGGAGGCAGTCCAGTCCAGAGGTCAGCAGGGAGAACGCTGACACCCAGCCCTCTGACTTACTGGCTGGGTGGCTCCTGGACAAGTCCCTTAACCTCTCTAACCTTGTTCTCATGAATGAGCACGATGGTATCATACCTAACTGGGAGAGTCTTTATGAGTATTAAATGAGAAATGCATGCAAATGTTACTATGGTAGTTGCCATATGGTATGCCTAATAAAGTCGAACTTCTCTTATTATTTCTAAATTACTACCCATGAAATGCTGATTTTCCCCCATGGCAACTGGAACACTATGAAAGATTTTAATCTAGCCTTTTAGTGTTGAAAATTATTATATGAAAATTTAATTAAGCGTTAACTAGGTGCCGCATGCTCATATATGATCATGCGTATTCCTCACAACTCTTATGAAACAGTTTCTATTTGTATCTTCCTCTTTCATCTGATCATGAAAGCTGTTTCCTCTTTTCCTGGACACGTGGCTGGAGGCTAGAGACACAGCCACCCTTGCCTCAGTGTGGCCATGTACCAAGGGGAGTGGAAAGTGACAGGGGAAGATTTCACTACTTCCGGGCTTCGCCCATTGGTGCCCACCATGGCCACCCCCATGCTCTCTTCTCTCCTGTGGCCTCCTAAGAATTGTATGTCGAAGGTGGAAGACCTATGGCATGGACGGAGCCTGGGTTTATCGCCCCTTAAGGGAAGCCCGCCAGCAGAATAGGAGCAACCATTTTGGGTTTTGTATAAACGAGAAGTAAATCCCTGTTGCATTAAGCTTCTCCCATGTCTGTGTTACAGTCGCTAATCTGACCTTCATGAATTCACCGAAGAGGCTGAGTAGTCTACCTAAGTGTACACACCTTGTAATTGGGAACCAAGCAGTCCCGGCCTCCAAAGCCTGTGCTTTCAATCACGAAACGGCCTGGGCATCAAGCTTCACTATGAGAAAACCAAAGAGTGGCTCCATTTTAGCCTCCCACCAAATTACGCAGCATAGTAGGCACCAGGAGGGGACAGGGCTGCAATCTAGACACACCCGAGCTGTACTGTTTCAGGAAGCACGTAAATCAGCCCACTCACAAGCCCCGGTGGTTTCCCATAGCTGCCATCCCATCATCTCTGGCGGCACCAGCTTATTAAGGAAACAATTCTGCCTCCAGGACTGTCATTGATTTTCTGAAGTCTGTTGTCAGTTTTCCTTCTCTCTCCATGGGGTATTGAACCAGTGATTCGTATGCTTGGAGGCTCTAATGAAGTTGGCAAGGGTCTGATAAACTCTCCTTGGAGCTCTCACGCCTCTAATTGAGAATCAAGCTTGAGATTGGGCAGAGCCCAGGAAATACTCTCAAAGGGCATGCTCCTGGTGGCAACTGTTTGCTCAGAAGGCTCATGAGGCCTCCTCTTTACCAGAGACTTAAGGAATTAGGGCAGGCCTAATTCTACCTGGTTGAGAAGAAGCTCTATATTCAAGCAGGAAAGCAACAATTATATATATATATATATAAAATATATTACTATAATGTTAAATAACAACAATGAGCACATGGCACATTGCTGATTTTAAAAAAAAGTGCTTTTAAATGTATAGTTTCAGTGCCCCAGGAACATAGGCATAGAGATGATTTTATTGATGAGATTCCTAAGGATCAGTGAAGTTAAGTAACTTAGCAACAGCAGAATAAAATGAGGTATAAACATTGGCCTCTTAACTCCAGATCCATCATAAAACTATGGCAGCTCTGGGCGTATGAATTCTCAAAGATCCTAGTAAGTTTGCAGTGATACAAACCCACGGGGCTGACTGTCACACTGTTTTACATGACAGAAGCTGACCTATACCTAGAATAATCACAGCCTGTGTGGAGAATGTTCCGGCATCATCCCTGCCTCCTCGCCCCGGCCCACTCGGGAGCAGTTTTCTCTGCCTGCCTCAGCCAGGCTCGGGGTCCCTTCAGGCCTCCCAGGTGCTGCTGGCTTCCTCTTTGTTCTTTGGCTTGTGCAGCAGTCGATATGTCTTGTGCAATTAATTTTCATAGCTCCAAACTCAGGAAGCAGAACTCTCCCAGGCTCTGACCTCCCTTCTGCATGAGCCTTGGCCGACTAAAGCCAAGGGAAAGAACCTTGGCGGAGAGCAAGACGGTTTTCTCTGCTCTGCAACCCTCCGCAAGGCATATCCCAGCAATATTTACACATTCAAAGGGAACATCAGGTTTGTTATTTCCAAAAGACTCATTACCACCAGTCCCATCTCCTCAGAGCTGAACTGTGAATCTCTCTTCCCACCTCACCACAGTGTATAGTTGAAAAAACACATCCAAAGTTGGGCTAAAAATACCTGAGCCAAATTCAGTGCTCCTGCGAGAAGGCTGAGCACACCGGTGACATGCATGGTGAAGACAGTGCCAACGTCATACGCAACAAGTCACATCTTGATGAGTTAATTGCTCTCATTGAACATTAAGTGCAGTGGAGGGAAACGGTATGTTAATACGTGAGACTCCACTTTTTCACACAGAAAATAAAACTGAAAATAGAGATTTAACATCTTAGGAAAACTTTGTGCAAAGCTAACTTTTAAGGAGAAAAAGAACTGCTCAGATTTGCAGATGAGGATGTCTCACGAATAAAAAAAAATCATATTCCATCAGTTTTAAAAGAAAAAAGAAAGCCTATTTAGCATAGTTCTGTGCTCTTCCCATTTAGCATGGGCTAGAGAAAAGCGTAGGTATCCTAGAATCAGGAAGACTTAAATTATAAATCTCTCTGCCCCTCTTACTAGTTTATGTGGTGATGGCCAAGTTCATTAACTTCTCAGCCTTGGTTTCCATGTATGTACCATTGAGAGCAATGCCTCTTCCTCCTGGGCTGTTTTGAAAATTAAATGAAGTGATACAAACACACACGGAGTGTGGACTCATTCCGAGTACATAACAGGTCTTAGACAAATGCTGGGTCCCTTTTCACTCTACACCGCAGTGGGTAGAATCAAAAAACGGGTAGAACAAAGGAAAAGAAAATAGACAGACACCAGGATGTAGGACAGAAGGACATTTTGAAATTTGGCAAAAGGCTGGTCAAAATATTGATTTGAAAGCAAAAGGAATACAGAAAAAAATGTCTGTTCCTCAAAGCTTCTTCAAAGGAAAACATAACGGAATTCATTCTGTTCTTCATCAGGTTACAACCAAAGGCAAGAAAAGAACAGGGGACCACAGAACAGGTAATATTAACTTCCTAGAGCAAATATGTGTTCACGATGCTTTGAAAAATTAGTGTGTGTGTGTGTATATATATATGCACCAATATTTAAATCATAAAAATCTGATAATAATAGAAACATTCAAAATCAGTCAAGGGGGAAAAAATAAAATTCTTGCTCCAGTTGTTGTTGGCTTAGGAAAAACCATCCTGGCTCGCTATTTTGGTTGTTCACCGGGATGTGTCCCATGCGGGATCGCAGGGTCTAGAACACACAAAAGAAGTGAGCTCAAGTGCTCTGCATACCTAACTAGGAACCTGGGACGTTGCCAGGGGATATGGAGGGACAGGGGCAGGAGAGAGAGAATATACAAGGTAACGTCTGTAAAGAACACAATCGTCATCAAAAACATTCTGGTGGTGATATTGGCTGAGGGATTCCTAAGACCTGAGATCTCTAAGAAGACATGTCATACTGGGTGCTGGGGCTGTCACCTCCAACCTTTTGAAAAAATCTATTCTACCCGTTGTCTTCTGACAGCAGGTGCTATATAGAAATAAATGAGCACAGAGTTCCATTTTACAACCAGTTTTCTTTCTGATGATTTTTTTTTAAAAAGAGGGAAGTTCAAGCAGAAAGATGCAGAAAGCAACAAAAATGTGTATAAGTAAAAACATGGAGCAAGATGTGACCAGGACATAAGAACCCCTGAGAACGGGACCCTTGCTCATCATGGGCGAGGGGCTTGTGTCAGGGGCCCCTAACACCAGCCCCGGGTTCAATGTTTTGCTAGAAGGGTTCACAGAACTCAGCATATAGTTGTACTCACAGCTATGATTTATTACAACACAAAGATATAAAATGAAATCAGCAAAGGAAAAGGAACACAGGGTACAGTCTAAAGGAAACCAAGCTCCCAAGAGACCTCTTTCAGTGGAATCACAAAGAATGTGCTTAATTCCTCCAGCAGCAAGCCATGGCAACAAGCTCATCAGAGACTCGTTGTCCAAGGTTTTTATTGGAGGCTGGGCACGTAGGCACCTTTTGCCTGGTGTATATTGAAATTCCAGACTTTCAGAAGGAAAGTAGACGTCCAGCGTAAACTACACTGTTTGGACAGTTTGGACACAGGAAGTCCAAGTCATCAGATGCCAGTCAAAGACCAACCTTGCAAGCAGATTTTCTAGGGATAGAAGACCCAGGCCTGCTGTGTTAATTCTTTTCTGCACAGAGCTCAAGACAGTTTTTGAAATATTTTGAGAAAAGCATAAGCCTCAAATCCTAGAGGACTAAAGATGCCAAGTGTCTGATATTCGGGTTACACTTACATTTTTTACAGCACTTTATACTATAATAGGTACTTTTATATGTACATTATTCCATCTTTACAATAATACTGAGGAGTGAGCATTATTATTTCATAGGTGGGGAATCTGAGGCTCATTGATTGAGGTTTAATAACATTCTACGACCTCATGTTCAGGGTGTCATGGCACTGAGCTTCAAATTCAGATGTTTGGACTTTGAACTTGGCAAGCACACTTTGCACTGATTCACAATGCCTACACCAATCCTCGGCTTGTGACTTAAACTCCGGTCCTCACCGCTAACCCACTCCTTCAGGAACATTCCACGTTCATGCCTGCCTAAATCCAATAATGAGACTGGCAGATTGTATTTCTGAAAAATGACAACGAAGTATTTCTGGTTCTACTTTCTCTCCCAGATCCTTGCCGCTCTCCCATCAAGGTGTGAAGCTGATTTCTTCTGCCCTGGTACCTGGTCAGCCTTTATGATTGGCTCAGCAAAGAGAATGCCACATTGTATGGCTGCTGAGGCTGGCAGTTAAAAGTATACAGGTTCTCCCTGGCATATGTGGGCGCTCTCTCTCTCTCTCTCTCTCTGTCCCCTTCCTTTCTCTCTCCATGCACCTGGCAGTCTGAGCTAAGGAATACAATGTGCAGCTATCCTGGAGCAATCATGGTAGGAAAACCACGTGGAAAGAGCACACAAGGACAGAGAGACCCCTGGAGTTTCAGCTGCTCCAGCCTCAGCCTTCCAGTCACCCCTGCTGGTGCCCAGTGGGACAGAAGCAAACTGTCCCCACCAGGCCTTGTCCAAATTACAGACGCATGAGCAAACTCAATGCTGTTCTTGTTTTAAGCCACGTATGTTGTTTAAGTTTTAGTATGGCTTGTTACGCATCAACAGATGACACACAGTAACACTGGTAGGACAACAGATATATACATGTGAGAGAAAGTGGGCATTTAGATATAGTTTTAAAGAACAAATTCAAATATATATAAGCACACAATTGTTAGGATATTTTATATTTCCATTACAAATCTGATCTTTTCAAGCTAAAATGTTTCTAATATAGTAAACATAATGCCAATCAGCAACATTATAAGAAACTTGAAGTCTTAAAAATATGTGTAAATTTGAAAGTTTTTGCATTACTTAGGAGGAAATTATTTTAATATGTTCAGACAATACAATCACACTGAAATAAAATTCTAATCTTTTCAAATTAAAATGTTCCTAAGATAGTAAACATAATGCCAATCAGAAACATAAGAAACTGGAATTTTTGAAACTATGTGTCAATTTTAAACTTTTTGGATTACTTAGGAGGAAATTATTTTAATATGTTCAGATAATACAATGACACCAAAATAAAATTCTAATCTTTTCAAATTAAAATGTTTCTAATATAGTAAACATAATGCCAATCAGAAACATAAGAAACTGGAATTTTTGAAAACATGTATCAATTTTAAACTTTTTGGATTACTTAGGAGGAAATTATTTTAATATGTTCAGATAATACAATCACACCAAAATAAAATTCTAATCTTTTCAAATTAAAATGTTTCTAATATAGTAAACATAATGCCAATCAGAAACATAAGAAACTGGAATTTTTGAAAACATGTATCAATTTTAAACTTTTTGGATTACTTAGGAGGAAATTATTTTAATATGTTCAGATAATACAATCACACCAAAATAAAATTCTAATCTTTTCAAATTAAAATGTTTCTAATATAGTAAACATAATGCCAATCAGAAACATAAGAAACTGGAATTTTTGAAAATATGTGTCAATTTTAAACTTTTTGGATTACTTAGTAGGAAATTATTTTAATATGTTCAGACAATACAATGACACCAAAATAAAATTCTAATCTTTTCAAATTAAAATGTTTCTAATATAGTAAACATAATGCCAATCAGAAACATAAGAAACTTGAATTTTTGAAAACGTGTCAATTTTAAACTTTTTGCATTACTTAGAAGGAAATCATTTTCATATTTTCAGACAATAAAAGCATAGCTAAATAGCATCTTGTTAGTCCAATAATAATTATCTTTCACCGTAGAATTGGGCTCATGACTCCATCTAATGAAGTAGTTTACTTCCTGGCAGACATCAAGTCCTGTTACATAACGTCTGTTATAACTTACAGGGCTGGGCCTATTGGGGGGTTAAACAAGTGGTCCCCTTAAACATGGAGTCGGAACCCTGGGGGGGTGAGAAGCACTAGAAACAAAGCTTCTCGTGGTCAGGTTCATGTCAAAGTAATCCGACAGGAACACTGGTTCAGAGCCAGCACAAGAGGACAGGAACATCCTCTGACACCTCAGCTGGTGGGACCACCAGGCGAACTAATGGAGAGCAAAGGAAAACAGGATGCTGATGTAGAGAGAGACTGCAGAGATTACGCATTTGTCATTACTGAGGAGAGAAAATAAAACAGGGGCCTTCTACTCACCTTAAGATGAGCAAAGCTGCTTCATCTGTACTTTTCCAGGGTAGATATCGGAGAAGCAACACTGCCAGGACTGCTTCAAGGCAGTTCCCCACTACTGCACAGGGCAGTCACAGCGTGTGACGTCTCCAGAAAACAGCCTTGTGCCCTGTCACCTGCACACCCACAGCTGCACCTACTCCTGCGGAACAGAAGGAGGATTTCCGTATTCCCATGAGACTGGCCTTGCTCTTTCCCTGAGAAAGAACAGAATGTGAGCACAGCCCGGGGAGCACCCTGGTAGAGCTGGGGAGGAGGGTGTTCAGCACATCTGGCTCTGAGGCCACGTCTGCAAAGGAGCCTCACATCATACTTCATTTCTCCACACTTCACCCAAGTCTTTTTAATTAAAATTAAGCTTTTACAGAAACTTGGTTACCAGCATAATTCAGGAGCAGACCATGAACTGTGGAAGCAAGAGGAAAAAATGTAAGCTTTCAAAACAAAACATAGAATTTTAATTGTGCTCACAATTGCAACCGTTCCTCATTTATTCTCTACCCTTAAAAACTCTCAACCCTCACCTCCCACAATATCTTACAGTCTCTAAGGATTTATAGTGTTTACACGCAAAGACTTTTTTTTTTTTTTTTGGTTTCTAGGAAGAGGTTTTCTTTTCAACACTTGCTATTTTTTTATTTTTTGATAGTAGCCTTCCTGGTGGGTGTGAAGTGGCATCTCATTGTGGTTTCTTTTTTAATTTCAGAATATTATGGGGGTTCAAATATTTTGGTGACATGCTTTGCTTTTATACCCTTTGAGTCAAAGTTATAAGGGTACCCATCACTCAGATAGTGTGCATTATACCTGTTAGGTGTGAATTTATCCATCCCCTCCTCCCACCTCCCACCAGCTTGATTTCCAATGAATGTTATTTCCATATGTGCACATAAGCATTGATCAATTAGTTCCAATTTAATGGTGAGTACACGTGGTGTTTATTTTTCCATTCTTGTGATATTTCACTTAGAAGAATGGTCTCCAGTTCCAACCAGATTAATACAAGAGGTATCAGTTCACCGTATGTTCATGGCTGAGTAGTACTCCATGGTATACATATACCACATTTTATTAATCCACTCATGTATTGATGGGCTCTTGGGTTGTTTCCACATCTTTGCAATTGTGAATTGTGCTGCTATAAACATTCGAGTGCAGGTGTCTTTTTTATAGAATGTCTTTTATTCTTTGGGTAAATACCCAGTAGTAGGATTACTGGATCAAATTATAACTCTACTTTGAGTTCTTTGAGGTATCTCCATGCTACTTTCCATAGAGGCTGTACTAGTTTTCAGTCCCATCAGCAGTGTATGAGTGTTCCTATCTCTCCGCATCCATGCCAGCATTTGTCGTTTTGGGGAGTTTTTGATAAAAGCTATTCTCACTGGAGTTAAGGGATATCTCATTGTGGTTTTGATTTGAATTTCCCTGATGATCAGAGATGTTGAGAATTTTTTCATATGTCTCTTGGGCATTAATTACTCTACCTTCTTTTGAAAAATTTCTCGTCATGTCTTTTGCCTACTTTTTAATGGGGTTGTTTGATATTTTTGTTGTTGTTGATTTTCCTGAGTTCTATATAGATTCTAGTTATCAGCCCTTTATCAGATATGTAACATGCAAATACTTTCTCCCATTCTTTAGCTTGTCTATTCACTCTAATGATTGTTTCCTTGGCTGTGCAGAAACTTTTTATTTTGATCAGGTCCAATTTATTTATTTTTGTTGTTGCAGTGATTGCTTTTGGGGTCTTCATAAATACTTTGCCCAGGGTGATGTCTGTAAGAGTTTTTCTAACATTTTCTACCATAATTCTTATAGTTTCATGCCTTAGGTTCAAGTCTGTTATCCATTGTGAGTTGATTTTTGTGAGTGGTGAGAGATGTGAATCCTGTTTCATCTTCTACACGTGACTATCCAATTTTCCCAGCACATTTATTGAATAGGGATTCTTTTACCCAGTTCATGTTTTTGTCCAGGCTCAATCAGGAATAAATAGAATTCTTAAACAGACCAATATCAAGTACTGAAATTAAAGCAGCAATAAAAGTCTTCCAACAAGAAAAAGTCCTGGACCAGAGGTTTTCACACCTGAATTTTACCAGACCTACAAAGAAGAATTAGTACCTATCCTGCAGAAATTATTCCATAACATTGAGGAGGAAGGAATCCTCAACACATTTTACGAAGCCAACATCACCCTTATACCAAAGCCAGGAAAGGACTGAACAAAAAACAAAAACTACAGACCAATATCCCTTATGAATATAGACGAAAAAAAATCTCAATAAAATCCTAGCAAACTGAATTCAGCTGCTCATCAAAAAAAAAAAAAAAAAAATCCACCATGACCAAGTGGGCTTCATTCCAGAGATGAAGGGATGGCTCTACATACACAAATCTATAAATATAGTTTGCCACATAAATAGAAATAAAAACAAAGACCATATGATCCTCTCAATAGATGCAGAAAAAGCACTGGGCAAAATTCAGCCTGCTTATATGGTAAGAACACTTAATAAAATAGGCATAGATGAGACTTTCGTCAAATGATAAAAGCCATATGCTACAAACACACAGCCAACATCATACTGAATGGGGAAAAATTGAAAGCATTCTTGCTTAGAACTAGAACCAGACAAGGTTGTCCTCTATCACCAATTCTACTCAACATAGTGCTGGAAGTCTTAGCCAGAGCAATCAGACAAGAGAAGGAAATCAAGGGTATACAAATGAGGGCAGAAGAGGTCAAAGTATTGCTCTTTCAAGATGACACATCTTATATATAAAAAACCCCAAAGATTCTGACAAGAGACTACTGGAATTGATAAGTAAATTCAGCAAAATCTAAGGCTACAAAATCAATGTACACAAATCAGTAGCATTTATATATGCCAACAACAGCCAAGCTGAGAACCAAATCAAAGACTCAATACTTTTCACAATAGCAACAAAGAAAATAAAATGCCTAGGAATATATTTAACTAAGGAGGTGAAAGACCTTCTATAAAAAAAAGAAATCTGCACTCAAATGTTTATAGCAGCACAATTCACAATTGCAAAGATGTGGAAACAACCCAAGTGCCCATCAATACAGAAGTGGATTAATAAAATGTGGTATATGTATACCATGGAGTTCTACTCAGTTATAAGAAACAATGGTGATCTAGCACCTCTTGTGTTATCCTGGATAGAGCTGGAGCCCATTCTACTAAGTGAAGTATCCCAAGAATGGAAAAACAAGCACCACATGTACTCACCATCAAATTGGTATTAACTGATCAACACTTATCTGCACATATGGTGGTAACATTCATTGGGTGTCGGGCAGATGGGAGGGAGGAAGAGGGGATGGGTATATTCATACCTAATGGGTACAGTGTGCACCATCTAGGGGATGGATACACTTGAAAAACATTTCTGTTTTCTAGGTATATTTTAGAAATCTTTCCTCAGATACATTAAATGAATTCAACATAATTTAGAGTATTTAGATAGGTTGTTCTTGTTTGTTAAGGTCATACACAAAGTATTTGACCTCTTTTTTGAGAGAAGGAGTTCATAGTTTCTTCAGAAAATGAAGGAGAATATCATTTTTCTTTATATCAAGGGAAGAAATCGGTTATGCTTACTTTGTGTTGATGGCACAAGTGCTCCTCCAGGCAATTCACTGTATGAGTGTGTGCTTGTACACACACACACACACACACACATTTCCACACAATCGTATTAATACAAGCTTTCCTAAAACTGTATTATAAATGGCTTGCTTCTCCACCTAAGTGTTCATCATCAGATGATTGGATAAAGAAAATGTGATATCTACACACAATGGAATACTACTCAGCCATTAAAAGAAGAATGAAATCATGTCTTTTCACCCCCAGCAACATGGATGGAAGTGGAGGCCATTGTCTTCAGCAAAAAAACTCAGACACAGAAGGACAAATACTGCATGTTTTTACTTATAAGTGGGAGCTGAATAATGTGTACATACAGATGTGGAGTGGAAAATAATAGACATTGGAGACTCAGAAGGGTGAGGGGTGGATAATGAGAAATTACTCAATCGGTACCATGGACTTTCTTCAGTGAAGCCCTGACTTCGCTCCTACACAATCTATGCATGCAAAAAAATTACACTTGTACGCTATCCATTTATACAAATAAAAGCATTTAAAGACTCGCTTCTTCAGTACTTTCCAGGACTACCATGAGTCTTAGTAAATGTTAAATTATTGTTAGCTGGACTGCTTTATCATAGAAACCAGGATCGATAGGGTGAGGGTTACAATGAGAAGATTGCTGCTTCACATATTTAAATCAATAATCTTAACATTTTTAAGAAGTATGTAACTATGTAAGTCCTTATTGATTTCTGTCACTTTCTTCCCTTGGATTCATTTGATGCAAATAAAATGCAGAAGATGAAAAGGTGATAACTAAAGAAAGCAAGAAAAGGCTAGACAAATGTCAGGGGCAATTGAGGATTTTGAAAAGGAAGAACAGACTTTATATGTAGCAAACATTTACTCATGGAAATGTAAACATCAAGATTCTGGGCATATTTCAAGAGCTGTCATTACTTGAAATGTGACAAAGCAATGTAAACCCCAAAAGCAATAAAGTCATAATTTGTTATTACGTAACAACCCTAAATCTCAAATCATCTGGATGTTACCTTCCCAGGTACAAAGTTCCAAGGTTTTTGCAAACTTTTTGGCTGAACTCCATGTTTTAGCCTAGGCCAAGCAAGTACAGAGCTTACTGAAGTCTAGAAATGAAATTCTTTTTACTTTAGGGGAAAAATATGAAAAGAAACAACCTTTGAAAGATGCTGATGAAATGTAACTTTCCTTCATAATAATTTTCTGGCATTTATGACAAAGATCCTCTGTTACTCACAACTTCCAGTGAATTTCATTCTTGGCTTAGTTGCAACCCAAAGAACCGACAGGGGAGGAACATTAATATATCTCTTAGCAGTGAGGGAGCTGTTTTTCAAGTGAGACAGAAGCAATGAGTGTTTGGAACACCTCATCCTTCAGCGAAATCCAATTTTCTCTTACAGGTTTCACTCAGGAGCAAGAAGGCACTCACATTGCAATGCTTAGATTTTAACAGCATCTATAAAGGAAAGAAGGCGCTCTGCAATGGTGTTTAGGGGGGTTTTGTTACTTGCAAATGTACTTTCATCTTGTCCAGTTCCAGTGAATTCTTTTTTGTTTTGTTTTTGTTTGTTTTTTTTGTTTTGTTTTTTTTTTTTTGAGACAGAGTCTCTCTCTGTTGCCCAGGCTAGAGTGAGTGTCGTGGCGTCAGCCTAGTTCACAGCAACCTCAAACTCCTGAGCTTAAGCGATCCTCCTGCCTCAGCCTCCCGAGTAGCTGGGACTACAGACATGTGCCACCATGCCCAGCTAATTTTTTCTGTATATATTTTTAGTTGTCCAGATAATTTCTTTCTATTTTTAGTAGAGACGGGGTCTCACTCTTGCTCAGGCTGGTCTCGAACCCCTCGCCTCAAGTGATCCACCTGCCTCCGCCTCCCAGAGTGCTAGAATTACAGGTGTGAGCCACCGCGCCCGGCCAAGTTCCAGTGAATTCTAACCACTGAGGCAAGACCTCAGACTTCTAGTGATTTGTAGAGAATTTTGTTACCAGAACTTTTCTGTATCCTTCATGACTGAACCCTGTGGGTTTTGTGGAAGGACACTGCCAGGGATTTGCTGGGAGAATGGAGTTATATTTTATAGCAAATGATAGATGATAGAGAAGCAAAATTTCAATAGTATGATATATCTATATGATTAGAAATAGGGACATTTTCTAGTAGGCAGGCATCAAAAGGCTCACAAAGCTTCATGGATTCAACAGATATTTAATAGGTACCTACTGTGTGTCAGGCTTTCAGATGGCTCCCTACCTAGTCATGACATCACCTTAGGCTCGTGGGCTGATAGGAGTTGGAAGATCTGTACCCTTTCTGTTTGATCTTTGAGATACTGGGAAGAAAATCAAACAGGCAGAAGATTGTTTATAGCCATTGAGATACCTCACTAGTCCATTCTAGAAGCATCGTCAGGGGTTTTCAAATTTCAGAAGATATCTCCAAGAGCTTTTCAATCCTTCTATACACATGTGGGAGTTGCTGTTATTGTTGTTCCAACAGTTGACAAAAAGTCAAACACATTTTCAAGACGGCACAGAGCTTGGGAGAATTTGAATCTCCCTAATAAAACAAGAGTATCTGTTTAGAAAGAATAACTTGAGTTTGTAGCAGGGAGGTTGGGGCATACTGTTTTAAACCCCAGGTTTAGGAAAGAGGTGAATTTAGGTGATAGAAGTAAATGGTCTACTTTCGGGAGCCTCCATAGTTAATTACACACAGATATGTACTACATTCATTAAGGTTCTACTGCAGGTTTTTTTGTTTGTTTGTTTATTTAT
The DNA here is from genome assembly GCF_041146395.1 of Eulemur rufifrons. NCBI lineage: Eukaryota > Metazoa > Chordata > Mammalia > Primates > Lemuridae > Eulemur > Eulemur rufifrons. The sequence continues at coordinate 2,559,436 of NC_090995.1, read as the reverse complement.
TTATTTATTTGAGACAGAGTCTCGCTCTGTTGCCCGGGCTACAGTGCCGTGGCGTCAGTCTAGCTCACAGCAACCTCAAACTCCTGGGTTCAAGCAATCCTCCTGCCTCAGCCTCCCAAGTAGCTGGGACCACAGGCATGCGCCACCATGCCCGGCTAATTTTTTTCTATGTATATTTTTAGCTGTCCATATAATTTCTTTCTATTTTAGTAGAGACGGGATCTCGCTCTTGCTCAGGCTGGTCTTGAACTCCTGAGCTCAAACGACCCACCTGCCTCGGCCTCCCAGAGTGCTAGGATTACAGGCGTGAGCCACCGCACCCAGCCTCTACTGCAGGTTTTAACACAGCTGAGACTTAACAGAATCTGAATCCACTTAAGCCGCAAGTGAGATCTCAACTATTCTGTGTATCATCCTTAAAACCCACTCACCTAGATTGAGGGGTGAACCTCAATGTATTTATTTGACACTTAATCTATGTAAGACACAATTTACCCATGTTATACAGCCTCAGTAAATTCTCACAATAACCCCATGAGGTAAATATAATTACTATCCCTGTTTTATCAATATAAAAACTGAAGCTGTTAGTTTGTGATGAGGTTGGGATTGAACCCAGAAATGATCTGTTAGCTGATTTTCCTGCATCTGATATCAGACACCTTGCTACTGTACTACTGGTAGCATTTATTGGACAAATCATCTACATTAAAAAGGGAAATTATATAAAGACAGTGAGGGTGAGATTACTGGTGGCATCTTGTCCCAGAAATTAAAGGCCATCTTCTTTAAGATGAGTCTAAAGAAACTTTTCCAGGAATCTGTGAATAATCTCATAAGAGCAGTTCAATCAAGAATTGACCAAAATGCACCATTTCTCTCACTAACAGTGACACTGCTTCATAGCACGTGAAAAAGTAACTGCCTCTTCTCCTTGACTACACTGACAACACTAATGGATTTTTAGGCAGGATATTTTAGCCTATAATCCTATTCAGTGCAATAAGAACTACTATTTAATTTTGAAAAAATATTTAGGTCTTGTTTCGGAGAATGGAGCATTGAGCATTCTGTTTATTTTGCTTGTTGGCTTTTGGGCATGAGAAGTCATGTTGATAATGGCCAATAAAATTAGTAGACATCTGAAGTTTAATCAATAGTAGGATGGGCAGTTCTACGTGTGATGTGTTTCTTTCTGGCATATGTGTCTTTGTCAGGAGAAACTTATCAGGACTTTTGTCTCCCCGCAGTGGATTCCAGTGCACCCCTTCATGCCTTCTCCCCTCACCCCTGCAGGCTCAGCTGCCCACCACCCAGGAACCAAGCATGAGAGGCCAGTGTTGGGAAGGAAAGTGCCAGCAGCCTGAGGAGTTGGCGGACTGTTGTCTCAAAGGCTGTCTCATCTTTCTCTGCTTACTGAGAAACTTGAGAAAGGGTAAAGGAGTTTGGCAGAAAGCCAGCTCCGTGCAAGTCACATGGCGTGCTTGATGGCTCTCAGCAAACAACAGGTCATCTGGTGGATCTTGTCATCAGCGATCTGTGGTTGGCCCATTCCAGACTCTCGATCTGTTTTTCTCCAAGGTCATTCTCTAATCTTGTGTCCCACAGCTGTGTGAGCAAGAGCAGGTTAATTCTAAACTTTTAAGACAGAACAAGCTGAGAGCCCCCTGGTAGCAAAATGGCTTCCCTTCGGCTGGCCTGGCGTCATGCTCTGAATGGCCCTTGGGGGCACTTACGAGCTCTGATGATACTGCCTCAGAAATTGCTAGTAACATTGAGTTGTAACATACTATTAATAGAAATATGCAGAGATTTGGCTCTCAAGGAAGCCATGTTTTCTCTCTTCTGAATCCCAAGACGCCTGCGGCAGAGCCAAAGAAAACCTGGCAATGCAGAGACCTACAGGACCCAGCAGAAATAATAATGATGATACTTGCTTTTTTTTTCCTAGGAGAAGAAAAATCGTTACGTGTTTCCCTCCTACAGAGCAGAACGGTGTGGGATTCACAGGCTCCATCCTTTGTCTGGACGTCTTCAGGAATTTGTGTCCCCACAAAAGTGTGTGTTATATGAAATGGGGCCGATTGACCTGCTTGTGGTTTCAGCAGGGTTGTAGCTCTGTTTTATTAATCAGTGTGTGCACTCGGCTGAGGGTTAGCAGAAGCCACTAGCTGTACTAGTATTGACACCGAGCTCTCCAACCACGAGGGAACGTAGCAAATCAATGACACCAAGACGCCCCGATCCTCACCTCTGCCTGCACCTCCAGTCACTCACAACACCCACCAGTATCAGCCAGCTGTGAAATAGGACCAGGAACTCTGCAAATCAATCAGTCTCTCTCTCCTTCTCCATACACGCAGATACAGACACACGCACTATTTTCTGCAACAATATCCTACTCTGGAGACCAACACGAGCTATCATAACCAACCATTGGAAAGGGCCCACTAAAGGCAGGAGGTGATGAGAAGGTATAATTGTTCTGCAGTTTCTGAGGCAATCACCCTCTAAGAGATGAACTGTGCTCTAAGCCAATAAATGGTTCCATGATCTTTGTACCAGGAATCCTATCCCCAGCCCTGTGTCCCTTTGGCTCAGCCACAGTAAAGCCAGCAATAGCTCTGGTCACCTCTGCTGGAAAGTGATCACACTTCCAAACCCCAACTAAAATCTGCAGAAACGTGGTTTCACCAAAGTTGGTTCTGGTCCCTTGATTTTTGATTTTTGGTGTTTTTTTTTGTTTGTTTGTTTTGTATTTTCATGGATGCACAGACAACTAGAGTCCACCCAAGGAATTTAGAAGGAGGAAAGAAATAAATTAATGTTTCTAAGACTTTGATGAGAATTGATTAGTTTTGCAGGCTTTGCATGATCTGGTAGTTGGCTGGAAACCCTAGTGAGAGCTTGAGACACAGAGATTTCACCATTAAAGGTCAAGTTTTGATGACTATCCATTTTCCAACTCCACCTTCATTTACATAGACCTCTTGTATTTTAATTGTAAACTATCAATTTTGATTTATTTAAGAGTTTTGCATTCTCATTTGTTATGGCCAAATATTTGCACTTCAAATACAAATAAATAAATAAATACAGAGGTTCTTAACTCATTCTAAATGAAATTTCTAGGTATTTATATTACAAATTTCTCTCGTGGTCCAGCATGCTGGTCACAAACGTCAGTGTTTCAGATGATTTCAACTTTCTTTTGTGGCGAGAAGCTCATCATATTTTGCTCTCTCTGGACTTGCTGCTGGCCGCCTTTTCCCAAGGTTGAATTACGTTGCGCTAAACATGAGGAAATTTAAAAACTGAGCCCATTTATGAGGTGGGAATTGCCTGCCAAGGAAACCCATATGTAATTTCAAATCCTGATTTTAATCAGTAGTTTCAGCTTTTTTGCTAAGTAAATCTTTATGCCAGAATGCTCGTGAGACAACCCTGGAGCATCATTAGCATTATTGTCCAGCCCTGAGGACTAACAGTAGATAGAACAAGCCTGGGCTGAAGTCCAGCTCTGCCACTAACTAGCTGGGTGACCTTGATCCGTTTACTTCATTTGTATGAACCTCAGGTAGTGGCTTTGTTATTTGGCTTTTGTGAGGATTAAATACACTAAGGTGTGAAGACCGCATTGTTTAATGCCTGACGCATGGTGAGTGTTCAATAAACATTACCTAATGTTATCCTCCCTCAAGCTTTCAAACAAACTGAATACACGTCGATGAACAAAAACCAGACTGGCACCAGACTTTTCTCATCAGAAAGACTGAAGCTAGCAGAGAGCGGAGCAATAATTGGAAAGTTCTGAAACAGTGACATTTTTATCCTAGAATTCTATCCAGTAAATTATCAATAAGGCATATGAATGTCCACCAGCCACAACCACCAGGGACATAAGCTGTAGTTGAGCAAGATTTGGGTTAATTGATACCTGCTGCTCCAAGAAAGACTCCCCCATGGGGAGCCGTGGGCAACTCTGTAAGAGAGTTCTTGTTACAGGATGTAGGCTTGTGATGAGTGAATTCAAGAAAGTAGAGGCTTGGGTGCTGTCAGGAGGTAGGGATGATCCTATGATTAGATATATGAATAATTTTCATATAGGAGTCTGGAAAAATGGAACAGGTAGGACTAAAGCAACCATATTCATGCTACCTGGGAGAGGGGATGTCGTACATGTTTATGGTTTTCTCAGTGTTCTTACTGTTGTCTGTGCTCAGATAAAATTATGGAGTGATCTTGCTTTTATTTGTTCTATCACAGTCACAGAATTACTTTGGCGGATGCTGGTATTCTGTGAAATTCTTTATGATAAATAGAGGACCTGTTAGTACCAGGCCTGCCACCTACTAACAGCACCTGTTCCTTCGCAGGTGGGAGGGAAAAGTAGGACATTTCAAACACACACAGACTCAGATATTTTACCTTCCATACACTTTTTCCTAAGAAATTACTTGAGGATGTTCAAAGTGAAACAATGGAATGAACCAAGATTAAGGAAGGTTTAGAATCCAGGAAATATTGGCACCTATGCAGAAAAGCCCAGTCCAAATCAGAGAGAGGACGAGAGGAACTGATGAGAGAGAGGAAAAAAGGAGGAGGAAAAAACATGAGTCAATAGAACACCTCTCTGAAACACAGAATTTAAAATATAGAGGCTGTGATAAATTTAAATAGTATAGGAAATAAAAAGGGAAATTAGATACTACATAAAGCAATTATAATTACAGTACACTTTCTATAAGTAATTAAATCCTATACTTTGAAATAGTTCAGTAATGCAAACACTTTTGTATTAATTTCTATTAGAAATAAACTATACATGATGACTAGAGAACTTCAGTGTGAATATTTTCAGCCTTGAAAATATAAAAATTAAACATCAGATGACAGAAGTCTACAGGTAGGGAGGATGGAGGAGTGAGGAAGGAAATAATATGGGTACAGATATCACCAACAGACAAAGCAGAATTCAGGAGAATCTAAGACAATTTGATGAAATGAGAGGTAATTGCATTATTCAATTACCCAGAGTTGCAAAGCCATCAATAACAAATCTAAAAACTAACTGTAAGACTCTGTTAGGAGGACGCAGGAAGGAGAGCTGGGTTGATGGTATAATGAGGCAAATATTCATCTGAACAGGAAATCTGAACTGGTCAACAAGAAACAGCAATATAAGCATATTTATGAAAATTATGAAACAACTAGAAAAATCAGAACCATCCACAAGAGGTAAGAGGTGTTGCCTCTTAGCTGAGGTCCAGCATGAGAAAGGGATGCACCAGAAGATAGTGCATGCAGGAAAGAATGGAAGTGTTATCAGTTGGGTCGAGGGTATTTGAAGATGAGGGAGATAGGGAACACGTTCCAAACCATTAATATCTTAAAATTATAGTTCTAAAGTTTTGTATAACAGAAACAACAGACAAGTGAGGCCAATTAGCAGCATTAAAAAATTGAGAGGACGGATGGTGTGGAGAAAGGGGGACCCTAGTCCACCGTTGGTGGGGATGTAAATTAGCACAGTCGTCGCAAACAGCGTGGAGGTTCCTTTAAAATTTAAAAATAAATATACCACATGACCTAGCCATGCCTCTGCTGGGTAGATATCCAAAAGAAATGAAGTTGGCATGTGGAAGAGATATCAACGCCCCATGATTCAGTGAACCCATGTTCATTGCGGCATTATTCCCAACAGCCAAGAAGAGGAGACAAACTAAGTGTTCATCAATGAGCGGATGAAGAAATTATGGAATATGCACACAATGGAATATGTATCCTTGGAAAAAGGATTTATTGCCATTTGCAGCAACATAGATGAACCCGGAGGACATTATGCTAAGTGAAGCAAGCCAGACACAGACAAATAGTGCACAGTCTCACTTCTCTAAGTGAGATTCTTCTGGAATCTAAGAAATCAGTTGGCTACACAGAAACAGAGCATAGAATAGTGGTTACTAGGGGCAGGGCTGGGTGGGGAGGAGGAAATGAGGAGATGCAGGTCAAAGAGTACAAACTTGCACTTATGCAGGATGGATAAGTCCAGATATCCAAAATACAACATAAAGGCAGGGCGTGGTGGCTCACGCCTGTAGTCTTAGCACTCTGGGAGGCCGAGGCGGGAGGACTGGTGGAGGTCAGGAGTTCGAGACCAGCCTGAGCAAGAGCAAGACCCCGTCTCTACTAAAAATAGAAAGAAATTATATGGACAGCTAAAAATATATATAGAAAAAAAGTAGCTGGGCATGGTGGTACCTGCCTGTAGTCCCAGCTACTCGGGAGGCTGAGGCAGGAGGATTGCTTGAGCCCAGGAGTTTGAGGTTGCTGTGAGCTAGGCTGACGCCATGGCACTCTAGCCTGGGCAACAGAGTGAGACTCTGTCTCAAAAAAAAACAAAAACAAAAAAACAAAACATGAGGACTGTAGTTGATAATATTGTATTGCATACCGAAAATTTGCTAAGAGAGTAAATTTTTGGTGCTCTTATCACCAAAGAAAAAGTAACTATGGAAGGTGACGAATAGCTTAATTTGCTTAAATGTAGTGATCATTTCACTGTATATATATATGTATATCAATACAGCATGTTGTATACCTTAAATATATGTAATAAAAACTTTGAGGGGAGTCATCATAAATTAGAGGAATTACATTATAATGCATCAAAAATATATAGGAAATAGCATTTTCTGAATGACATAGCCAACCAAAATCAATTTCTATCTCAAATAAAAAAGAGACTTTCACTATAAAGTCCAAAACTAAAGCACCATCACTTTTATCATATCCTAAGTATGAGAACTAGTTTGGGAGATTTATGAATAAAGATTTATAATCAAGTCATTTAATTGCTATTTTTGAAAAAAAAAACTGCAAGATGAATTCTGATGTTAGTGAGTCTGTGACAGTCTCATAAAATAATATTTTAAGACTTTATTCGATTTATTCGAGTTGGGTTGCAAATCGGCTGGCAGGCTATAAAATGAATGGCAACAGAGCAGCAATATTTTGAGTGTGTGACGAAGTGTCCCAGGAACTAGTATTAATTCAGCCTCACCTTATGTGCAGACAGAATAGTGTCTTCTCTGAGGCAAGAACTGAACACAAATTTTTTCAAAGGGACCTTCTCCAAGTCCCTGTGCGTCTAGGGCATCAGCCTTAAGTATGTTTGAATCAAATGGGTCTCAGTAACAACGTACTTCTGTTTAGAGTTCAAAAAAAAAAAAAACCAACTTCAAGTAGGCAGGCCTCTAGCAAAAAGTACTTAAATCTAATAAATTAAACTTGCTCTGCTTGCCTTGTTTCTTTCTATTATTGACGGAGTGTAGGTAGGGAAGAGAGAGGAGGCAAGGCGACACTCCCTCTGGCCATGGAAGAAATCCCAGGACAGGGACACATGCAGAGACACGTGGAAGGCGCTGTGGGGGGCCAGGTGGCGGAGACAGGAGTGAGAGATGAGGCTCAAACGAGTCCACGCCGGCTTCCCACTCCCCTGCGAGTCATCAGGGAGCTGAAAATCCACTTCCGATGCGAATTGCGTGGCCAATTAAATGTGAACATTCTTCACACCTGTTCCTGTCCCTAAGGCAATGAGATTCAGCATAAGCGAGGAACAAGGCGATGTAAATCTCAAGTTGTGTTGAGAAATTGCATGTATTTTTGTAAAGCCACACCCTGAACCACACAAAGCCTCAACTGCCCCGTCTGTACGTGCCCGGTCCGCTCAGGGATGGTATAACCGTTTGCACACTCTGGAAAGTGCTTTTCCTTAGAGAAAGGAATTGCATGAACTCAGGATTTTTCCTAAACTATTAATGAAACCTTGACTTTTCTCCAAAACAACATGAGAATAATATAATCCTCCGGCACACCGACTGCATTCCTAATAAAAAATATTATCAGTTCTGAAGTCACGTGAGTGAAAGATATCTGCCAATTTCTCTCAATAGCTCAGTCCAGTATAATCATGTACCTGACATAATGTTCATTATGAAAACAATCAATGGGCAATTGAAGTGTCTTACATGCTGGATGACTGTGAAGAGATATAATTAACTAGTTTATATTACTGAGACGAGGGGCTTAAATACAAAAGAACAAATTAAAAAATTTTCGTTTCCAAGTGAGTAATGTAACCCTAAAGGCCGTATTTGTTTTGTTGTATTTTTATGATGCATATTCAATTTTTACTTGAACATAATGAGTCTTTTCTATGTTGACTTCCCACCTGGGAAAGACTTTGACGGGAGCCACCCTCCCTTTCCCTGGTTTATGTCCCAGGGGGATTTGCCCTCCCTGGCCCTGCACCCTGCAGTGGCCTTGGACCCCCGTCCCTGGTCCCACCGAGCGCCACCTGCCACACAGCCAGAGGGAGCAGCAGAGGACGAGAATGAGAACTCATGTCCCAGGAGAGGAGACTCGCGGCCGCATAAGCCCTCACCCCTGCATGCATTGAAATTCCCTAATCTTTTCAAATCCTTCTCACATCACTTTCTTCCATGCCTACTGATACATCCCTACTAGGTAAACCACTAAAAGAGGAATCTAGTGCCGAATCTGCTAACTGTATGTTTCTCCCTCCTCCAGGCTACTCTGCTCACCTCCCCAATCGCGTTAGTGGGGCCAACCAACTGCTCAGCCAGGCGTCAAAGACCCCACGCTGGAAAGCTCTTACGGACTGGCTGCATTACCTTGTGTTGATCCCCTTGGGTCAAACTCTTTACAGTTCTTTGAATTCCTCACAATCAACCAGTTAGATTTTCCTTCTTTATGAAATAGTCCCCCTCATCAACAGAGCTACCGTAAAAAATTCTACCAGTCCTTCAAAGCCTGGTCCAAATATTGTTGCCAATGAAAAATGCTCTAATCTACACGAGTGAAAATTTTGTGCATCTCCTGCTCTCTCTCTCTCTCTCTCTCTCTGTTTCATCCCCATCTCATCATCGTCATTAAGATTACCATCTTGGGAGTACTTTAATAGTTCCAGATTCCAACTGGTACCATGACTGTTGTGTCTGTGTCCAGCGCTCTCTATAGATGCTAATACCTTGCGGGCCACGGTGCCTTGCCTACAATAAGTGTCTCAGCAATGTGGAGCAAGTAAATGATTAAGTTTCTCCTTTAGTATTTTCTCATTCAATTCTACAAATGATAAAATGACAAGGAAGGACAAAGGGAGAACAAATTAAAACAAACAGGGCATACCAAAGGGCCAAACGTCTACTTTCCTTTTTTTCCTCATTTACTAATTTCTTCTGTATCTCTATAACACGCTGCTTTGTGGGACAAAGAACATAGCCTTGGGTGGCACTTCATGAAGAGAAAATTGAGGTGTAGTGTCTAGGATTGCAAGCAAGAAAAGGGAAAACTACCATTTTCCACATTTGTTTTGTTCTCTGCTTCGTACAGGAGACACTCTCTCAAGGCAAAATTGTGCAGTTTTTAAAAGGTAGATCGGATTCTGTTCTGTATTCTCAAGATGAAGCTACTAAACGATCTATCAACCAGCAAGCAGGCGAGGAGGGACATCCATCCCCGTCTTCCTGTCATCTGTCTCTTCCCCTGAAGTTACAGTGTTCCTTCTGGAATCTCCCAGAACACACACACACACACACACACACACACACGTTGCCTTGTGCGTATGTTAGTACTGTGTAACATGTCAGTCAGTCAACAAATCTTCAGTCACTGCCTATGATGCACCAGGAAGACGCAAGCCCTTAGGGCGTTAAGCAAGAACCCAACGGCCACTGCCCTCATGGAACTTTCACTCTTAACATTGAAAACAGTAGTCGTGCAAATAATTTAATAATCGGAAGTGTGCAAAATGTTATTTAAGAAAAGTACCACACACAGGTGTTGCAGCCTGTCTTTTCCATTTACATGTGAGTGACCCTGGGCCAAGACAACAGCTTTGGACACATTTATTGAGCACTTACTAGTGACACTACATTAAAACCCATTAGCAGCCAGGCGCGGTGGCTCACACCTGTAATCTTAGCACTCTGGGAGGCCGAGGCAGGTGGATCGTTTGAGCTCAGGAGTTTGAGATCAGCCTGAGCAAGAGCGAGACCCTGTCTCTACTAAAAATACAAAGAAATTATATGGACAGCTAAAAATATATGTAGAAAAATTAGCCGGGCATGGTGGTGCATGCCTGTAGTCCCAGCTACTTGGGAGGCTGAGGCAGGAGGATTGCTTGAGCCAGGAGTCTGAGGTTGCTGTGAGCTAGGCTGACACCACGGCACTCACTGTAGCCCGGACAACAGAGTGACACTCTGTCTCAAAAAAAAAAAAAAAAAGAGCCATTAACATAATGCTTGGCACATACTAAGTGTTGAATAAATGACAAGGAATGTAGAAATAGCCCCTTACTAAGGAATTACACATTTTCAATTCTAAAGTCTACTTCTCATCTCACCCACATTAGACTATGAAGGATTCCAAAAGCCATTTCACCTTTACAGTGTTGGTGACCTGCCCCCTAAAAAGTGTCAAAGGTCTTAACTGATGGCAGGAATCTCTCCTCTTACTTCTCATTACTCACTTGATATTATACAAAGTCTTTTAGAGGTTCAATCCCTGGCTATGCCAAATGATATAGTAGCAAGAACAGGATTTTTAAAGTTAGCTAGATTTGGGTTTGAGCTATACTCTCTGCCAGTGATTCGGCCATGTAGATCTATCTACACCATCCCTGAAACGGAAATAATTGTATTTGCTGCATACAACGTCCATGGGCCTGGGGTGAGAATGCATACAAGGCGACTCATGACAGTCACTGACAGGGGGGACAGAGATGCTTGAGCTATTCTCTGAGGACAAATAAGATTCGATCCTACGTTTAGAGCCCGTAGAGGCCAAACCAGCCATGCACTGATACCTTCCAAGGACAAAGGGATTTTCTTTGTCCTAAGCACATTCTAAGCACAGACACAACCAGCTAGTGATTAGCTTTCTACTAGCAAAGCAGCTCGTGGAAGAGGAGGGGGCTGTCTGCTACTGTTAAACGTTCCAGTGGCGCTGCCCTTCCCACTCAGAGCTCTGGTCAAGTACAAAGGCCCATCGAGAGTGGACCTACTGTCACTGTGTCATTGACAGCTAAATGGCAGACCTTGGTGCTGCCTTCCTTGCAGTCTCATTCCAAACCCTCGACTTCCGGCTTCATTTATGACACTCTGCAGTCTCTGAATTGCTATGCAGGATTTTCTGAGCACACGTCTGTGGGCACGCCATGGGCTGCTGGGTGTGTGCGTGCATTTGCACAAATAAGTAATGGAGAGCTGGTGCAGGCAGGAGGCCTTATAGTTTTTTTCTCAAATGACATATTTGAGCATTAAAAGCAATGTATTCTGTACTCCTGCCAGCAAAGAATAATGAAACCGGAGTGTTGCCTTCCCAGCAGCTCTCGCCTTTGAGTCGTGCAAAGCAGAGATGATCCCCTGTCTGTAGGCAGCCATGGCCTCCAGAAGCTACGGGAACACTGCCAAGAGCCCCGAAAAACCTCCACAGCTAATTGGGAACCGGCTTATTAGTGACACCTTGGAGAGTCAGGTTGTCATTGAAGAGAAGCGAAGGGGAACACAGTGGGCGCCGGAGCCTGGAATTAGGCAGTGGGAAGAAGGGCTGGTCCCTGCTCCTTGCAAGAACATTGCTCTGTAATTTCCTCCAATGCTGGGTGCTCAGCTGACTTGCAGAAGTACGAGATTCTGGGAGGCTGCAAGCAATACCCCGGCCTCCACTAATCCGGGAACACCGCCCCCACCATCCGCATTGGGAGAGCGCCGTGGCCATTTCAAAGGTCACCCGAATTAGTTAACACAACTGAGAAAAACATATCATGCCCTCTTAGTAGCCTTTGAAATGTGTGTCTACGCTGTTTGTATAGCTAACTGAAAGTGGTTTATTTCATAACCATAGGACAATTCCAGTAGCAAATTACCCCTGAGTTTTTGTATAAATATTAAAAATGCAGTGAAAAGAGAAATGAGTTAAAGAAATTCAAATTTTTTTAAAATTAACTCAAAATACCAGGTAGGTCAGTTAATTAGGGAGCATCATAAGAAGTAAATACGTGCAACCCCTGTAGAAAGCAATATGGAGATATCTTAAACAGATACAAGTAGACCTACCGTTTGATCCAGCAATCCCGTTATTGGGCATCTACCCAAAAGAACAAAAGACATTCTATAACAAAGATATCTGCACCCGAATGTTTATAGCAGCACAATTCACAATTGCGAACGTGTGGAAATAACCCAAATGCCCATCAATACACGAGTGGATTAATAAAATGTGGTATATGTATACCATGAAGTACTACTCAGCTATAAGAAACAATGGTGATCTAGCACCTCTTGTATTTTCCTGGAAAGAGTTGGAACCCATTCTACTAAGTGAAGTATCCCAAGAATGGAAAAATAAGCACCACATGTACTCACCATCAAATTGGTTTCACTGATCATCACCTAAGAGCACATTTAGGAATAGCATTGATCGGGTGTCGGCCAGATGTGGGTGGGGGAGGGGATGGGTGTATACATATATAATGAGTGCGATACGCACTGTCTAGGGGATGGACACGTTTGAAGCTCTGACTTTTTTTTTTTTATCATAGCCAGCTTTTTGAGTTTCAGATTATAGTATTTCAGAGCTTTAATTCCATAGTACCCATTATGTGTATGACAATTTTCAGCATGTCACAAATGCAGGCAGCAGCCCCAAATCACAATTGTGTGTTTCATCTGTGTGAGCTCTTCATTAACTGAATGGGAGGAGCATCTTGGTTCTCCTGGCAACCGTAGTTTCAAATAATGTAGTCATATTCCAAACAATACAACATGCCAAAAAGTAATAATACGGTATTATAACGTTGTTATGGCAACAGGAACATTTCGGCTCCAACACCCATGGATCCATCATTTTAAATCGCACCTAAGTAACAAACGCTGTCTTGGTAAGTAAGTAATCCTTTCGCAGGCATCTCTATTCATTCCTGATACTACCTGCCTGTCTTGAACTCTTATCACTTACCCAATGTGGAGTTTTGAGTGATTACAGTGTTCAGATCTTTATTCTGGATGGAATTACAACAGGATTCTATCCCTTTCCATCTTGAGTTATTTCTTGTCACTGTGGCTCCTCCTGTTCAAACTAAGCTCCAGCCAAACTGAAATTCTTCAAGGCCATGATTGCTCTAACTGTAAACACGCCTCTCAAATGTTCACACCACGAGTCCATCCCATTCGGCAGCTTTATCCCAAGACATCTTACCACGTAGATCAAGATGCCAGATTGTGCAAATGAAAATATTAAAATACAAGATGACCAGTAAAATTTGAATTTCAGATAAAAAAAATAAGGTTTTTTTTTTTTTTACCATAAGTATAGCTTATTCATAGAACATACTTATACTGACAATTATTCGTTGTTTATCTGAAATTCAAATTTTATTAGGTGTCTGTATTTTACCTGACAACCCTGAGGCTAGAAGGACTCTCAATGCTACAGATTTTAATTTTTCTTAAAGCATACCCTCTCTTCTTGCATGGCTAAAACAAAATAGAGGTATCTCTGCAGAAAAGTGAGACGGTGGCCCTAAACCTGGCTCTGGCAGCCTTTGAGATGCCATCAAGCTCTTTCTCCCCGCTCATACACTGAGCCTCCTTCCAAATTCATTTCTTTTTTTTTTTTCTGAGACAGAGTCTCGCTTTGTTGCCCGGGCTAGAGTGAATGCCGTGGCGTCAGCCTCGCTCACAGCAACTTCAAACTCCTGGGCTCAAGCAATCCTACCGCCTCAGCCTCCCGAGTAGCTGGGACTGCAGGCATGTGCCACCATACCCGGCTAATTTTTTCTATATATATTTTAGTTGGCCAAATTCATTTCATAGCCTCCACTGCTGTTGTTAACTGTTGGTTAATATTATTATCTCTTTTTCCAGGTTCCCAGCCTCTAACCCACGCCTAGGCTCTTATGGATGAGAAGCAACCTTCAAAAAGATCGCAGCCCTGTTTTATGTCCTCTGAATGGTCCAGAAAATCTGTCTCAGAAGCTAGATTAAGGTGACCCTAGAAAGCTTGCATCCCTGGAGGCTGGAGAGACCAATAAAAAGCCCCTTTAATAAAGGACAACATCATCTGTGATAAAATATTAGTGCTACTTACTCATATTTTCAATTCTCTGCACAGGAAGATTGTCCCTCTCACCCACTAGAGCTTGGAAATAGCCATGTGTTTGGGCAACAAAGTACTTAAAACCAGTAAACAATTCCCTATATCTCTTCCTAGACATACATATATATGGCCCAGGGAGCTAGGACTGGTCATATATACATACATGAGCAAGAATAATAAAATAAAAGAAAGAAGCTCTCAGGGGGCACAGCCAGGGACCACAAAGAACAATGTACTGGAGAAGCCTCCCAGGTAGCAGAAAGGCCTAAATAAAAAAGTCTTCAGAGTAGGGAGCTGTTGACATGTATCCCCAGGATGATTTCAGTATTGCTAGGTCCCCGTTACTTGAGGGTCTCCCACTCTTTCTCTTTCAGAATGAGAATGTTTCTTGTACTTGTCCTGCCCTGTTCTACTACTGTATATGGGTATAGAACAAAAGATGACTTTATCTTCTTAGTTCACTAATCTCTAGATCAAAACTCCACATCTGCATTTGATGTAAATACTGCTACACATCACACACTAACGGACAGACTACCATGGATCACCAAAACATCCGGGATTTTCAGCTCAATGGCGTGCTTGGAGAGGACTTCAAGTTAGTGACCTTTGGGTTAAGAGTGGATGTGTTTGACATGCAGGAAAAAGAGAGCGAGCCTAACATTTGGTAACCAGAAGAGCAGTCTGTGGTAGACAGTAGTGCCATTTCCCACCATTTCCAGTCTTCCTCTCCTTCTAGGCCCATGGAGCAATTGCACTTCTCTGTCCCCTTGCTTTGGCCAGTGAAATGTTAATAGAATTGATACGTGCGTCAGCAGGTAGAAGTATTTTTGTAATACAGTTTTACAATTTTTCTCCCATCTTGGCAATTGAGGAAGCACCCATTAATAGGAAGATACAATAAGATGAAAGCAAGCTGAAATGTTAAATCAACACGTGAAGAATAGCAACATTGGAGAGTTACCTGGTCCCCTTCACATGAGCAAACAATAACTTTCTTTGTTAAACCATTGAGATGTTGAGGTTGCTACCACAGCAGAATAAAGAATATCTGACTAATACTTTAACCTAGACTATAAATTATCTCTACAAATGTTTTCCACTACACAGAGCAGCACATATGCAAATATAATTTACACAGGAAAAGACAGCAGAAACAAAATCCAGCAGAAACAATAGACAATACAAACAGACCTATAGGAGCTCCAGAGATTATATTATAAAATAAACTTTAAAATAACCATGCTTATTAACTTTGTGTTATGAACTCTGGCTTAATTCAGCAGTGGTCCAAGAATATCCGTTGCATAATTTTAACCCTTTCAAATTTTTTGAGGCTAGCTTTTTGGCTCAACATGCAATAAAATTTGATTAACATTCTATATAGATTGAAGATAATGAATATTCTGCAATTTTGGGGCACAGTGTTCTATATTTGTTAAGTCATATGTTAATTTGTGCTTTTTAAATATTCTGTATGGTTTCTTGCTTTTATCTCTTATTGTATCAATAATGAGATAGAACAAATATTAAAGATAGTTTTAAATCTTCCAGCATGATTTTAGCTTTGTCTATCTCTGTAATTCTGTTCATTCTTGCTTCAAATTTTGTAATTTTGTTGCCCTTGTTTGATATTGGAATCAAATTTAAAATCATATTGTTTTTCTTGTTAATTAAATGTTTTGTCATAATGAATTGTCTTTCTTTTTCTCTAAAGAAATATCAAAGCAGACTTTAAGGCAAAAAGTGATTATACTTATAAATAATACATGAGTCAAAGAAAAAATCACAATGGATATTACAAAATAGTTGGAATAAATTAAATGCATATGAAAATACAACATAGCAAAACTTTCAGAATACACCTAAAGCTATATGTAAAAGGAAATTTGTGTTTTAAAATTAATATATTAGAAAAGGAAGAAACATTGAACATCAATGATCTAAGTATCTCAATAAGTTAGAAAAAGAAATAGCACGTGAAACATGCATAAATTAAAAGGAAGGTAATACTAAATATAAAGTACTACCCTTCAGTTACTTGTTTCCTATTATGTATTTTCCTTTCAGTACAGCTTGTGGTTGATGGTTTATTCACTGTAATTTTTTATTTACAAATATCTTCGTTTAATGAGTACAATAACAATAACAACAGAGCAATTGTTATGTACCAAGTGCTGTGCAAAAATTTTACATGCACTATCTCATTTAATCTTCCCAATAATCCTATGAAAAAGGAACTATTATTTTTCCTATTCTACAAATGACTGAAACTTTATTAAAGGACGGTTGTGTAATTTGCCTGAGGTCAAACCAGGCACGATGACTCCAGAGCCGGCACACTGTATACACAGCTGGCCTACAGCGATACTTTCAGAAAAGAGATCTTTTTGTCTACAACATCCATCCGGCTGTGCCACATAGCGGGTAATTGCCAAACTTTTTGGACTTCTACTATGTAGAGATATTTGTATACCTCTAGCTCTTTTAATTCTATAGTTAGAAGAATTGTTATTAGTCTTCTACTCCCACAAATGCAGAAAATCCTTTTCACTGTGCACCTGACAAATATACTTCTTACTTGACCACTTCCGAAAACACAAGCTCCTTCTTCAGCAGACCATCTTGCAAAAGTCTATTTCTCACAGCTCCCACCACCCCAGCCCTCACTCACCTCACTCACTTCTATTCTCTCATTCTTTTTGGGGAAGGGAGTAGAGTTGCAAGAAGATACACATATTGTAGCAAATTCTCATAAATTCTCATTTCCCTTGCAAGGTAATATTTTTATAGTATCTATTTTTGTTCTGGTTACAGAACTAATGCTTGTTGGTTGAAGAGAATTGGGGAGGTCCAGAAAAGATAAAAGTGAAAATCCAGATTACCTGCAAAATCATCACTTTGCGGTAACTTGTCAACATGTTGACTTATTTACCTTCTATAGCCAACAGTGGGACAAGTCAGTGTTCGCATAAGAATGAAAAGGCATAAAAGACTCCCAATGGCTATTGAAGAATCACTGCTAATTAGTGACCACAGGTGCACAAGATCACAAATTGCAATAATTAACACTTCCTTCACAGCGTCAGAATATCGTGACTCCCCAGACCCACCCTTTAGTTTGCTTGTGAAAAGTGGATGGACAAAGTTTACTTTCCACTTACCAATAAACCTCTTAGGATAGAGTTCAACTGACTTTATTTTTGCATTTTTACTTATCTAATTGATATTTTTTCCTCTCTCCAGGGTTGCTTTCCACATTAAATAGTCAACCTTGACAACATATTAGACTAGAACAAATGGGTGGTGGATAGGCAAGGCCGATTTCACTTGACTTTGAGTCTCCTGAACGTTAGATGCAGACCGAGGGTTTAGAAGGTGCATTGCCCTAGTCAGTCAACTCTTCCAGCGCTTCTCCAGTGACTTACTGTTACAGATTCATCTTTGGGGGTTATTTTTTCCTATCTCTTAGTACAATGCCTTTAAGGTATAGATTCTAAATATAAAATTGCTGCTAAACCTACTTCAAAGGGGCTTCACTTACCTGGAGATGCCTTTAGTCTGGGGTGCTGGCTGACTGTTCTGTGTCTAACACTGCAGTAGGAACAGCGGGGAAGGATAAGGCACTGTTTGCACTGAGAGGGTCCTTCAAGATAGATGAGACCTCTGACCACACTTTCTTCCAGCTACATCTTACAAGCAGCTGCTTGTGTATAGTTTTTCCAGAGAAGAATGAGCAATATATGCATTCTGACTTTCTTCCAGACTGACATCTCATACGCCATGCACAGACTGAGGGAGCAATATAGATGTATATGAATGTTGCAAGGGTGTTCTTGGAAATTGCCCTGGACCCTTCCCTCGTGTTTCCGAGACATTCCTAATCTCACTCCATCCTCTTTGACCCTAAATTCTTGGCAGCTTGTGTCTGATCCCACCTCTGGCAATTTAGACTTGGTGTCTGTAATTGGTCTCACAGGAGTTAGCTTCTCAGCTCTGCCTAAGAGATTTTGGTCTAAATTCTGACTGTCTCCTGGGCAGATTGCCTGAGATAGCGTAACCCATCCTAATCCTAGCCTTTCGTGACTTGGCTGACACCCCAGCCACACTGGCCCCCAACCTGGGATGGAATACTACGTCTCTTTTAGAAATCATGATTACTGCACAGTGTTCATCTCTCCTTCTGCTTCTCTTTGTGTTCTATACAGATAAACAAGAGCCTCGCATAGCTTGGGAAAATACAGTGAAAATAGCATGTAATAACTTTAATGAAAAGCTAGTCGAAAAAGTAAAATTTGGAGTTTATTTGACTATTGGAAACACAGAGCTCATAAACAACAATTGAGATGACAGCCCTCCTGTTTCGTGTTGCATTGCAGGTGTTTTATGGCACTATGCAAAGTCTCACTTTTTCCAAACAAAGAAAATCACCAAGCCTCTCTGCATTTGGTGCCAATTCAACTGAGCACATTCAGTTCCATTATTATGTGAAGAGAAGTGAGCCTACGTCTTTGACAGGGAGCTGGCCCCTTTTGGAGGCAACATGAGCGTATTATGCAGCCACCTGTTATAAGAGCCAGTAAATTGGTCCACAATTATTAACCAGTCTTTCTCTATAAAAGTGGTAACTATGAACAGTAAAGTTAAATAGATTAATTCTCAGATCTGTTATCAACCACCATATATAAAATGGACATTTAAAAACCATTTCTCTCCTCTCTTTGCATTAGGAGGTCTTAGGTTTAAGGGCTGCCATCTTCTTTCCTACAAGACATTTCTACATATATTGGCATTTGCCTTCGACTTTAAAAATGGAACAGCCGACCTTTTATATTCATTTAAAAATGAGGACACAGAGGAGCAAGTGTTCAATATCTCATTCACCATCAGAAGTAAGGGGGCCAAAACAGATTGGCTTTATAGGAACTGTCATGATTTTGACATCAACAAGATCTAGGTTTGACACCTGGCTTTGATGTAAACACATTGTGTGACTTTGGGCATGGAGCTCAAACTCACTAGACCACAGTTGCATCAGTAAAATAGAATTTAAAAACCCCTATGTCATAAGATGGTTGAAAATATTGAGTAAAATAACATGGTTAACACATGAGAAGTTATAAAGAAATGGTAACTGTTCCTGTTGAAATTTGTTTTACCGAAGTTGCTTAGAACCAATCCTAGAAACGTGAGTCAGGAGACCTCAGTCTTGAACCAGTCCAGGAGGTGACCGATTACATCTCAGGAAATACACTGCCGCTGGGGCTGGGGATGAAGGGCTGTCATTTGAGAGTGGAGGCAGGGTGGATTGCTAAGAGTAGATGCAAAGATGAGCGCTACAGAAAAATTTCTGCAAAAGCGATTGTGTAGCTGGCAATGTAACCAAGGATATTTCCCTGGAAGAAGACCAGCTTCTTCTACAAGTGCTGTCATTGACTCCAAATCATCCGGCTTGTGGAGCTTAAAGATGATTATATAATCACAAAGATTATCTATTTTGTGCCAAGTGGTTCACATCCATAAACCCATTGAATTTTACCACAACTCTGTGAGACATGATCTATTTCACACAGATGAGAAAAGTGAAGCTTATAGGGATCAGATGTCCTGTTTACGGTTTTTTGGTACATAAAAGTCAGAGCAAGAAAACCCAGGTCCATCTAACTTGAAAACTCAAGTTCTTTCTATCCTACCATGTTTCTTCCCCTAGAACAAGGAATTTACCAACAACAACAACAACAACAAAAAATCTACATTCTGTTTAAGAAGAAAACAAGGTATTTAAAAAATGCATTTCTTCAAGGAATCATTGCCCTCATACACACACACACACACACACACACACACGCACGCATACACAATCAGGTACCATAGTATTTACTAACAACAGGTTGAGGAACAGGAGAAGGAGATGGGAAATTAGCTTATCAACTATGAGAAAACACAATAATAGTGGGGCTAAGCTTTCAGGCTCTTTTATATGTTGTATCTTTGTTGTCATCTTATGATGATAAAGAGGGTCACTAATGTGTTTCCTACCAAGATGTTTCTAACTACAATGGAGTTATGTGTCTTAAATATTTTTCTCATAACACGTTTTCTAATAGCATCATTTATCACACAATTATGAACTGTGTGAACTATTCATAACATGTATTTGCATTTTCTTTCCAGAACAAGTTCAAGGAAGTTGAGATTTAGATTCTTTCGGGTAAAAAATAAGAAATGGATTATGTAGGTTTCTGCATCTCTCTATGAAATTCTTTGACTTCTGTTGGAAGAGATGTAATGCATCAAATGAAAAGCATTTATTAAGTAGCTTGTTTTCAAGTCCCTTTATTAAATACTACTTGGAAATAGGGAAAAGGGGGGAGATGATAGTTCTTTGGTCTTTAAGAAATGTATAATTGGGTCCAAAAGCCAACATCAAGGAATCATTATGACTACCAAAGCCATGGAGGAAATACATTGCTTTTCCATCCACCAGTGTTCCTGATACTCTATCCAGACTTCACTTTTTCCCCTAAGCCTAGTAATACCCTTCAACACAAACTGTGACATGATGTCCCTATAGGACAGTGCAAAACTTCTGGACAACCTCGTCCCTTTCTGATGTTTAGGTATACATATGGAGGCACAATTTTAAAAGGACACTCATGGCTTCTGTATAATTTCATCTAATCTTTGGTGAGCACATATGCTTCACCAGACATTTCTCTAGGACACATCCATTAACATATTTCTTTTCATAGTGACTTGATGTTAATATAGTCACCTCCACTTTACAAATGAGGAAATGAGTCATCAGAAATACGCAATGAGTTGCCCAAGATCATGGCACCAGTTCATGTTAAGACTGAGATTTAAGCACAGAGTTTTAAAATATGCTAGGTTCACTGCTCTTTCCCTGCACTGCTTGGCACATTAGGACAGATAATTGGCCTTAGATCCACATGCTGGGTCCTCCAGGAAGCAGAGACCAGGGTGGGGATTAGAGTGCAGGAATGTTACTGGGGAGTGGTCTAGGGATTAACACGATCGATTAGTGATAAGAAAGGAAGCTGGGGGAGCTGGCAGTGATACATCACTAACAAGACCTCAGACAAGACTGAACTGGCACACTTGGCGAGGTATTGGATGTGCCCTACCTGACAAGGAGAGTTTAAGCTTACGTAACGCGGTTCTCTTGAGTGAGGCAATTCCCAGAAAAGGTGCACAGTTGAGAGGTATCAATGACCTTCCCAGCAGCTGAAGGAAAATCCTTTAGTCTTGAATAGGGATTTGAGTGGCAACAGAACAGCATTCACGCCCTAGAGCTTTGTAGGTTACACACCCAAACTAATTCTTGGGTGTCCTTTAATTATTTTACCCAGTCATTCCCCATCGCCAGTATATCCAGCCATTCACCAAGGATCTTGTGCAAGCATGCTTAATTACAGTCTTGAGAATGCAATGATTAGTATTAGAATTGTTAGTCTTTATCTCTAAGTATTCATCGCTGTGTCCTGATCCACAAGCTCCCCTCGTGATGGAGGAGGATGCACTAGAGAAGCCTTCGGTGAACTGACCCAGATGTTTATTGCAGAGGAGCTAAAGAAGACAGCCACACCGGACTGCTCACTTTTTACTTGAAGGTGCTATTTTATGCAAAAAACTTTTAAAATATAAGCAAATCAGGCCAGGCACGGTGGCTCACGCCTGTAATCCTAGCACTCTGGGAGGCCGAGGCGGGTGGATCATTTGAGCTCAGGAGTTCGAGACCAGCCTGAGCAAGAGCGAGACCCCATCTCTACTAAAAATAGAAAGAAATTATATGGACAACTAAAAATGTATATAGAAAAAATTAGCTGGGCATGGTGGCACATGCCTGTAGTCTCAGCTACTCGGGAGGCTGAGGCAGGAGGATCACTTGAGCCCAGGAGTTTGAGGTTGCTGTGAGCTAGGCTGACGCCATGGCACTCTAGCCTGGGCAACAGAGTGAGACTCTGTCTCAAAAAATAAATAAATAAATAAATAAATAAATAAAATATAAGCAAATCAAACTGAAATATTGTGACAAACAGTTGAGGTAAATGAGGTGTATTTTTGCATCTCACATTTCATACAATATTTTATACAATATATGTCCATTATTTTTAAATTGTATCTTCTGATATGCTGACTCCAACCAGCAAGAAGCTAAATATTATATTTGATGAAATTCCTATCCGTGTTAACCACTACAAAGATCTCCATCTTAACGCTTGAAGGTGCTGACTCGGGAAGGGGGGGGTGGGGAAGGGAGGGATATATACCTACATGATGGGTGCAATGCGCACTATCTGGGGAACAGACACACCTGGAGCTCTGACTTGGGGGGAAAGGCGGTACATGGGCAACATATGTAACCTGCAATTCTGTATCCCCCATAACAATAAGATGAAATAAAAAAAAAAAAAAAGATCTCCATCTTTCAGTAGATGAAGAACACATTTTTCCTCTTCCCAATCTATCTCATTATTGTTTAACTCTTATTAGACCCTTATCAAAGCAATTTTAATAATCTCTTAGGAGAAGGAGTTTGACATTTTAAAGTATTACTGCTTTTTAGTTGTGTGCAAATATTCTTTTACTTAAGTGATTTTTTTCAGTACAGATATTCTATAAAGAGCTTAGCATTTTTTCCAACTTTCCCTACATTTCTAAAGATGAAATGTTTCAATTCAATTACCTCAGAGGTAAATGAATGAAGCTGGGTGGAAACCAGGTAGTTTCAAGAAATCTTTATAATCTCATTGTCTGCTACAAGTTGCACAAATTGCCCTTCATTATCTCAACTTTATTTATTTATTTATTTATTTATCTACTTTTTTGAAACAGGGTCTCACTCTGTCACCCAGGCTGGAGTGCAGTGGTGTCATCATAGCTCACTGCAACCTCCAACTCCTGGGCTCAAGCGATCCTCCTGCCTCAGCCTCCTGAGTAGCTAGGACTACAGGCAGGCACCACCACGCCTGGCCTTATTGTTAGCTTTAACTGTTGTTAATTCAAGTCCTTTATCATGTGTAATTTGCAAATCTTTTCTCAAAGTCTGTGATTTGTCTTTCATTCTCTTAACAGTGTCTTTCAAAGAGTAATAGTTCTTAATTTTGATGAAGTCCAATTTAGTCACCTTTTCGTTTAAGAATTATGATTTTGGCACTATATCTAAGAAATTTTTGCCAAATCCAAGGTCACAAAGATTTTTATCCTATGTTTTCCATTAGATGTTTTTTAGTTTTAGGATTTAATTTCAGTCTATGACAAATGTTGAGTTAATTTTTATATATCACGTGAGCTATGAATTGAAGGGTTTTTGTTGACTGAGGGTGATTCGGATATCCAATTTTTTCAGCATCATTTTTTAAAAAGACTAACTTTTCCACATAGAAATGCTTTTGTAGCCTTTGCTGGAAGTCAATCAACCATATATGTGTAGTTCTATTTCCGGACTCTTTTTTCTGTTTAAATGATCTATTTGCCCATCTTCACACAAATGGGACATTGTCCTGATTACTGTATCATTATAATAAGTCTTGGAATCCAATATTATATGTCTTCCAACTTTGTTCTTTTTAAATTTATTTGGCTACTCTAGTCCTTTTCCATTTCCATATGAATTTTAGAATAAGCCCATAGAAGAACATTATACAAATATTGTTCTGAGATTTTGATTATGGTTGCATTGACTCTGTACAGATTTCCTTGAGGAGAATTGAAATCTTAACAATACTCAGTCTTGTGATCCAAGAGCACAACACACCTCTTCACTATTTAAGACCGCATTCATTTCTGTCATCAGTGTTTTATATTTTTTGCTGTATAGATTTTATACATCTTTTGTCATATTCATGCCCAGACATTTCATATTTTAATGTTACCATAAGTGGTATGTTTTAAAATTTGGATTTCTGATTTCATTGCTAGTGTACAGAAGCACAACTTTCGAATATTTATCTTGTATCCTGCAACAGTACTAAACTAATTTATCAGCTCTAGTAACTTTTTTTATAAATTCCATAGTATTTTCTATAATGACAATCATGCATTCTGTGAATAAAGGTCTTTTTGTTTCTTCATGTGAAATATGAATATCTTTTAGGTTTTATACTTGCCTTATTGGGTAGAACCTCCAATGCAATGTTAAATGTAAGTAAGGAAATCACAGATCCTTAGCAAGAAACACCAGTCTTTTCTCCTTGATTAGAATG
The DNA here is from genome assembly GCF_041146395.1 of Eulemur rufifrons. Classification (NCBI taxonomy): domain Eukaryota; kingdom Metazoa; phylum Chordata; class Mammalia; order Primates; family Lemuridae; genus Eulemur; species Eulemur rufifrons. Next base: position 2,535,029 of record NC_090995.1, on the reverse strand, counting down.
TTAGATGTAGGTTCTAATTAAATGACCCTTTTCACATTGAGGAATATCCTTTCTATTAAGATAAGATTTTGAATTTTAGCAACTGCTTTTCCTTTATCTATTGTGGTGATCGTGTGTGTGTTTTCGTGTATGTGTGTTAATTTGGTGAATTACATAGCTTTTCAGATGTTAAACTAACCTGGCATTTCTAGAATAAACCCCACTTGATTATAATGCATTACATTTTTTATATTGTTGGATTTGACTTGCTAACATTTTGTTAAGAATTTTTGCATCTTGTGAAATATATTAGTCTTAATTTTCTTGCAATGCTTTTTTCTGTTTTTCATATCAGGGTAACACTGGCTTTATAGAATGAATTAGGAAATATTGCTTCCCCTTCAATTTTCTGAAAGAAGTTCTTAAAATTAGTACTATTTCTTCTTCACATATTTAGCATAACTCATCATTAAAGGCATCTTGGGCTGGAATTTTCTTTATGTAAAGGTTTTTAACTTAAATTTCAAATTAGTAAATGGGCACAGGGCTATTTGAATTATATATTTATTCTTCAATAAGTCTTTCACTTAATAAGGAATTCACTCATTTCATGTAAGTTGTAGAATATATTTCCATAAAGTTGTTCATCTGATTTCCTATTATCCACTGAATATCTATAAAATACATAGTAGGAAATTTGAATATTCAGAATAATAAAAAAGATAAGATGGATTCACAGCCAAATTTTACCAGAAGAACTGGTACCCATACTACATAAATTATTCCATAACAATGAGAAGGAGAGAATCCTACCCAGCTCTTTCTATGAAGCCAGTGTCACCTTGGTGCCAAACCCAGGAAAGGACACAACAACAACAACAAAAGAAAACTACAGACCAATATCCCTTCTGAATATAGACACAAAAATCCTCAATAAAATACAGGCAAACCAAATTCAACAGCACATCAAAAAAATAATCTACCATGACTAAGTGGACTTCCTCCCAGGGATGCAAGGATGGTTCAACATACATAAATCAATAAACTTGATTCAACACATAAACAGAATTAAAAACAAAACTCATATGATCGTCTCAATGCATGCAGAAAAAGCATTAGGAAAAATCCAGTACCTTTCATGATAAAAACCCTTAACAAACTATGCATAGAAGGAATGTGTCTCAAAATTAAAAAGCCATACATGAAAAATCCACAGCCAACATCGCACTGACGTGCTGTTGAATTTGGTTTGCCCTGGACAAGGGCTTCTTGAGTGATACCCTCAAAGCACGGGCAATCAAAGCAAAATTGGACAAATGGGATCACATCAAGCTACAAAGTTTCTGGACAACAAAGGAAACAACCAACAGTGAGGAGACGATTTACAAAATATGAGAAGATATTTGTAAACTATGCATCCAACAAGGTGTTCATATACAGAATATATAAGGAACTCAAACTTTTAAAATGCTCTTTTGACTCTAATTATGTCTCTTACATATTTGTGGGCTGCACATCTACCAATCGTATCTAAAACTACCATTGTCATATTTGTTGAAATCTCCGGTTAAGGAACTGTGTGCACATTAGGGAGTAGACCTGCATGTTGTCTTCTGGATAATTTGGGACTCACTGCATATCTCACAAGCCAAATGTTTTACTCAAATTTTTACTTGATTTAATCAGAAACTATTAGTAACATCAAGAAGGTGATAGGATGGGACCATTTGTGCTTCCTACCTGTTATTAGGAAAGCTTAAAATTTGATAACAGTCCTTTAGAGTTTCAGACTGCTGAGTAGTACACTCAGGTTTTACAACATAAAATTGTTGCAGAAATACCACGAAAAAAAATCTGCATTAATTGCTTCTCCTTTGGAGGCTTTTAAAATGACTATATCATGGTGAATTATGCTGGCAATAGAAAGATGGTTCATTTATAAAGTTCATATAAATGATGCATTGGGAAAGGGTTTTTTTGTTCCAGTTGATAAAAGTTAATCAAATGCAAGATGGCATAAAGCAATTCAGCATAAATCTTCCACAGAACTCTGCCAAAGCCTCCCATCTCCCAGGTAGGGAGAACATTTATCTGACTATTTCTAAACTGTCCCAATAAATCTTTGATTAAGAGAACCATATCAAAGCAGCTGACTAATGACTTGTTTATCATAACTGTTCTAGTAAATATATTATAAATGGCATCTCAACTCTTCAATAGCTTGAAAGAAGAGACATTTAAAACTTAAGAGAGAACCACAAATAAGGAATGGAGAAAGGATTTGTCCTAAATTCAGTTTTCTCTTAATACTAGAGAACCTGCCATAGGGCAAAAGAAGAAGAACACAGCAAGATCAGGTTCTGCAATACTTTCAAACCACTATATTTTAGCTCCTTTAAGGTCTCGGTTGATTATCAGATTCATTAATAGTGGTGTTTGTCAGCTCATTGGCAAAATATCTATTACTATTGATTTCAGATACTGTCCAAAGTCTGAAACGCTGATTCCGGAAGATAGTTTTCTCTTCCTCTACATATGTATTCCTAAAAAAGGAAACTAAAAGTGAGTAGAGGTAGTTTAACTAAATGGGAGTAAATGGCTATTGTTTGAGGACAGATATATCTACCTCCACAGACAAGTTTGTTCCCAGACAAGTTTGACTTGTGCACAATTTTGTGCTTGACCACATGATGCCAAATTACATGCTTTAAAAATTGCTTAAATGAGTGTTTTGACATGACGTGTGCCCTTCACACATGACAAATTGGATTGAACTATGCCCACAATATCGAGGGAAAAAGTATATACGCTTATTAACATTCTTTTAGGATTTGAAACATATAACACACCATCACCACTTATCAAAACATGCCCGGCAATCAGAACCTATTTGTCCACTTTCCTTTTCTTCTCTTCACTATGAAGATACTAGGTCCACATATTCTCAGTGTGTTTGCTTATTATCATAGCTACCACTTATTGAAGGCTTTTTATGTGCCAATTCTGTGTAGGACTTCTCACCTATTATCATACTTAAGCCACACGACACATCTTACGGCGTGGTCCTACTTATTCTAAAGTTGAGTAAACCAGGACCCAAAGGGTTTGAGAACCTAAATGAGATCACACAATCTGCATGTGACTGACCCAGAAACAGAACCTAGTGCTGTCTGATCTTAAAACCCATGTTCTTTCCTCATCTTCTTTCTTATTAAATACCAGAGATACTAGGTGGTAAGATTACTGATTCTGCACATAATGAACTAAAGCAATTACAAATTCTTACCTAGAAGACTGAAATCTAAGGTGTTGAATAAAATGCCTATTCTTAAAACTTCGAAATTTTGGAAAAATTGTACTATCCCCTCAGACCGTTATTTTTTTCCTTAGGTGAAATATACTAGGTGCAGTCTGTGGGTTCAGACAGGATGGCCCCAGTAGGTAACCCTAGATTACACAGAAATGTTCTTACCCAGGGTGGAGTCCTGCCCAAACATTGAAATCGTTTGTTTGTTTAATATGAAAGAAAAATGATAAATCATTAAATCCTCTTAACAGCTGTACTTCATTTATTAAGCCACTTTTCTTTGCATGTAATGTACTGAAAAAAAAAACGGTTCTTGCTTTTTGAGGAGGTCTAACTACAGAGGCTAAAGGGCCATGATAATAAACAATAAATACCCTTATGTGTGTATTGCATAGTTTGCAGAATGATAAAGCCAATAACATTACGTACCTATCAGATTTGTAGTAGTTTTAGGTATCTTTGAAAAGCAGGATAACATTTCTCCTCTTTTCTTTCTGCCATTGTATTTAATTAAAATGTGAACTTTCCTAAATTGGCTGAGTCACTTGGCTCTGCTGTGTATATTTCAGGCTCCACATGTAAATTCTTTACCAGATTTCCATTTGGGGAGGATTAACCACTTTGCAATCTAATTTCCTTCCAGCAGAATGTCTCTGGTTCTTTGTCAATATTCAGGGGGAGAAAAATGAGGTCTCCAAGAGTCTAGCTCTTTCCATACAAATGAACTCTCAGGATAATCTTCTTGATTACTTTCTCGCTCCCATCCTCAGGAGAGTTTGTGTCTGGACAGTTTCTCCCCAGATGGATAAAGGATGCATGTTATCACCTCCCACGAGTCCACCCTCTACCACATCTGGCTTGTGCCAGGTTTCATCAGACAAATCCAGATCTCTAGGTCAGAGTCAGCGTCGGCATCCAGGGGACTTTTCTCTTGGACGAGAATCTGGGTTAATGACTTCAAACTTGAATCTCATTGCTGTGGGGTGCTCGACAGTTGGAGTTGGAGAGCCTTTAGAAATCATTTATCTCAGTGCTCTCATATTTCAGGTAGTGAAGCCAAAATCCAGATAGGTGAAATTAAAAATATCACAAATGATTTAATAGCAAAACCTGGACCAAAACCCTAGTAACTAACCCAAGTCCAGTGATTTTTCTACATAACTGAGCTGCCTCATACATATGACTTTTCTCATCTTTTTAAATTTTTACTCTTCACTTTTAATCCACCAAACTACATTAACTGAACAAATACTCCTATATTTCATTAGCACTGGGATACATTTTTCTACTTTGTAACACTTCCAACAAGAATGAGTCTAAGAAGCAATTATGTTTATTGTTGTTTTTAGATGAGTGTCAGTAATGACAAGGGTGAGCACCTGTTCATGCACAATCTTAGCTGATACTCTGGGAGCAAAACTGGACAACTACAGCCCTCAAAATTTGGTTGTAAAAGCTCTTGAACAACTTTTGAGAAATTAATATAAATCTGACTGTTGAGATTAATTGACTTGCTCTGATAAGATCAAGAAAGATCCAGTATCAAAACTTCCAAGATGGGTACCTGCAGCTTGAAAGAAAATTCCCCAAACAATAGCGAAGTGCTCTTAGAAGAACTGCTGCTTTACTGTTGCTCTGGATAAGACAGAGAATGAGATTGTTGGAAAGCACAGGCAGTAATAACTAAGTTGAAAATTATTCGAAATAGAATCTGTGAAGAAGTTTTGGGGCTATCTTAAACAGTATATTTTGCTTATACATTCCATTTTATATGTATGTAAAAATGTTGTATAATCAAAATATCAATAAATTTAACATAAAAACGTTAAATCATAGTTCAATTGCCAGTGTTTTTTTTTTTAATGGTACCTAAAACAATGATAAATCTTACGATTAAGGGTGCTATGGTGTAAATACTTGTCCCCTCCAAACTCACGTTGAAATTTAATCCCCAGAAATTGGAAGTAATTATTCTTAGGAATAAATTAGAGCCCCGAATTTCAAACTTCAGTGTAGGCCAGGCAGAGGGTGCGCCCCAGTGAACATAAACAAGCTGCATTTGAACATAAATGCTGAGAAGACAGCGAGGGGACTGACGGGCAGGATGGAGCCCACCTGGGAGGGTGCCATGGCGACGACGCAGGTGGGACAGAACCGGGGGGCGCAGAGGATGCGGTTTGCAGCGAGGCTGGCCTGAGCACTGCGGAAGTGGCTGGAAGAGCTAGAGCTTGAACGATGCCAACGTATCTAAGTTCGTTCTCAGGTTCAGACCCTGTCGCAGCTTTTCTCTTCTGCTACCAAAAGGTCAAGCAGGCAGGGAGAGAGGTCATTTGTGGGTCCCCCAGGAGAGGCGGGGAGAGACATGTGGACGTATTTACAGGGACTGGTCAGGTGACAAGAGGTGACTGCGTCCCCTGCTGCAGCGCCTTGTTCAAAATACCCGCCGCTGGGGCTTGATGCATGCGGTGGTCACAGTAATTCATCCGGCCGTTCCTCAGTCCCATCCTGCTCGGGGCGTGGTGGCAGCACGTGCTTGTCACAGGGCTCCAGGCCACGGCCGTGTGGCCTCGCTGCCCGTCCTCCGCCTGCTCAGAGAGCCTCTCCCAGGAAGGCCTCAGGGGGGAAATGCGGGTCTCTCCATATCCACGGGGGACTTTGGGTTAAGATTCAAAAGATGATTTTGGCAGGTGCAATTGGAAAGGCAGGTTAAGACCAGATTGTGAAAACACCTGTAACTCTACAGAGTTCAACCTGTAGAAAATGGAGACCTAGCAAAGAATTTGATTCAGGGCCTTGACATAGTTACAAATTTAAGGGAATAAAAGTAAGAGAGGAGTGGAGAAGCGGGGAATTAGCGCGGAGAGAAGATAAGGACGTTGGTAAAGGATAGATAGAGAGTAAACTCCAACAGGTATTTCAGAGCCAGAATCACAAGCTCCCTCTACTTCGGGGAAATTCATAAAAAAATGGTTGAGGTGATTTTTCTAGGTTTCTGTGGCACCAATTAAAGGTAAAATTTGGTGACACAAATGTCTCCCGTATTGGTGTCACTCATGAGAACGCAGAAGCTTAAGTGGGGAGAACACAACGGAAGGCGATTTGTGACAAAAACTTCACGGTCTTACATCAGTTATGATAAGACTACGTTTGTTTTTTCAGTTTCAAGTTCAGCCACTTCCCTGAGGGACTGGCTGGGTGAAATCAGCCGTTGTGTTCCTAAAATATCAACAGACTTTCGAGATAAAGTATCTCTCGAAGTAAGGACTTTTCAACGCAGGGCGTTTCTCTACCAATCTGGCCGTCAACTGAGTTGTTATGTTTTTCTCTGACCTTGAGGACACGGTCCATCTGTTCAATAATGCTCCAGCCTGAACAGTGTCGATGGGGAGGAAGCTATCAATATGGTGCAGTTACCACAATATTTTACTCTTTGCTGTGCTTCAGTATGTGGGTGTCGTATCCTCACCAATCTTAACTCATAGAACGGAATATCAGTCTTCGCTCAGGGAGAAAATAACCCTGAGTTTTCTTCTTTCAATGCACCACTATTTACTTGAAGATTTGGAAAATGTAATTACACAGGGTTCTAGCACCAGCTCTGTGTTCGCTAGCTTCCAAGAATGCTGACCAGATTCTTAAATATATTCAGCTTATTAGAGAGCTGCCCTTCAGGGACCAGCTAATTCAGCATGTCGCATCTAAGCAAGAGATTTCCAGGCTGGTAGGATTATGGCTTCTGGCAAACAGTGCTGTTGGCAGCAGTAAAGTTTGTTCCCCGTTTCTGGTATTTTTTTTTCCTTTCTTTTTTTTTTTTTCCAAATTTTTTATTTCAGCCTATTATGGGGGTACAAAAGTTTAGGTTACGTATATTGCCCTTGACACTCTTCCCCTCCGAATCAGAGCTTCAAGCATGTCCATCCCCTAAACAGTGCGCATTGCACTCATCATACACCTATCCCCTCCCCCCCCATCGGCCCGACACCCGATGAATGTTATTCCCAAATGTGCTCTTAGGTGATGATCAGTGAATCAAATTGCTTTCACCATTTCTGTTTTGATTCTTTGTTGTTTATGAACTTTCAGAAAGGAAGTCAATGGGAGTCAAACATATTTGATCTTTTATTCTACTATTTCCATATAATCTTACTCTCCTATAATTATTTAAATACAATGCCCATGTTACTAAAAAGGAAAATAAACATGGAAGACACAAATCAATTGCAGTTGTATAGAAACATTTAGTGTCGAAATGATAACACAAAAGATGATCAAACTCAATACTTTCCCATTAAGCAAAAGTCATGATAATTATATTAATGTGATATCTGTAATTCCAGATTTCACACCTAAGATTGTACCTCCTTCAGTCTTAAAGTATCTCTCTTACCTTCCCAAGTATTAATAACTCGCACACATTAAACACCCAGAGTCCTTAAATACTTACTTCGTCCAGGGATACAAGGCAGTAATCTTTATAATGACAAACATTATAAAACTGGAAAACTTCTTATATGCTGGATATTGTGTTAAGGGCTTTAACTGTAGTAACTGATGCAATCCTTACAATAGCCCAGCGAGAGAGCTACTATTATTACTCTTCCTATGTTTCAAATGAGCTGCAGATGCAAAGACAGGAGAGAAATTTTTTCCAAGGTAACAAAGCTAGCAGGTAGGAGAACTGGGATTTGAACTCAGGGTCTCTTACTCCAGTGTCTGTGCTCTTAACTACCAAGCAATATTGTGTTGTTGTTGTTGTTTAAAAAACATGCATACACACACATAGAAAGTTATGAAACATTATATTAAAATTTTTTCAGTAGTGAAATTTTACACAGTTTTAGTTGTGTTTTTTTACTTTTTATTTTGAAGCCATTTTAAAGTTGCAGAAAATTTGCAAATAGGCAACACAGATTTCTCATATCCTTTACTGTGCTTTTCCTAATGTTACTATCTTACATAATCCAAGTACAATTTTGAAAACCAAGAAATTAATATTGGTGCATACTATTATCTAAACTGCAGACCTTATTCCAATTTCATCAGTTTTTTCACTGATTTTTTTTTTCTGTTCCAGGATCCAGACGAGTATCACACATTGCATTTAGTTGTCATGTCTTCCTGACATGTCTCCATCAATGTGTGACAGTTCCGCAGTCTTTCCTTGCCTTTCATAGCTTCAACATTTTGGAAGACTGCTGGTCAATTTTTCAGCAGAATGTTTGTCGGTTGGGGTTTAAGTAATGTTTTCTCACAATTAGACTGAGGTCATGCATTTGTGGCAAGAATACCACGGAATTAGCACCCTCTGCATCATACTATGGTATACCTGATGATGTATCTTAATTACACTGATGTTAGCATTGAAAATTTTTTTAAGTTGGTGTTTATTAAATTTTTCTACTGTTTACCCTTTGTATTTAATAAATATATTGGGTAAGATCCTTTGAAACTTTTGCAAATATCCTTTTACTCCTCAAATTTTCACCGACTAGTTTAGCAGCCATCCGTAGATCTTGCTTGCAGTGTTTATCATGGTGATGTTTGCCTAATGATTTCTATATTTCCTTCATCCCTTCTACATAGATGAATTCGAATTTTCTCTTAGAAGAGCTGCCTCCTTTCTCCCATTTACTCATTTGTCTGATTATTTATTTATGTCAACATGGACCCATGGATATTTAGTGTGCTCTGGGGGATATAACTCAATACTCTTGTGTAACTTACAGCACATATTGTTCCGGGTTTGGCTCCTGTGTCCTTTCAACACGGCCTGTTCTTTTTCAGTCACTTCTTTATTTTGCAATACAAAAAGATGTTCTAGGATCTTCTTGTACTTTCCCTAACCCAGCCTTGGAATCAACACTTCCCCGGAGACCTGGGGAATCAGAAACCATGGGGCATTAGCCGTGTTCATGGCTACCGGGCTCCGCTTTCCATGTGGCCCTCTCAGTGGATGGAGTTAGCAAGTACGTGAATCTACAGTAATCAAAGAACATAAACACGCGCATCTACATTTAGCCCTGTGTCTATTCACATAAATATAATAAAACCATGAATTCATACTAATACCTCCAAATCAATCTGACACCACGGGGTTCATTCTAGTCTTTTCCCATTTCTTATTTATAACATTTTTCTCCAGTTGCAAGAAACCTCGATCTCATTATGTACAATATGTTTCACTTTCGTGTCTAATCCTAGTATACACAAAAAGCAGTTTCAGCATTGCTAACCCATATCACTATAAGAAAAAAAATGTACTAACTGGAACACAGAACTTGTACACCGTTATTCTGGTCTTTGGCTTTAGAAGTGCTGCTTTCCAAAGTTCTTAGATTAGTTGTTTCCTTCTATACCCCCATTATTCTTTTTTTATTAATATATTTCCTGATACTTGACAATAAATACATATGAGTGTGTGTGTGTGTGTGTGTGTGTGTGTGTTTAAAGACCACTTTCTTTGGAGTCTGTACATGGGCTGGAGGATGGAAATTCCTTGAAAAAACTGAAGTATTAAGGTTCAATCAGATATGGGGTTCCTGTAATAATTTTATTAATATCTTTATGCCCTTAGTAACAACTATTGTCCTCAGTTGTCTTTTTCCAGGGTCACTGGAAAAATTCTCTCCTGCTGCTTTCAGTTCTCCCATCTCGCACATGTGAGCACCTCTACCAGGCCTGCAAATGCTCGTGGAGTTTCATATCTGTAAAAATGTACAGGACCTTTTCGAATCACTAAAACAGAAATGGAGGGAGTATAATCATGGATATATTCTTTGAAAAGCAATCAAATGTCAAAAACACCTTTGGTGTCCTTCAAAAAAGTATAGTACAGGAAGCTTTGAGAGGCATAATGAACAATTAGGTTAATGTTGATATATTTAGACCCTGAGAAACATAATGATATGTACCTGACTTCTCATAATACAGGGGTGACCTTATTGTAGCAAAGAAAATAGGAAACGTTGAATAAACTGACTATTTCTTTTGCCCCGAACATTGATAACGCTCAGGCATTTGTTACAGCAATTCAACCAAACAATTCTAGACCTTCAGCTTAAAGCCCTCCCTTCTCAATAAAGGCAAGAACTCAGCCGGGCACAGTGGCTCACGCCTGTAATCCTAGCACTCTGGGAGGCCGAGGTGGGCGGATCGTTTGAGCTCAGGAGTTCAAGACCAGCCTGAGCAAGAGCGAGACCCCATCTCTACTAAAAATAGAAAGAAATTATATGGACAGCTAAAAATATATATAGAAAAAATTAGCCGGGCATGGTGGTGCATGCCTGTAGTCCCAGCTACTCGGGAGGCTGAGACAGGAGGATCCCTTGAGCTCAGGAGTTTGAGATTGCTGTGAGCTAGGCTGACGCCACAGCACTCACTCTAGCCTGGGCAACAGAGTGAGACTCTGTCTCAAAAAAAAAAAAAAAAAAAAAGGCAAGAACTCGTTTAAAATAATGTTAAAATAATACTAATAGTCTTCCTCCCATTATTGGTAATTGATAACGGCAATTAAATTTCACAAAATTAATTCAGATTTTCTAGGCAGGAACCCATTAATATAGAGAGATACCATTTTGTTTTCATCACTACCCACTTGCATCCAAACCAAAAGTCTGTCTTTCTGCGGACACGTGCCCTGTTTGTCCTGACGCCTGAGGGCACAGATCCCCACACGTGTCCTGCCCAGCGTCAGCCCATGGATGACCAGTAGCTCTGCTCCTGGCACAGAACGTAAAATTCGGTCTCCAGGAACTTCCTGAACCCAAAAGCAGGGAACTGGCTGCATTTTCCATTCAGCCCAATTTCATTTTTGTTTCATTTGCATTTCAATTCCATTCCAATGCATTCCTGGAAATCGGGTTAAAAACAAATCACATTTTGCCTTAGATGTCTCAGGCTTTGTTTCTTACGCACTGTTCAAATAAATCATATACAAGTCCAGCAGTTTTCACAAGAAGCAAAGACATAACAACAATAAACTCTTTATCAAAATGTACTCGTCAAATTATACCCTAAGGCCTAAAAAACAGCCTTAAGTGTATGCCATATAATGTTTATACACAGGCCCCAGTGTATTGAAAATGTTCATAGAAATGGAAACTTTAATGATCCTATTAAAGAAGAATAAAACTAAGGTAAGTATATTGGCTTTGACACTAGCCACATTTATAATTAATAATGCTCTTTTGGTTGGTTAGAATGTAGATGGTTTGGTATGGTAAGAAATGTGGATGAGGAATGATTTGCATTGCTCATTGTATTTTAAAGATCAGTTCAGAAAGTGTGAAGTTTCTATCTTCTCTATCCCTTCCTCCCCTTCTCTCTCTCTCTCTTTCTCTGTCTCTCTCTGTCATTTCTCTCTTCCCACAACAAACAGAGGCAACCAATCCCTTGCACTGATTTCTTTTCTTGGGGGAGTAAGTTGGCATTGAAATTCAGTGATCATTCAGTCCTTAAGAAAGTCTTTATATCTGATTTTGTGCTTTGGATGTCCTACTTCACTGTCCAAGAAGAACAAAAAGAAATAAAATGGAAAGCGTTATTAATCAATGGGATGTACAGCTTATTATAATATTTTTTCTTTTTTCTTTTGCACGTTACATTTTTATACCAATCTACAATCACATTGCTGTTCAAATGTTTCTTATTTTCTATATAATTATAGAACTATAGTATTTTAACATAGAAGAATATTATGAAACTGATAGATTCGTACTGAAAGTGTGAACAATTATTTCCATATCGACTCATTAGTTTATATTAAGAAAACTAAAGTCTGTGGGAATGAATAACTAACCCAAAGTCATTATTTCTGGTAAGTAGTAAATGCTATTCATATCTTAAATACAAAGACATTTCATATTTAGGGTTTTCTAATGTAAATATATTCCAAGTGAATTATTTTTTCTTAACAATTCTTTTTTATTTTTATTTAAGTGTATTTAGGAAGCAAAAGTGGTTCTTTATTACATGGATGAATTGCAAAATGAAGAAGTCTAGGCTTTTAATAACGTACATTGTACCCAATAGGTAATTTCTCATCTCACCACTACGAGTCCATTAAGTCACTCTATATGACCATGCATACCCACTACTCAGCTCCCACTTATAAATGAAAACATGTGGTATTTGGTTGTTTGTTCCTGAGTTACTTCACTTAGAATAATGGCCTCTAATTCCATCCAAGTTGCTGCAAAAGACATTATTTCATTCTTTTTAATGGCTATGTAGTATTCCACTGTGTGTGTGTGTGTGTGTGTGTGTGTGTGTTCTTTACCCAGTCATCAGTTGGTGAGCATTTAGGTAGGTTCCACATCTCTGCCATTGTTAATTGTGCTGCAATAAACATATGGGTGCAGGTGTTCTTTTAATAAAATGACTTATTTTCTTTGGGTAGCTCCCCAACAGTAGGATTGCTGAATCAAATGGTAGGTAAACTTTTAGTTCTTGTTCCAGTTCTTAGGGGGAATATTTTCAATTTTATCAATTCAGGTATGATGTTGGCTGTGGGTTTGTCATATATGGCTTTTATTATTTTGAGGTACGTTCCCTCAATGCCTAGTTTGTTAGGGTTTTTTACCATGAAGGGATACTGGATTTTATCTAATGCTTTTTATGCATCTATTGAGATGATCATATGGTTTTTGTTTTTAACTCTGTTTATCTGGTGAATCACATTTATTGATTTGTGCAGGTCAAACCCTTCTAGAATCACTGGGATGAAACCCACTCGATTGTGGTAAATTATTTTTTTGATGTGCTGTTGGATTCTATTTTGCTAGTATTTTGCTGAGGATTTTTACATTTATGTACATGAGAGATACTGGAATGTAGTTTTCTTTTTGTTGTTGTTGTTGTGTCCTTTCCTTTAGTATCAGGGTGATACTGGATTTGTAGAATGAGTTAGGGAGGATTGCTCCCTTCTCCATGTTATAGAACGGTTTCTGTGGGATAGGTAGCAGTCTTCTTTGTAGGTCTGGTAGAAATTGGCTGTGAATTCATCTGGTCCTGGGCTTTTTTGTTGTTGTTGTTGGGAAGTTTATAATTGCTGATTTAATCTCGCTACTTTATATTGGTCTATTCAGGATTTCTATTTCTTCCTGATTCTAGCTTGGGAGGTTGTGTGTTTCCAAAAGGTTATCCATTTCCTCTAGTTTTTTTATTCATGTGCATGGAGCATTCATAATAGTCCTGAATGATCTTTTGTATTTCTGTAGTATCAGTTGTACTGTCCCATTTTAACTTCTGATTGAGCTTATTTGAATCCTCGCTCTTCTTGGTTAATCTAGCTAGTAGTCTGTCAATTTTGTTTATCTTTTGAAAGAATCAACTTTTTGTTTCATTAATCGTTGGTATTTTCATTTCTTTGTTTCAATTTTGTTTATTTCTGTTCTGATCTTTGTTATTTATTGTCTTTTGCCATATTTTGGTTTGGTTTGTTCTTATTTTTCTAGTTTCCTGAGGTGTGACATTAAGTTATTAATGTATGATCTTTCTGTATTTTTTATGTCATTTAGCATTATAAACATGTCTCTTAGCATTGCTTTTACTGTATCACAGATATTTTGGTAGCTTGTATTCCCATTTTCATTTAATTCAAAAAAATTTTTGATTTCCATCTTGATTTTGTATCATTGACCCAAAGATCATTTAGCATCAGGTTGTTTAACTTCCACATATTTGTATAGTTTTGAGAGCTACTTTTAGAATTGATTTCTAGTTTTATTCCACTGTGGTCAGAAAAGATACATGGTATGATTTTGATTTTTTTTTAATTTTCTGAGACTTGTTTTGTGGTCCAATATATGGTTGATAATGGAAAATGTTCCATGTGATGATGAGAAGACTTAGACAGCTTTTAAATCATGATATGTGCACATATAATGCACATACCATACAATTTATCTTCTTAAAGTATACAATGCAGTGGGTTTTCATATAGTCACAAAGTTGTGCAACCATCACTACTATCTAATTACAGAATGTTTTCATCATCCCAAAAAGAAGCCTTCTATCCATGAGTAATCACTTCTCATTCTCCTATGGCAAGCACTAATTGACTTTCTGTTTCTATAGATTTGTCTATTCGGGACATTTCATACAAATGGACTCATAATATGTGGCTTTTGTGTCTGAATTCTTGCACTTGGCATTATTTTGTCAAAATTCATCCATGTTGTATCACATACCAATATTTGATTGCTTTTTACACCTAAATAATATTCTATGGCATGGATATACCATTTTATTTATTCATTAATCAATTGATGGATATTTGGTTGTTTATACTTTTGTTTATTATAAATAATGCTGCTATAAACATTGCAATATAAGTTTTTGTGTGGATATGTGCTCAATTTTGGGAGGCATATACCTAGAGATGAAATTGTTGGGTCATATTAAAGCTCCATGTTTAACTTTTTGAGAAACTGCTAAACTATTTTCCAAAGTGGCTGCAGAGCTTTATAGTCTCATAAGCAATGTGTGAGGGTTCCCATTTTTTAAGAACTTCATCAACTTGCTATTATTGACTTTTATTATTCTAGCCATTCTAGTGAATGTGAAGTGGTATCTCAGTGTAGTTCTGATTTGTGTTTGTCTAACAACTAATGATATTGAGCATCTGATACATGCTACCACCTCGCTTACTCTCCTAGACATTATGGTGAACAAAAGAAATCAGAGATAAAATAGTATGTACTATACGACTCTATTTATATGAAGTTCAAGAGCATACACAACTAATCCATCCATGGTGTTAGAAATTAGATAGTGATTACTTTTTGGAGAAGTATTGACTGGCAAGGGACATGTGGAAACTTCTTTGGTATGAGGATATTCTATGTTTTGAGCTGGGTGTGATTATATGAGGATATAGAAAGTGCTAAATTGATCTAAAATCGGCCCAAGAAGGCCTTTGTAAGAGTTCTCAACTGATCCTAAATCAGTGCATAAACAAACTGAAAACTTAACTTAGGCACAAATAGCTGAGTCTCAGCTAATCACGGGCAGCCAACAGTTCAAACCATGTTCAAATAAGACATACGCCGGCTACAACCAATCGGGCTGCTCTGCACATCACTTCTGTCTTCTGTATGTCCCTTCCTTTTCTCTGGCCGTAAATATAACCTGCACAGGTGGTAGGATGAAGTATTTTGAGCCATTTTTGGTTCCAACTGCTACCCGATTCTAGAATTGCAAATAAAAGCTAATTAAGAGCAAAATTAGATCTGTTATAATTGTGTCTTTTAATAGTAGGAAAAATAAATCTGTGCACTTACAATTAGTGCACTTGATGTACTTTACTCACATATGATGAACCTCGGTAAAATTTGTTTTAAATAAGATGAGAAGAATGCTGAACAGAAATTTTCTAGCCTTTTTCAACACGAAACAAAGGGCTAAAATCTCATCCACCCATAACACAAAAAAAGGAAAGAAGAACGTCAAGTTGGAGCACAGTCATAGCTGGGCAGAAAAGAGGGGTGATTAACACATCAGACATCATTGTCACCCCCCCCCATCGCTAACTTGAGCCCATCAACCCTATTATTTCAACTCAAAAAATAAAATGATAAACAAGGATTGTTTTCTACAGAGGCAACTGAGATTTTAGTTGAAAGTAGGGGATGTTTCAGAAAAAAGATGCTAACATGTCTAGAGTTCATTTTTTTTGCTCTCCCACAAACTCACTTCACATCCAAAGAATGAATCAATATTCATATTCAGCCACTCTAAACTAAGTCATATATTAATGTAAATTCAATGCTACTTGAATGGCTTTTACATGATCCCCAGGCAGGGACCTTGTCAAAATCTTTGCTCAGTACAATTCCTGGGACACTGCTGACACTCAGTTGATAGTGTATATTATAATTAATACCATAATAGCAATTTAACACACAAGGAGAATACATACCTCTTGCAGTCTGCAAAAATACTAGGCTTCCGCCAGCACAGAATTGTAATTCTGCATCAACAATGGCAAGAGAGATCAGAAGGTAACGAGAACAATGATTTTGTAGACTCAGCCTACACTGCAGAAAAACAATACTTATTAGGCAAATTCTCCTATAGGAGACAGATAAATTAAGCAAGATAATTTTTTTGACGATTTTTTTTTATTTCAGCTCATTATGGGGGCACAAAAGTTCAGGTTATATATATTGCCCATGCCCCCCATCCCCCAAGTCTGAGCTTCAAGCGTGTCCATTCCCTAGACAGTGCACATCGCACTCATCATGCAGGTAAAGCAAGATAATTTTATGTTCCTAATGCATTTATTTTACATAGTGAAGACTGATTTCTTAACAGCTATTAATGCATACAACAAAACTTGTTTTTGAAGGTGAAAGAGATTGAAAGTGTGTGTGCGTATAAGTGTTTGTCTATGTGTGTAATGAAAATGTCAAAAAGTGTTAATGGTAGAGTAAGAGAGGAGGAAACAATAATAAAATACTTTGTAATTGAACAAGATTACTTGTCTAATTATTAAAATGAATTATACCTTAAGCTCCTCATTCCCACTACAGGTGAAACTGCCAGTATAATAAAGATTCCCTAAAGGTACAGATTGTTGATTTTGTTTTTCCTTTGGAGAGTAGCCGATATCTACTCTTCCAGTCCTCAGCACACAGCAAACTTTGCCAGGAAAAGGAAAATCTCTGGCCTGCATTTCACAGAAACGTCTTTTGAAAAGTTCCAAGGCAAGGAGGATTTACCCCAAATCCAGGTTTCGTCTGGAAGACTCCTTTTACGATGCCTAGTCAGTGATGCTCAGAGTGTGCACCTGAACGGCATCAGCAGCGTCACCTGAGAACTAGCTAGAACTGTAAATTCCTCGCTTGAGCCCAGGGGTTTGAAGCTGCAGTGAGCTATCCTAGCTCCATTGCACCCCAGCCAGGCCTACAGAGGAAGACTCTGTTTCTTAAAAAAGAAAAAAAGAAAAAAAAAGAAAAGAAATACAAATGCTCTTTGTGTACCCCAGACCTACTGAATCAGAAACTCAGAGGGTGGTGAGCCGAGTAATCGGGGTTTTATGAATAACAAGTCCTCTTAATGGCTCTGAGCCTTGTGCTCAAATTCAAGTTATTTCTCACCAGTTCCACATCCTCTTTCACCACCATCCTCCAAAACATCAGCTAGGCTGGGTCTCTTATGTAGCTCCTCAAGTTCCTCTTCCTGCTCTACTTTTCTTTCAGATAATCATTCTTGATGGTGGACTTATATTGATCACTTGCCACTTTACACGACATTATTCAAGCAGAATATACTGTCCTGCTAGAGCTCATTAAAATAAGAGAAAAGTGTCCTCTAACCCCAAATCGTGCCAGTATCTATTAAATTGTGTTAGGACCACCACAAAGACAACACATCTGCAACCCAACCCTAAGCATCATGTTCCAGAACATGTCACCACCCCAACACCTCACTCTCAATACAGAATTCTGCTACGTAGAAGGTGAATTTGCATTTAAGACTTCTGTGGAAGAGAGTCGGTGGCCCTCTTCCTGATTTTTAGACAATAAAATATGGAAGAAGTAATGAATGTGTGACATGTCTGAGTCAAGACCTTCTAGAAGCAGGTGTAACCTTTGCCCGTCCACCCACCCACCGAGGAGGCCTGGAGCTGTGGTTTTCAAATTTGACCATGCATCACAATCACCTGGAGGGCTTTGTAAAATGCTAATTGCTGGATCCTACTCCCAGAATTTCTAATTCAGGGTGGTGGTCTAGGGTGGTCTAGGTAGGTCTAGGTAGGTCTAGGGTGGAGCCTGAGAATTTGCATTTCTAATAAGGTCCCAGGTGATGCTGATGCTACCGGTTCTGGTTCCACACTTGGAGAAGTTTACTGCCAGTTAATCAAGAACACCAAACTCAAACTTAAATGGGCAAGAAATAAGCTCCTACTGGTTTCCAAACAATGTGCTGTTGGGGGTCTATTTTTTACCACAGTTTATTCTAGTCTTAATAACAAAATTCCCTGGGAAAGTACATTTTGACATCTTCGAGGTCTTGTATAAAAAATATTTATAATATTCTCTAATATGAAACAACGGGCATTAAAAACGGAAGCAAGACACTAAACAAAGGCAAAAAGGATGTTTTGCACATTTTAAAATAAAAATAATTGATTTCCATTTTTTAATATTTTTGTTATAGATTTTTTCAGGCTTATCTCCCCCAGAGTTTCAATAATACTTATGAACTAATTTTCCTTAATGCCACAGATACTTTGTTCCGTCTAGTTTTCCGTCAGTCAGCGTCTCTGTGAGACCACCAGCATAACGCTGCGTCTTATTTATCATTATTTTCCTAATGATCCTCAGCACACGGCTGAGATTCAAAAAGAAATTTTTGTGTGAGATAAACAACAACAAAAAAAAAGCATGGAAAAATAGACAAATGGATGATTTAAAAAAAAAAAAAAACACAAAAAAACCTTGGTTTTGTTGACTTCCAGAGCTCAGGTTCCATGAAATCCCACAGATGTACTCAACAAATATTTCTTTAACGTACTTCAGGCACTATTCTGTTGGGTAAGAAAAACAGAAAACAAAGAGTTAAAATGTCTACTTTTGAAGAGTTTACATCCCTATGGAAAAAGAAAGACATAAACAAGCAATTTTTTAAAAAAATGCAATACGATCAACTAGAAACTAAACAAGTAATGGTGAGTTGTAGACTCATCCAGAAAATCTAAATAGGATGCTGTTATCTAAGATACTTGACGTAGACAAAAGTCCTGTGCAAACTTTATTTCACACAGGAAATACAAAACTCTCTATTGCACTGGTAGTTCCTAGTGGGCCCCTGCACCAAGAGCTTTCACGTCGCCGTGTTTGGTTTGACAGAGCACAAATGTCCCCAACACGCTGGCGTGTCTTTGTCAGCCTGAGCACGTGCTCTCACCTCCCTACGCTCCCGGAGAGGAAGAAAGAGAGTTTTACGTCTCCCTAACATTGTCAGAGCGTTTGTTAACTCTCAGAAACCTGCACAACAAAAACTTTGCTCCTGTTTTATCATTCACGGTCCCTCCCTTTTCCCAGTGTCAGTTTATTTTTAAATACTCTGCACTCGGACAGAATCATGGACGGGCCGATAGCCTCAGCTTCGGGTCAAATAGGCCTGGGTTCCGTCCTTCAGTCATCTGCATGGCACTGGGTAAGTCTACGCTCTCTAAAAATAGTTCTTTGTTCATTAAATGAGATAATAGTAGTGACTATTGCATAGGATTTGGGGGAAGATTCCCAAGAGACAGTTGCGTGCAAAACATTAACAACATAAACAGTCATTGATGTTATGAAATTACAAGGGAAACCAAGAGTGTGTTTAGTAGGACTGAGAAAACGAGACAGTCAGAGGAAAAGAGTGTCATAATTTGAGACTATGCTGGTAAAACCATTCTGAATTTTGGAGTTTTAAGCTGAGGTTACTGTGGTGAGCTGTTGAGATGAACTATGGTGGGATAAAGGAGTGTAGAAGCCCAGGGACTGTGAGTCAGAGGGTTAGACGTTGAGCCCAATGAGGATGACAATAGACAGCAGGATTCAGGGCTAACATTACTAGGAATGTGCAGACCTGAAGTCAGCTGATGACTCTCAAAGAATAAATGTTCCTCAGTAAGATTCCTTTATTATTATTACATACGATTGCACAGCACCCAGTATTCTTTTCTTTGTGTTGCTTCAACTGTAATTAATATATTGATTTATTGATGTCCATTTCCCTGTGAGATACTAAGCTCCTTGCACATTGAAGTATAGCTTGTTCCAAAGTGGTTATCTTTGCTTACAAAATATGGAGATAGATGAATGGGTAGACGGAGGGATGGATGGACTGGATGATAAATGAATAAGAGATAGTACTAAAAACATATGGCATCAATACCAAAAGAGGGCAGCCTTCAGAGTAAAGTCAATAGGATGATTATCTGCAAAATTAAGTTATATCTAAGAATCCAGGATTTCTTAGTGACGGTTCACTCATTCCCTATCTCCCTGTTTAATCTCTACCTCTTGTTTCCCAGATTAATAAACCACATATTTATAAACCTGTTTGATCATTAATAACTCAAGTAAGTGTCCTTCTAGCATCAGCGCAGATACTCCTAGAATCTCTCAGCATCATTTAGTGGTGTGACAATATATATAACGATTTAATATGAGAATCACTTTCAGCCAGCAATTTCATTTATAGAAATTTATCCTACAGCTATAGTCATTCAAGCGTGTATAATATGCATACAAAGATTCTCTTTGCAACATTTTTTGTAATGCTGAATTGAAGAACAGGAATGACACTAAATTCCCAAAATAGAGAATTTGTTAGATGAATAAGATAGTACATTTATAAAATTGAATTTTATGCACCATTTAAAATATCCTAACTTGTAAATATGTCCATGATGCACCATGAAATAAAAATATAGGAAGAATAATCTGTATAGGATGATCCCATTTTTAAAGTGTGTGTGTGTGAGGGGGAGAGAGAATGCGAGAGATAGAGACAGAAACAGAAAGACAGAGGAAGGAGGGAGTCGTGGATAACACTTGGGGGTCCTCCCTTTCTTATTCTTTTTCCTGTCTCTCCCTGCTCTTGTCAGTTACATTCAGGGACCATGGTGACACTGACCCTTTTGTAGCATAACACACAAACACTTGCAAAGAGAGGTCATTAATATTAAACAGAAAAAAATATGAGCTTGTTCTGCAATTCTAGAAGCAGTAGGAAAAAATTTTTTTAAAATTTAAACAATGTAAAAATATCAGTTTGGGTTGTGGGTATTTCCCTCTGAAGACTGAGGCCCCCAAGTGTCCCCAGCTCTCCGCCACTCAGGAGCCCAGGGGCAGCCCAGACCTCCTTCTCCAGGCGACGCCCAGGTATTTGAGCACCAAGGTGTTAGGTGAGAGGGAGGAGTAATAGGGATGATGGCGGACTTGTGGAGGAAGAGGAGGAGCGTACGTGTAACGCAGTGGTAGGATGTGTGTGTTTACATGGGCGATGGCGCATGCAAAATATATCAAAAGAGACAAACCAAACCATCAGCAGTGATTGTTTCTGTGGGGTGAGGAGTTTAGCTGCCGGGGAAACGGGAAACTGGCTGCAGATCGTACGGCAATGAAGATAGAAAGGGAAGGAACTTTATAAACCTCTGCCTTGCTGGTGTAATTTACAAGGACCATGGCCCATAATTTAAAAATGAACTTTTTTAAAAGAGTTCAAACAAATCTCAGCTCACCTGAGGGGAGACCCTAATGTCTGTTTCACTGTCCTGAGGATGCTCCACTCTGCCATTAGAGTTGCCCCAAATCTGGAGTGAAATCTTACCAGAAAAGCAATTGGTCAGTCTTCTTGGAAATGACCATTTAGCTGTGCAAACAAATTAAATTGGTGTATCATAAATTTTCATGACCACCGACATGAAGAGAAAAAGGAGCGTGCCGTGAGATCACACCCAGCACCTCTCCTGTACCCAACGCTCTGTTCCCTGACATGGCGCCTTCCATTACCATCTAATTTAAATAGCTTGAATTCTTTCACAATAAGAAATTATGTGATTAGCTGTGGTATTGAAAGATTCCCAGCTGTGTAGTGAACAAATTACACCTTTTACATAAATGCACTCCCAGGGCTTAGACATTAAAGTCATAAAGTTCACTACTTAATAACTTGCTGATCCCAGCTAAAAACTGTATATTCCTATTTCTATACCAAATTGTGAGTGTTTAGAAGGCCATACAGTCTTTTACTAAAATTTTCTTTAGCATTAAGTGCAATGTCAAAAACAGACACTTGCCTGAATCAGCAATTCATCGCCCAGAAGGGACAGACAACTGCCCTTTCTCCGTCTTTCTGGCCATCGTTGCTTGGTTTGGCCACTGATGAAGTATATTTCAATTCCTCTGGTCATCCGATACCTGCTTTATGTAAGCTTATTTTATTTGGACATCTACTACAAAGTGGAAAAAGGTAAAAGGTAAAAAATTCATCTAATTTTTTTATTTGTTTCTTATAAATAATTTTATAGGAAGGTTGGCTAGAGATTGTGTGTTTAATTCATGAGCCATGCAATTATCACCCATTAGACCATGCTGAAGCCAGACTCAGCTACGTCAGGATCTTTCTGGGCCTCTTCAGTCCCCTTTGGTAGTTTTGCCTGAAAATGCCCCTGATCCAACAAATGCCATGATCCAACAAATGAGCAAGTGCTTGACCACAAAATCACGGAAAATGTGCTTCATGAGTAATGTTTGCTCCTAGGAATATTAAAAGAACTTATCAGATACTGGTTTTTTTAAATATTCTTTAAAAATATTGGAACTTATACATTCGTGCTCATTTCCACATGTATTTGTGTGCCATTTTTCACATAAAACAGCTTCCCCGTACTTCAGCCAGAGAGCATGACTCTAAAATAAAAAACTCGTGACTGAGTGTGGGAGGAAAAAGACTAAAATTGGAGAGACCAACAAGCTCTAATATTAGGGGTTTGTTCTGAAAATGCCACTCCTAATGAGAACTAACAAAAAAATTCTCTAAAAATGAATTTACTTGTTTAATATGTTGAAGTTTTGTCCTACCTTAAACAACAGAAGTAGCTTGCCTTTCTGCATTGTTTTGGAAGATGTGCAGTCAGGTTCAGAAAAAAACAGCATCGTCCACTTAATTGTGTACAGAAAAAAAAAAATTAATAGTTGGTCTAAATAGAGACGAGACTGACCAGGACAGATACAGGGCAAAAGTTACAAAACCTAGAGAAATATTCTTGATCAGTCTCCCTGTAGCTCCCAAGCTGCTCCCCATTTTCCAGCCAAATAGTTAACACACAAAATTAGATATCACATACTGCATTTAGAAGGGGTACTGTGTCACCATGGTAACTGGTTTTTCTTAAACATAGCTCTGCATGCACGTACAGTCCAAATTAGCTGCAGAAGAGAGACGCACACACAATATTCCTGGAGCTTATGTAAAATCAGCCTGTTACATTTTTCTGAACTGAGGTATTCAAGTTCATGTTTATAAATGCTCTTTCTTTAAAATTTATCTTTCTAGGTAGTTTGTCTCTGATCACTTCAGTTGCTATGATCCTGGGAACAATACTGAGGATAAGATCTCAGGTGATAATCAACATGGAAAAAGAACCATTTGTTGCTGGCTTTTGTCAGCAAGTTCTCAGGGAGTGGAATATGAATTGTATAACCTACCACTTGAGCTTCTTACCTTTCAAATGCTATTTTATTTGGCTCATCCTTATGGAGTATTTTGGATCATTTTTCTTGAAAGATTATCCCCAAATAGCTCTTCCACCCCCACTGACTCCTCCTTATCATAAAATTGCTAAGAAAACAACTTAATGCAAATTGACAGAACTTTGAAAAAGAAAGGATGTTGCCACAATATGGTATCCAAACCAAAAAATATCTCCAGCATTATTCTAATAATTTTTACTTGAAAATTGCTCTAAAAAAAAGAAAAATCATTTATGGTTTGAGCTCCGTGACATGACACTGTAAAAAACATGAGATTCTTTGTGCTTTTCAAGCCTCTATTTTTTCTTCTGTTTTTTTCTTTTTGTTTTCCGAGAAGAGAATTCAACATGATGCAGTTTGACAGAAATGACATCATTTGCCGTTTTACACTTTTCACGACCACCCTGGCTTTTTCTTGTGCTAAAATGGCATAATGTTCATAGTGTTGGTTACTATTTAGCCGAAAAGAGGAAAAATTCATGATGACATTTCCTTTCCCACACACCAATGAGAATATCCTTCTGCTTTGGGTTACAGGATATATTCATAAGGTTGTCTGGTGACTGTAGCTGTGCCCCTTCTATTTAAAGGAAAACTGCCACCATTTCACTGAGCCCAAATTATAAGGCAGGTGCTTGATGGGGAATTTAGCACGCCATGGCATTCAAGTCTCACGGAACTTGCAAGGTACATACCGTCTTCACTGCAGAGAAGGAAACCAATGCACACAGTGGTTAAGTTATCCTTCCTGTCTTACTCGGCTTATACATTGGCAGAGTTGAGATGCAAATGCACATTCCAGACATATTGTCGCAGAAGATACGGGCTCATCTGCCTTGGATTAAGTTGGATTGTTTTTTTGTTTATTTTTTTTTTTCCATGAAAATCCTCATCACTCTGTCAGAGGATCTTGACTGTGATCCACTAGGAGGACCACTGGGGGGTAGCAGTAGTGTGACCCAAACGCTGAACTTGAAGCCAGGATCACAGACTCGCTTTGAGCTGGGGTCTCCATCTCTATCAGGAAGTGAGTACATAACGCTCTCTTCCTTCCCTAGACCACCAAGACTCAATCGTGCTGAAATATTTCTTGAAAACCGTTTAAGGACGTGGGACGTCCTGGCCTCTCCATACAAGGAGGAAGATGGCAGCTCATCAGGAGTTTCTCAGAGCATGTCATTAACAGCAGGGCCTGTGGAAGTGGAGGTGGTGAAGGAAGGGCCCATGGTCTGAATGCACTGGGTCCTGAGGCCTGGGAACAGGGCTGAGCTATCCTCACCATTCGAGACTGCAGGGAGCTTTGCCTGAGTGGGTTGAGAGGGATGCAGAGGTACAGTATGACCCCTGTACAGGGGCAAGAACACCCTGTCATAACACTGATGTGAGCAGCATGTGGCAGGGAGGGAAATCCACAGGCCCTACAATGTCACAGGCAGAGATGATCTTCAGGAATAAGACTAACTGCAGGGTTCTCAACTGATCTAACCTGTTCTTGATGCTTTCCACTGTGTTTTGTAATTCCTTGAATAAATTCTTCATTTCCAGACGTTCTGTTTGATTTTTCTTTTGATATTTCAATTTCTTTAGTGAATTTTTCTTCCAAGTCCTGGAATTTTGTGTGTGTATGTGTGTGTGTGTGTGTGGTTTCTTTGTGTTGGGTATCCATTTTCTCTTGCATATCATTTAGTTTTCTTATAATTCATGTTCAAAATTCTTCTATCATTTTAGTGTTCTGAATTGGGTTAACATCCATTGCTAGAGAGCTGGTGTTCCTAGAGAGAGGGTGTCCTTTCAGTTTGATTCTTCATATTTCCAGAGTTCTTTTGCTGATCCCTTCCCATCTGGAGCAGCTGTTGCTTCTTACCTTTGTAATTTTCTTTAGATAACGACATGCTCAATTTAGTCTGTAAGCCAGCAGGTGGTGCTTGTGGGTGAGATTGGACCACACCCTGTGCGATGAGTCAGTAGATGCAATAAAAGGGTGTGCAGAGTGACCTCCAGGAGTAGCAAGCTGCAGTGTTGTTTTTGGGGTTCTGTAACCAGCTCTTGTTCCTCTGGAGAGACACTTTGCCTCAGGTGGTGAGTGGGACTTCCAGGTGTGTCCTTTTTCTCCACCTCAGTGGGGGCAGGTCAGGGAGTGAGTCTGGGCAGGGCTGGGTTGGGTGAGCCTGCCCTTAAGCTCCACAAATGCTGGTAGCAGAAGTCAAAGGTCTGTTCTCTGCTTCTAGGCAAAGCTGCCAGGGAGGGGCTGAAATGGCCCCACTCAGCCAAAAAGTCTTTATGTGGGGGTGGGGCTGTCTGAGACCCACAGCCTGGAGCAGGCCTCGCTCCTTTCCACCCTCCCCTATTCCGTGGTTTCTCCCGGGCCTGTACTAGCAGGCAGGACCTCAAGCGAGTGGATCTCTGTTAAGCCTAAGAATACTGAGTTATAGAAATGCTCCCTGTATTTCTGGAGACAAGATTTGATTTCAGAAGTCAAATAAGGCTTTGCCTTAAGGAAAAAATAAATGTGTTAGTTCAAAAGCTGCCTCGTCTTAGGAGGGCGTCTTGCTGGTCAGTAGATGCTGCACTTCAAAGAGACAGCTGTAAACTGGGCCTTTGGTTCTCACCTGTTTTGAAAGACAAGGCGGGCCTCCCTTAGAACCAAAGGTTGCCGGAGCTGACAGGTGGACCCCCGAGATGAGAGCTAAGCAGATAGATATGCTAATGCCCAAGCCGGGCCCAGATGGAACCATGCAGTTAAAGTAATTAACACAAAGCACAGCCCATGTTGACTTCTGGGATCATCTCTGTCTCCAAGAACACAATCACCAGAGCCAAGATGTCTCTGTTTGTTGCTAAAGTAATAGCCTTATCATAAAACTTAGAAGTTTGCCCCAAGACGATTTTATAACTCATTGTTCCCCTAGTTAGAGTTAGTCAAAGGATCTGTAGTAGCCTTTTAGGAGACTTTGACCCTAAAGCAAACTGCCTGTTAGTATGAAAATCCCATTGCCCTTGGCAACCGGAGCCTGTCTGTACCCTATATAATACCTGTGTGGAGTTTGAGTCGGAGAGATATTTTATGCAGGTAAAATATTTCCATCCGGATACCCTCCTCTATCTATTTTCATAAACTTTTACTTTATAAACTATATCTTTGGCTCTGTGTATTATTATTGCCATTACTTTATCTTTTATTTCTGTTTCCTACTATATTTTTCATCCTTTGCGATGACCCCTGCCTGAGAGACCTGATCGGAAGAAAAAACTTTGCAGGGAGCATAGCTAACTCCCTGCAAACTGGCGTAGTCAACTTAGAGACCATGATCGGAACAAAGAGAAAAGGACCTCTTTGCGGGGAGCATAGCTAATTCCCCGCAGATCTCCCCTGGCTGTGATGTGGGCCAGGAGGGTCCCTGCCCAGGATCACAGCCTGAGCTGGGAGTACAGCCCTCCCATTGGGGGAAGGTTGCCCCTCAGGCAAGCTGCAGCCAGGATCCACTGTGATCTGCCTCTGAAGGCACACACCTCAGTAGACTAGTTCACAAATATCCCTTCTGTGCCCTTGGCAATGCGATCAAGACCTGGCTGTATGGGATCTGGCCTGCAGTCCTGTCGCCCGGGCCTGGAGATCAATCCCTGACGCTGCCAGGGAAAAGAATGCTGGTCTCAAGTCACCCACGGGGTGCCCAAGCTGGATCAATGTCTCTCTGTCTCAGCATTTACCCCACTCTGCTGGAGTCACCAGGGAAGGCTGGCAGATAGCGAGCTCACATTCCCAGTATCCCACATTCTCCTGCAGGGCCCCAGAAGGAAAGGTCCCATTCCCTGTGGATGCCTCCAGGTGATGGCTAAATTGTCTCTTTGGGCAGCTGAGGGTAGGGGAGGGGAAGGAGAGAATGAAGCAATATGGCGCCTGCCAATGGGCTCTGGCCTGTGGGGCAGGACATGTCCCGAGGGAGCTGGGAGTCTGGTGCCCTGTCCACAAGAGGCTCACCACTCACTGGTGGCAGCTGCCTCTGGACTGGTGTCCTCAGGTCATTCCAGTACCTCAAGAGCCCACCAGCAGTCCGAGATGCAAGGATGGGGAAATTTAACTGCTCCACCTACCCTCGTCACTGGTCTCCAAGGCTCTCGGGGTTTAGACCCTGCCGATGCCTTTCTCCTTCCAGTTCGGCTCCATAACCTCTTCCTGTGGAGTCTCCTGTAGGTTCGGGCACCCTTTCTTCCAACCCTCATCTGATCTATGTTTGTCTGCATGTTTGTTTTTTTTCACTGTCATCTAAAATCTTTCCTTCTTGCAGAGACACTCGGGCTGGAAGTGTTTGTCATCCGCCATCTTGCCTCTCCGACCCCAGAGGTGGATTTAGAGTAGCCAAGAGACTGGATTACTGCTGGGTCAAGGAACCCAGTTGCAAGAGGGGCTCTTATAGAAAAAGGGGTGGGATGGCCACATGACTTGGGAAAGCTTCCCTAAAATTACTGTGACCATAAGAGTAAAGAATTAGAGAGATTTTGTGTACTTTGAGGTTTTTCTAGACCAGGCAAAATAATACAGAAAAATAGTACCTCTTGTGGACATAATTGTTTCTATTGAGATTGTTCCATTTTTGGAAAGTAATGTTCTTGTCTCCATGTTAGGAGTCTACCAGGCTGTTCACCCAACCCTCATGGGTCAAAATGGTTTCAAAATTCTAAGTTGTGTGTGTCATACCGAGGGCTGGGCTGGCAGTTGGGGGCACACAGACTGTGCACTACAGGGGTCACCTCACTCAAAGCACGTCCACCAGGCTCTTTGGTTCTCCCAGGGCAGCTTGGTGATGTCATCTTTACTCCTTCTGTGCTAAAGCCTTGTTACCTAGTTGTAACCTTTTGGGCTATAATTACTTACTAAAGATGACATATTTCTTTTGCAAGTAAATGGCCAAGGTGAGTATATGAAAAGCACACTATTTGAATAAGTGCTTCAATTTAGTATCTTGAAGTAAGCAAGGTTAATGAATTTATGCATTCTGTGTAGTCCCTGAACATAATTAAATTCAAACATTGCCCAGGAGGGAGTCATGTTGCTGACCGCCTTCCACAAGGACAGCACCAGGGAAAATAGCATCTTACAGCCTAATTATTAAATCTTGTCTCTTCATCAGGGAGAAGCAATGGATTAACCATTTTAAATCACGTTGGAAGCTCAGGGTTGCTTTGGATTTCTGTTGTAAGTATTTACCCATCACTTTGATTTTAGCATGTTCCTTATGGAGTTAGAGTTCGTTCATGAAGCAACACTCAGGAAATCTATGTTTCCTATGTACTTGTTTCCCCAGGCTGCATCATCCACTGGAGTTTTTGGGGTTTTTTGGTTTGTTTTGTTTTTTTTTTATTTACAAACAGTATTGTCTCTTATGTTGGCTCCTGAGTTGATTGTGGAATGTGCATTCCAGTCTCCCAATCTTGGGAGTCCCCACTGGATGTCAATCACTGTGTCATAAACATAGCACTTTCACTGTCAGACAGATTCCACCATCTTCCCACTCTTGTGCTCTACTTTTGGATCACTATGACTATACGTGCTGCCAAGGCCATTAGATTCTTCAAGGCTTCATGGAGACCACTCAGCATTGCTACCCCTGGGCGGAGCATGGCAGAAGCCGACGTCCACCAGGGTCACGCAGTGCCAGCAGCACCAGGAGCCAAAGCTCCTTGGCCCATTTATCCACTACGACTAGCGTTGTCAGATTTAGCAGATAAAAATACAGATAAGCAACAGATAAATGTTTCATGTAGATAGATCCCAAAGATTGCGTGGGATACACTTATATGAAAAAAAGTAATTTGTTGTTTATACAAACTTTAAACTTAACTGGGCAGTCTATATTTTATCAGGCAACCCTATCCGAAACACATATAAAAGTGTGTTTCACAACAATATTAAAAAGTAATTAATGCTATCATAAGCTCCATTATAGTGAAGAGCAAACTGAAGCTTAGCATGGTGTTGTAATTAGTATGGTGTCCCTCCACTAGTAAGTGCTAGGGGGTATCTGATTTTAGTCTCATGCTCTTAAATAGAGTGATCCCTGGGTATCCAAAAGGGATTGGTCCCAGAAACTCCCTCCCCCGCACCAAAATCCATGGCTGCTCAAATCTCTTATGTAAAATGGCATAATAGTATTTGCACATAACCTATACACCTCCTCCTGTGTACCTTAGATGATCTCTAGATTACTTATAATACCTAATACAAAGTAAATGCTATATAAATAGTTGTTATTTTGTATCACTTGGGGAATGACAAGGAAGAAAAATCTGTACATGTTCAGTACAAATGCAATCATCCTTTTTTTTTCCCCAAATACTTTCGATCTGCCATTGGTCAAGCCACAAATGAGAACCCACGGATTGGGAGGGCTGACTGTACTTTCTCTGTTGCCCATTCTCTCTTCTATACTGCTTCATACATCATCTGCTACAGAGAGATCATCCACATTGTCAAATGGAAAATATTATAAATAAAGCACATAGAGAGGTGGAATTTTGAGATGACTGATAAAACTTTGGGACATCAGTCCAAGAGTAATCTGACATCTGTCTATCTATCTGTCTTTGTTATAGATAGCACAGCTAAGTGAGCTAGGCTCTAGTTGCCAAGGAAACCAGCATCCTTGAGTATCAAAAATGTGATAAGAACTTAATATTTTTAAAACATATGCATGCATTCTGGAAACTTCCTCACCTCTTTGATCAATGTGCCCCACCCCCTAAGGCCTAGATTCCATGCACTTCACACACTGTCTCGCCCGGCTGGGAAATCTCTTAAGTATTAAAGCACCTCACCTGCTATTTGCTCCTAGCTCCCTTCTCTCTTTTGTTCCCAAGAATGAGTCAGGTAACAAAAGTTTTGTGCTTTTCTTCGCCATAACTAACAGATAGACGTGTCCAATGTCTGTCCCGACCAGCAATTGGTTGAGCCTCTTTGAATGAACCAGCAGTGGCACCAAGTTCATGGACAGCAGCCCAGCCTGGTCTTCCCTTTAATGTTGCCTAAAACTGACGGAGGATCTGTAGCTGGTTTGGGGGTACAATGGCACGAGAAGGAGAGGGTGAGTGGGGACTACATTGCAGCCCAGCTCTCACCCACCAAGCCATCCGCTCAGCCCACGTCTGCATTAGCCCAGGAGAAGACGACGACAAAGGGACCCCATGGGCTGCAGGCAGCTCCAGTGAAGTCATAGTGTGGTTGGCGAATCCTCTGGGCAGATAAATGTCCTTTGAGGAGACGCCCAAGCCAGATCAACAACCTTGGCTGTTGAGTACAATTGCTTCACTGCTTTGAAAACCTCAGGGAGACGAGATGAAAATCTAGGCCCATATATTTGAAAAACCTCATATTTCTACATTTTTATTTCTCCCGTGCTTATAAGAGAGACCTTCAGAGTGACAAGGAGTCAGAACACAAAGTATGATTTGGAGCGTTGCACTTTGTTGAGAGCAGTAATGTAGCATGTAATACAAAACACGCCAAGCCCAGGTTCCGCTCTGACACCACAACGTCCTTGAATTTTGGTGTATTTGCCTAAGAGCCTCCCCTGTGTAGTTTAACAAATATTTACAATCACTTTTGCACGTCAGAATTTTTTACACTTTAAAGTTTTATCAAAATATGAAGGCGCATGATGATGACACCCAATGCATATTGTACCTTAACATTTTAAAATGTTTTTATTATTTCAAATAAGTAAAGTGACCAATTTTAAATAGTGCAAACTGTTTTCAATTTTTTAATCATCAGGTGATACCACAGGGAGATGCATTGTTTTACTCTGATTCCTACCAGGCCCACCCCCCTCACCCCTGACACATGGCTTGGTTTTGGTTCTTTAGTATGATCCAATTTTCAAAATACATTCAGAATATCAGGTCATAGCAGAGTGAGATCCACTAGGTTTAAAACCTAGAAAAGCAAAAAAATAAACCACAAAACACAGGAAAATATATTCAATTTGTAGACTGGAAAAGAGTTTTCTCCTCAATCATGGGCTATAATAAAAGCAAACAATAAGAGAAAAATCTCTCAAAGGAAAATCACATTCTAGCAAAGTAAAGATACTCAACTAATAGTCTCTCTCTGCAATATGCATCACTGAATACTGTGTGTCTCGTTAGTGGTGATTTATTTTAAAAAATGCACAGTACAAGCAATTGCAATCGTGAGTATTTTCCTCACGATTATATGAGCCATATCATCATCCCGGAACCTCTTTTTGGCTTGTTTTAAGCAAATGTTAGTCACTAGGATAATGAAACACAAATTCTTTACTAATGAAATTTACACTTGAACTATTTATACAGATAGGAAAAGGCTGAAAATGAAGCAGGGGAGGGACTTGACATTAGGACAAGTCTATTTCCCTTGCAAAGGAATAGGAAAGCACCCATAGGATGTGATCTGAAGATGTTTTAGGAAGGTTAATTTGAAAACAATGTGTAAGGGAGGCTGAGGGAAGAGAAATCAGAGCCAGTTCCTAGGTATTGCCAAATAACCTGTTGGTGAGGTGGGGAGCAAATAAACAAAAATGAGATACTATTACATGGTCCAAGGGCTCATTTACTCTTTTGTTGAATATTAATATTTTGAGTTCTTGAATGAGCTGGTTATGAGCTCGACACAGAGGATATGATAACGTTGAGCAAAAAAACCCGGTGGGGGTGATGGTCAAATAATCATAAATACAAGTGAGCGCATAGAAGCAGATGTAGCTGAGTCCTATGAATAAAAGAGAAAATGTTTTATGAAGGCATAAATAAAGGACACTGACGAGAGCTATAAATCAAGAAAGGCATCTTTGATAAAGCAACATTCATGCCAAAATAAAAAGACTAGAAGGAATTAACTAGGTAATAAGAGTGGGTACAGAGGAAGAGGTTGAAAAAAAATCTAGGCAGAGCAAACATCACATGCAAAGGTCCTGTGGTAGGAGTAAGTAATTGAAATAAGAAAGTGTGGTTGATTTAGAGAGCAAGAGATATTCAGAAAACAGATAAATAGATAACACATGAAATATGTCTGGTGGTGGTTAAGTATTTAGAGGAAATAAAAGAATGGAGGAAGAGAGAGAACAGGCATTAAAGTAACATTAAAGCAATGGGTAACATGTTACCAATTTCATTTATGTAATATTTCACCTAAATGAAATGAGGGATGGAGGCATGTGGGTAGCTTCGGAGAGAGCTTTGCACGCAGAGGAATCAGCCAGTTACCTGAAGTGAGAGTCTCTTTGTAAGTTAGGATGGAAAAAGATACTACTCTTGTTGCCATGGAGAGAGCAAAGGGAGACAACATCGTAAATGAGGTCAGAGAAATAGTGGGAGCGTAGGCCACTGCTCTGTGTGAAAGCGAAAGGCATTTGAAGATTGTTTGCAGAAGAATCTCATAATCTCGCTTATATTCTTAAGGGTCATTCTGGCCATTGCATGAGGACCACATGGTGAGGGCAGGAACAGAGGCAGTCATTGGCTTAGGTAAAAGGAGAGGTCAAGGATGACTCTTATGTGTCTGACCTATCTCCCTGGGAAGCAGTGATACCATTCATTTAGATTGGGAATAGTGAAAGAGGACCAAGCTTTTCTGGACAGATGGCAGAGAATCAAGGCGGGGGTGGGGGCAATGAGACATATCTTGGGCATTTGAATTCGAGATGCCCAAGTAGAGATCTAATTCTGGGAGTCACTGGTGAACAGAGAACCATTGAAATTGTGAGTGTAGAATAGACTGCCTAAGCAGAGAGAACGTACTGAGAAGAGAGAGGACCAGAGACCCAGTCATGAGCAATACTCACATATAATGGTGGACTAGAGAAAAATAACAATCACAGAAACAATAATGGTAATAATGTTGCATAAACATAGGATGGGAAGGAGAAACAGCAGCAGCTACAGCAGCATCTATCCAGGTGCAAATCTCATGCCTTACCTGTGTTAATCTTCCCTACAATCCTATCAGGGTTCTTTCACTACCTTTGAATTTCAATAATTAGACTATGCATAAAATTCTATTGTCAGCCTTGTGTTAATTTTCCTAGACATTTGAAGATTCACATTGTTCTTTGTATCAGAAAATATTTTCATTATTCACGTCTTTAGGCATTTCTTTTGTTCTTATTCCATAGGTGTTGACCTCTTTCACTCTCTCTGTTTCTTATCTCTGTTTGTCATCCATATCTATTCCTTTTTCTGAAAGTACTTCTCCATCTTTGTGGATTTTTCTCTTTCATCTTGTGTAATGATGTTTCCAGCCAATGACAGATTACATATACAATAGGAGTCCCATAAGATTATAAGACTGTATTTTTACTGTACTTTTTCCATGTTTGGGTATGTTTAGATACAAGAATACGTACCATGGTGTTGCAATTGCCTACAGTATTCAGTACGGTAATATTCTGAATAGGTTTGTATCCTAGGAGCAATAGGCTACATACTTAGGCCAGACCATCTGGGTTTGTGTAAGTACAATCTATGATGTTTGCACGACCACGAAATTACTTAACAATGCATTTCTCAGAATGCATCTCCACAGTTAAGTGAGGCATGAATGTATTTGTAGGTCTACACTGTTAGAGTTGTAACAGAGAACTTCTTAAGTACTTTGTAAGCCTATGTTAGTCATATAATTGAAATAATCAGAAGAATTAAACATTTTAAATGTATAAATGAAATTTAAAATATTAAAGCCTCTTAAAAGTGGTTGTTTCAATTTATCATATTTTTAAATTAAAAAATTAGGTTTTAATAAAAGAAACTAATATTGTCAATCCTGTCAATTGTAGAAGGGAAGGGAGGCACAAAAGCCTCCATCAGGCAGCACTGGTAAGTGCTTGCCCCAAAGTAATTTTTCAACAAATATTTATTGAATGAAAGACCAAAACCAGGTCTATTTTAAAGAAATGCATAATGCGTTGGACATCTAGGCACACACTATGACAATATATGTAATAAAGATATACACAAAGTTTGGGGGCGTGAGCAAGGTCTGATGTATTTTATTAACTTTCACAGCAACCACACACATACTTAGTTACTTTCTGATGTTGCCAGAGCCAAAGCATCTACCAGTCCCTTCCCACCTCTGCATGTGCTTACTGGGCGTCTCCTCTCAGAAGGCTCAGGGATACAGACTCTGAGATGGCCGCTCACCCACCCAGACACCTCCACCCATGAACCAACACCCTAATTGCATCGCAGAGAGAGTCCATCTCACAGGTGGCCTGCATATTACATTCTGGACTCCAGAGACCTTTTTGAAAAGGCCCATTTCCATTGTAGCAGCCAATTAGGATTACCGTTTTATCAAGTGCCAGAAAAACTCAACTTTAAAGCTTGGTGAACTTTCAGACTAAACCGCGCTACCACTATTCAGGAAAATCATGCAGAAACAACCTTTGACTTATCTCCAGTTCCATTTATGAATAAAAAGAAACATGGCGGTGCCCAACATGGTAGCCCTGGAGCTGAAATGCTCTGCAGTCAGATGCTCATTTGTGCCACTTTGCAGGAATCTCCTCAGAGCCCAGCCATTGGATCTGAGCCTTCAGTACCGATTTTATGCATTGGAAACATTTGTAGGGTAAAAATACCGAAATCTTCTCCAAGCCAGACCTCACTCTCTTCCTTCTATGTAATCTGTTTCTATGTGTAAACTTTGTAGATGCATCTGTTTCAAGTTACATAAATACACCCAAAAAAGTATTTTATAGCAGGAAAATTTATGCATTCCATATTTCTCACAGCTTTAAAATGGCCAAATTTATTCTCTTGAATAAATGCTCTGGGGATAAAATCAAAAGAACAACTCCAAAGCAATATTTTGAGAGTTTCTGCCAGCATCAGAGAAGAAGGTATATAAAAATAGGCACGTGTATATAACACATATATTCATATTCTGCTATTTCTGCTGAGATAGAGGAGACACTACAGATATTCCAAATGATTTGACAATTCAAAAAATTCCTTTATTTTCAGCTTGACATATGTTTCTGTGCTAATATTTATATTTGAATATAGGTGTTTTTAATATTCTTATATTCATCTTGTAGGAAATAAGGAGATGGGAGGATGCCAGGTGGTGCCATACAGCAGTCGACCCCAACGGGTCTCATGGAAGACAATTTTTCCATGGACCAGGGTAGGGCTGGAGCTCAGGCAGCGATGCACTGCCCAGTTCCTAGCAGGCCACAGACCAGCACAGGGCCTGGGCCTTGGGGTTGGGATCGCAGCCATGCAGAGCATGGGATTTTATGCAGCACTTGTATGACTACTGGAAGGTTCTGACCATCAAGGTGGCGTGAACATTGAGATCGCTACCTACCATCGTTGCTCACAGGTGAGGAGGGCTGTATCTCTGTGACAGTGCCCTCCCTCCCTTCCTCCTTCCACAGGCAAATGTAAGTCTGGCTGGAACTTCATAACTCAGAATCTTTCTTCACCTTGCCCTAGACGGCTGCAACAGGCAGAGAATTCTAATCCAGACCAGGAGCAAGAACGTGGCGGGTGTGGAAGATGGGGTTCCTGGAAGGAGTAGCAGAAATAGTAGAAGGGGCCCTTGCTATGCAGCTACTGTGTGCTTCGGGACTACTGAAAGTCTCCCAACCCACATCCATAGTCTCAGACATTAACTACTTTCCACTCTTGGTGCTTTCTATTGGGTCCAGCCCCTAGGCCCCATAGCATTGGGTAAACACTGCCCACCCCTTCTCCAGTCTCTGTGGATGGACCCACCTGCTTCAGCACACTACACAGAGAGGATCAGCTAGAGAAGTTGAATAGCTGTTCAATTTCCTAATTGTGTATTCTTATAGGGAAACCTAATTCAAGCTAATAACTTACTTGGAGCTATTAAGGTTTTGCATCTTTATTTTTTTTAAAAAAAAAAATCCTGAAAAGGGAAGAAGTTTTAAAGATTTTCTCTGCTTGCCAAGTAAACAGAAAGACTTGAAATGTTGATGAAGGGAAAACAAATACAGCTAGGCAACATCGACAGAGATATCTACCATCAGGCACCGGGCAGAGAAGGCCAGGGCAATACATTGAAAGCGGGGTTTGCTAGGAGTTGACCACACCATAGACACAGTCTTTGAGAACAATCCAGAGAGTGGCTGCATGGTCGTGTGCACTTTCTGAACTGCAGGCACGTGGTCCCACGTGAGCAGCTCCTTCTTGACCTGCCAAGACTTTTTACATCCTGTGTCCCCAGCCCTATCTATACATCCTATCTTTCATTAACTCTTCTCTTTCTGAAATGCATACTTATTTTTTCTGCTGGCTACTTCTGGAAAAAAAAAACACTTTTCTTTTTACTTTTTCTCTCATATCCCATTAGTGAGTGAAATATCAATCCAACCATGGCTGATAAACATAGAGATGGTACTCTATTAAAGAAAAAAAACCCCACAATTTTGATATAAAATTGGACACAATAAAGAATTGACAATAAAGTCTCAAAATATAAATTCCTTTAATAGTTCTAGAACTGCCTTAACAAATTGTCAAAGCTTTGCATTTGTGTCACTCTGTTTTTAATTTTTCTCAAGAATCTATATTTAATAATAAAAATGAATTAAATGTTAACATTTCTTTAAATTTGTTTAGCTACTATGAAGTAATTGTATTTTGTCTACTATCTTTCATTAAAAATGTGTTATTTTTCAGCCATATTATAAATTAAATAGGTTTTTGAATGCTAACCTGTCCCAGGCATAGTTGTTTGTAAGATTATACTTACACAAAAGAATATCATAAATAATATCAAAAGATCTTTGAAACATAATCTATTTTAAATTGAGGTGTGCCTGAATACACATTTATAAAACATATAACCATCTATGTATCTAAGTTTCTCAATGTAATGCAAGTTTGGTAAGTTTTTCCCTTTTATTATATCAGGGAAACTCTCCAATTACCTTCACACAGAAAATCAAGTTAAAAGCATGGATGTGGTCCAATCAACCTAACATACATGTTTCCTCTTTCTTGCATACGCAGAGATTGAACAGGATGCAAAGCAGCTGAATGCCCTGATTTCGGTACGTGAAAAGAAGTCATTACAAGCTTTATAAGCAGAAAAGCACTCTTTTCCATTTTCTTGGTTAAAAAACTTCTCACAGCACCTTCTGATAAAATGCAATTTGACCTGCAGATCTTGCAATGGAAATCTACAATTATATATCTCTGAAACTAATTTTTATGTGCATAAAAATATGTTCCAGAAGTTTTGCCAATGATTTTTCATTGACTGAGCAGAACTTGCTCCTCTAAATCCCTGGGGATTAAGTGTCCATACACAGCCCCACGACAAATGAGCTCTGCTTGCACGGTGAGGTTTCATAGGGTTTAGGAACAGTTCAAAGTGGACATGGCTCTCTTTAATTTTTAAACATCTTCAGAATATATTTTTCATGGCTTACCAGGCAAAAATTTGAGATACATTATGTGTTTGTACATTTCACATATTTTTATTATGGTCATATAGCTAATTATTTTTTCCCAAATGATCAATGCCCCAATGATTTCATCCTTAATTAATCTTGGTTTTGCAAAGGAGAATTTAGGTCTAACTTTCAGTAAAATGATTCCAAAATTATTTCTAGCAACTATGAACTTCTCAATTCTCTCATCCAACTTCCAGCTTATTTTTTGGAAATTCATTTTATATAAAAAAATGCATCATCAGAATAAAATAGTTAATATTTAATATGATGCCTTAGCTCAACAAATATTAACTGAGTACCTATTCTTTGCCAGACATCTAATCCAGATAAAGGAATTAACTGGTTGCTGATCCATCTGATTGAATATTGAAAACTGTTCATTTAGCTAATATTTATTAAATTCATCCTCACATTCTAAGTACTGTGTTGATTATGCACTTACAAAGAAATAACTTGAAAATTCTGTCCTTGAAAAATTTTTTCCAAGAAGATAGAAATAAACAAATAAACACAAGGCGATAAATACCCTGACAGAGATATTATACAAAGTGTCATGGAAACAGAGAAGGGCAAAGGTCTAATTTTAATGTGAGGCAAAGATGGTCAGGGAATATTCTCAGAATAGGCAGCACCTGAGCTGATCCGTGAATGGTAATTGGGAATTTTCCAGACAGAAAAGAGGAGAAGGGTGTTCTAGACAGAAGCAACAATGTATGCGAATGTATGAAAATAGGAAAGAAAGAAAAGGATTTTGGTGAAACTGACCCAAGAGCATGTGTTGGGGAAAGACAAGATGTGAAGATACACAGTCCTGAAACCTGGACCTAGTAAGGAATGCTGTCCTTGGAAAATTGTCATTTAATTCGCCTAGTCTCAGAGTAAACACTGAGAATTGATCAATGGTATTTTTATGCATCTGTTATTTGCAGCTGATGAATATACGGGCCCAGAGCCAGTGTGTGCAGAAGGATCAGGGGTTAACAGTGGGTTTCAATATAATATTGGACAACAAAATTGAGAAAGGCAAAGTTTTCACTGCGGACAACTCTTCGCTTGTTGGTAATATTGGCATGAGCTGAACATTTCCATAGGATACTCCGGCGGACCTGAGAAGCCTGAACTAACCTCTGGATTATCTCCTGCTTTGTACAATCAACTCATCTACTTTTGTTTAATTCTTTTTCATCAAATAAATCTTATACCTTTTCATTGTGCACCAGTATCTTGGCACTGCAATGCCCATGGATCCCCTGTAGAACTTGAGTTTTTATTTTACAGGTAATGTAAATCCCAAAACACGTTTAATTAGGGGAGTTATGGCCCACTCTGAAAGTGGTGTTGAGTGAAAGAAGACTAAAGCAAAGAGATTTATTAGCTGACCCTTGGCAATAATTAGGTAGGAAAAGATTAGGGCCTGGGAGTGGCTCATGCCTATAATCTCAGCATTCAGAAGACCTCAGTGGGAAGATCTCTTGAGGCCAGGAGCTCAAGACATAAATAGACAAAAACATAAGTTAAAAAATTTAAAAATTAGCTGTGCATGGTGGTGCATGCCTATAGTCCCGCCTACTCTGGAGGCTAAGACAAGAGGGTCACTTGAGCCCAGGAGTTTGACGCTGCAGTGAGCTATGATCGTCAGCCTGGGTGACAGAGCAAGACCTTGTCTCTTAAAACAAAACAAAACAAAACAAAAGTTAGTACCTAAACTAAAGGGTGTGGCAGCCCTAGGTACTGGGAA
Organism: Eulemur rufifrons; assembly: GCF_041146395.1. Lineage (NCBI taxonomy): Eukaryota > Metazoa > Chordata > Mammalia > Primates > Lemuridae > Eulemur > Eulemur rufifrons. The sequence continues at coordinate 2,495,288 of NC_090995.1, read as the reverse complement.
TGGAGAAAAAAGGGCAGAATTTAGAGACAGAACTTAATAATTGAATAGATATAAGAAGTAGGAAAAGAAATGATGACTTTTGAGGATTCTGACTTCCCATTATGCGATATTAGCCAGCATCAAACCAAATTCACCCCAAAAATAAGAATAAAAGCTAGATGAAATTTTTTTTTTAATTATTTGAAGGCATCAAAGAGCTACCAAGCAGCCAGGACTTGAGGGATCAAGGCCCCAGAGAAAAAGAAAATGTACGGAAGTGGGTTAAGTATTCTCATCACTTCTTCCCTCAAGGCATTTGCCCTTCGTAAACAGAAAGGAAGCAAGACCCTAAGAAGCCAAACAGAAGAGATGGAGAAGCTAAACAGAGTGACTGGCATGCTCATAAATACCAAAGGGACATAGTGTCCAAGGCCTGCCAGGAAGAAGCAGCACTGGTAAACACCATAAACTTTTTATTGGGACTCCTGAAAGACCACATAATAGAAGCAAAGGTCAACTGGAAATAGATCAAACTTCACAAAACAAAACTCTTCTTTGATCAGCTTAGTCTCAGACTGGATTACATAATCTGCCCCTTATCTCCTTACCTGTCAAAAGCAATGTAATACTATCTGGGGAAAAAACATTCTTCAGAACCTCTCCAATTATTAATATTTATACACAATATATGGCAGTCAATAAAATATAACCATGCATACCAGAACATAGGACCAATTGATCAAAAAAAAAAAAAACAGGAAAATAGACAACCAAATGGATCCATAGATGATAGAAATATTTGTGTTGTCAAACATAGACTTTAAAATAACTATGATTGACGTATTAGAGCCTTTCATCAAAAATTGAGTTTATAAAAAAAAATCAAATGAAAATTTAAGAGCTGGAAAACAAAATTACTGAAATAAAAATCTCGACAAATAATCTACCAGCATGCTAAACAAAACTGAAGAGAAGATCCATAAACTGCTGGAAGTTATGTCAGTAAAAGAATATTAACAACAAAATACAGAGAAAAATTTATAACAAATACAGAAATGAAAATAAGATACATTTAGGACATGGTACAAAGTGGTCTAACATATGCGAATTTGGAATCTCAGAATGAGAAGAATGAGAGAATGGAGTAGAAGTGATATTTGAACAAATAATCCTGAAAATTTTCCCAAAAGCAATAAAAAACATTAAGCCACAGATTTAAGAAGTTCTATGAGTCCCCAGCTTAATAAATATAGAGAAAACTATACCAAAAACAACCAAAGTAAAACTGCTTAGAGCAAGACCATATCCTATAAAATATTTTTCCAAAATAAAGTGATTTTAAACCAATGTAAACTGAGAGACCATTATTGGTAGAACCACACTGAAAGAAATACACTGGGATTTATTTAGGTGTGAAGAAAATAACCTCAGAAAGTAAGTAAGGAAATGCAAGAGAAAACAAAATTCAATAGAAAGAGTAAATATAAATAAATACTAAACACTAACATAATAATACATCATAGACTTTAAAATACATATGAAATTAAGATATATGATTAAAATATCATAAAAAAATGAGATTCTTGCATGGCCTGAAAAAAGATAAAATTATTACTTTGTATTAGACTCTAACAAATCAAGGATGAATGTTGTAACGTCTGGGGTAACAAAGACATAACACATAGGGAGGAAAATTAAATAATGATAACCAATCAAAAGACATAAGAAACGAGAGAAAAAGAATACAGAACAGATTGAACAAATAGAAAAAATAGTAAAATTATAGTTGCAAACACAAATACATCAGTACTTACATTTAGTATAAACAGACTAAGCATTCAAATGAGACGTCCAAAGTTGTCAGACTGAATGCAAAAAATAAAATCAAAATATACATTGATTATAAAGCAATATAAAATTGTTTATATATTACATGAACATTACATATATTTAGAAAAGAACATGTATATATTATGACACAGAAATAGTGAATGGTGATCCCAGCATTTTGGGAGCCCAAGGCAGGAGGATCGCTTGAGACCAGGAATTTGAGGCTGCAGTGAGCTATGATCAAGCCACTGTACTCCAGCTTGGATAAACAGAGTGAGACCCTGTCTCCAACTAAAAAAAAGAAAGAAAGGAAGGAAGAAAGAAAGAAAGAAAGAAAAAGAAAGAAAAGAAATACTGAATGAAAAAGGATAAAAAAACAGATACCATGGAAACACTAGAAAAAGTAAACAGTTGTAACTGTACAAATGCTGATAAAAATACACTTTAAGCAAAAATCTATACTAAAAGTAGAGAAGCATATTTCACAATGATAAAAGGTTCACTTCACCAGGAAGGAAAATAATTTTAACTTAAAACATAAAAAGCAAATATTACCAAATCTAAAAAAAAGAAATATACAAATACACGACTCCATGGAAATTTTTAACACACATCTCACATTAACTAACCAAATAAGACAAAAAAAGAGGCTATAGATGGTATGAACAACATAATTCAGAAAATTAATCTAATGGTCATATATATAGAGAGAGAATGCTACACCCCACCACTGCAGGACAGTCCTTTCAAGCACACGTGGAATATTTACCAAAATTGCCAATAAGCTGGTCCATAATGAATTCTTTACAAATTTCAAAGTATTAAAAACGTACAGAGTATCTTTTTAAGTCACAGTAGAATTAAACTGAAAAAAAAAAAAACAATAATAAAAAGGTACCTATAAAGTCTCCAAATGTTAAAGAATTTAAAAGTATTCATTATAATAATCCATAGGTCAGAAAAACAATTACAATGGAAAATACAAAATACCATTTTTTTTTTCTTTTTTGAAATAGGCTCAAATGACCCCCCTGCTTCCACCTCCCAAGTAGCTGGGACTACAGGCGTGCCATGAGCATACTCAGCTAATTTTTTTTTAATTTCTTGTAAAAATGGAGTCTCCCTATGTAGCTCAGGCTGGTCCGAAACTCCTGGCCTCAAGTGATCCTCCCACCTCAGCCTCCCAAAGTGCTGAGATTACAGGCCTGAGCCACTGCGCCTGGCAGAAGTCACAAAATATCTTAAACAAAATGAAGATAAAAATACAACATAATGCAATCTGAGAGCTGCAAATAAAGTCACGCTAAGAAAGAAATCTTAAGTCTTAACTGTATATATTTAAAAAGAAGAGAAGAAAATCAGTAAACTAATTATCCTTATAAATTTTTTTAAAAAGCAAAGTCATCCAAAGAAATTAGCTTGAAGAAAATAATCAAGATAAAAGAAGAAATTACTTAATGAGACACAAACATATAACAGAGAAGATCAATAAATCTAAAAATTGGTTGTTCAAAGACATTAATAAATTGATAAGACTTTAGTGAAAATCAATATAAAAGCCACACATTATCAATATCAGGAATCTAAAAAAGCATTATGAACACTACAGACATTCATTAGAAGATAATAGAAGGTTATTATACATAACTTTATGCCAATAAATTTTTTTTAAGCATGAAACAAGTTTTTTTTGAGGAGAGAAAGATAGTATTACACAGCAAGAGCAAGATACAGGTTTACAGAGTGAGAGCAAGATACACTCACCCCAGATGACAAACAGGCCCCTTGTTGCAACAAAACGGCCCCAATAAATTTTAAAATAGAGATAAAATGGATAAATTTCCAGAAAAACACCATCTATACCAAACTGACACCAGAGAGTATTAAAAATCTGCCCAGTCTTATATCTGTTAAAGAAAGCAAATCTATACTTAAGACTTTCTCACCAAAAAAAAAAAAAAAAAAAAAAAAAAAAAAAAAAATTCCAGGTCAGATTGATTCTGGCCTTTGTCCAGAATATACACATAAACTCTACAAGTCGGCCGGGCGCGGTGGCTCACGCCTGTAATCCTAGCACTCTGGGAGGCCGAGGTGGGCGGATCGTTTGAGCTCAGGAGTTCGAGACCAGCCTGAGCAAGAGCGAGACCCCACCTCTACTAAAAATAGAAAGAAATTATATGGACAGCTAAAAATATATATAGAAAAAATTAGCCGGGCATGGTGGCACATGCCTGTAGTCCCAGCTACTCGGGAGGCTGAGACAGGAGGATCGCTTGAGCTCAGGAGTTTGAGGTTGCTGTGAGCTAGGCTGACGCCACGGCACTCACTCTAGCCTGGGCAACAGAGTGAGACTCTGTCTCAAAAAAAAAAAAAAATAAAAAAAAAAAAAATAAACTCTACAAGTCATTTTTCAAGACAGAAAAATGTATAGAAAGAGGAACAAAGGACTTATATAGGAGCTTCACAACAGAGGACATCCAAATGGCCAATAAACATATGAAAACATGGTAAATTTCATTATTCATCAAGGAAATGTCAGTTAAAACCCTAATGAGATACCAATAAGCACATTTTAGAATGGCTATAATTAAATAGACTAATATGAGGAAGGATGTAGATGAGACTGTCTATATTGTCTAATGTTGGCAAGGATATAGAGTAACTGGAATTCTTATACATTTCTGGTGGGAGTATTAAGTTAGTAAAACTTTGGAAAATTGCTTGACAGTATTAATAAAGCCAAAATATGCAAATCCTATGGCCCAGCAATCTGGCCCTTAGATATGCATAACAATATTCATAGCACTATTCATAATAGCCCTAAGCTGTAAATAACTGAAAAGTCCATCAGTAATACAATGGATAAATAAATTGCGGTATATTCAAACATCAAATATTGTACAGCAATGAAAATGAATAAAGTATTACTATGTACAACAATATGAATGATCACACAAGTATCGAAGGAAAGCATCCACACACAAGTAATGTATTATTATGATTATCCAATTATTCAAAATTTAAAAGCAGGCAAAACTAACCTGTGGTGCTAGAAATTAGGAGAAAGATCATCTTTGAAGGAGGAATTGGTAATTGGGAGAGGGCTTCAGGATGTCTTCTAAGGTCCTGGAAATATTCTATTTCTTTATCTGGGTGGGACACATAGACATCTTCATTTTATGGTAATTCACCAAGCAATATACTTTGTGCAGATTCACTGATAATTTTTTTTTTCTATTGGCCAAAGAAAACTTTCTGTGTGCAAAGAAATTCAGCATAACCTTTCCCTCTGTTCTATGGTTTCCTACTCCATTTGATTTTCCTTTGAGATTTTCTAAGCCAATCTACTTCTTGAGATGCATATTAAAGAGTTAAAATTTGGATAACAAAATAATCACTGGTTCCAGATAAAGCATTAGGCATGCTCACGAATTATTTAGTTTTCTAATTTCAGCTTACTTTGTCTGCACATGTGTGCCAGGAAAAATACCCATTTAGGTTGATGCCAGCTAGATTTCTTTTATAAATTCACACTTCACAGAGTGCTGACTACCGCAGGAGGAATTGGATCGATTTACTTTGCTAAGTAATTTGAGCAGTCCAGCTTGCCAGTCCCTTCTTCTGGTTTGGGCAAAGGTTAAAGACAGAGGAGACTGAAGAAAACTGTTAGATTTCCTTCTGCTCTTTTCCCAATCCTCAAAATTGCCTCCGATGATACAGGAGGACCATAATGGATCCTCTCTGTTCAAATGGAGATTAGCAGGTTTTACATAGTTCATCATTATCTTATTGAAAAATAAAGCAGTGATATCATCACGATATTAAGAATGAATATATCCAAAACAGAAGCATTCTGGAGATAGGCAGATACACCATTTATTACTATTTAGGATAGGAAATACTTCTAGACATATGTATTCAAAATTTATCCTTAACACTACGAAGCCTATTTTATTCGAATGGTCCAAATTACCTGTAAGAGCATTTGTATTTGTTCTGTGTTTTTGTTGTTGCCCCAAACATTCCCGTAGGCAGTGAAGTTACAGTCATAGTTTGTTCTCTGTTGTCAGAACAGAATATCAAAGACTGGGCAGTAAAGAAAAGAAATTTATTTCTTACAATTTTGGAGACTTGGAAGACCAAAATCAAGGGCCGCATCTGGTGAGGGCCTTCTCAGCGTGTGGCAATATGGCCGAGGGCGTCACGTGGCGAGAGGACATCTTGTCAGCTCCAGTCTCTTTTCTTCTTCTTATGAAGCCACTAGTGCCATCGTGGGGTGCCCTGATGGCCTTATCTCGTCATCACCACCACCCCAAGGCCTCACCTCCAATCAGCATATGAATTTGGGAGTTAAGTTTCAAACACATGAAATTTGGAGGACACCTTCAAGCCACAGTTATTTAGGAAATTGTTTATTGCTACAGGAAAGTTTAGGAGCTGTCCCCTGGGCCTCTTAGCTCCGAGGGAGAGAGGTGGGGGGCGAGCACACGGTCCCTCTGTCCGGCTCTCGGGGAGGAGTTTCTCTTTTCATGCTATTCAAGGTTTCTCCCCAGTTATCTTAGTCTCAACTTCTCAGAGAAACTAAGACAAAGGAAGTCTTCATTTCCTCTCTGGGGAGAACAGTATTTATGTTTGTTTTTTTTTTTAAGCATCTTTGTTGCATAATATATTTAGTTTGTCCCAGATTAAAGAAAGCTCGTGGGTCTGTCTGTCCTTTACATACAGTCGATCCTGGCAACCCTCGAACAGATCCTGGCGGAGGTGATAAAGGTAAGGAGGAGACACTGGATTCTGGAAAACTGAACCTCCTTCCCTCATCTGCACCTCCTGAGGCGACATGTGCCTCGTGGACAACAGCTTGCTGCAAGCAGGTGGTGAGTGGTGAGAGGCACCAAGGCAGGTCCTGATGGATCCGCCATCAAAGGGCTGGGTTGCTTTCCTCTTTGTTGACAATCCTAAAATCCTCCTTCCAAATTGTAAAGTGTCATTAAAACCTAGGAATATCTAACTCCCTCTCTCCAGGTCCAACTGGCACCCGGGCTTAAGGGCAGATACATAACGGGGCCTCTTTATGAAAAGGTAAAATGACTTTTGAGCTGCAATACTGGATTTAAGGCACCGAGACAGAACACAGCTCCATCCAAGCCCCCAGTGACATATTCACAGAACCAGGTCTGGTTGGAAACAAGGTGAAAGGAACAGGAATTCTAATTTGCTGCCAGCAAAAGAAAAAAAAAAAAAAAAAAAAAGGCTTATTGGCTGAACACTGGCCAAGCTCTTACCATTAAAAATACCACAGCTTTGCTGCCAAAAGGGTGTTGGGACAAATTGCCAGAGGTAACTGTTACATAAGCCAGAGCTCTCCCTGCCAATGAGCCAGAAACCATTGCTATGTCTCTTCTGGGCACAGATAGGCAGCTTGCAAGCTGTTTAGCTGTTAAGGACCATTCCAGAAAAAATCAGTTCTTCTGCAGGACCGGCAAGAGAAATACGTGTCCAGGACAAGGCAGTCTGTGGGTTTAGGTCCTCAAGGAATGGTGATTCCACCCCAGAGGCTGGTAGTTTCATTAGAAAAGTAAGAGAATCCCAGAGCACTTAGGCAAATGACCTTTTCAAAACTGCTGCAGCTTTCAGGGGAGCAAGGGTAGTGAAAGCAAAAATGTTCCTTGGCTTGTAAAAATGTGCCTTGGCTTGCAAAAATGAAAGAGGGAAGGAAAAGCCCTTTGAATTACCTCATTGTCTTTATTAAAAGATGCTTGCTGCTCTGATTAGCTTTGGGCTCGGGGACAGTTCCCCGAGGACTATTCTCTGCAGGCAAAAAGAAAGGAAAGCACAGGCGACAACTGTCCAGGTGACTCAGACACAATCTTTCCTTCATCTTGCCGCATGGACACCGGCAGGGTATGGGTGGAGTTACCCGTGCTCCTCTCCTGTCCCTGCTCAGTCAGGATGCTGTGGGTACGGGGCCCTGCCACCACCTTGGTTCCAGCTGTCATCATGTCCCTTCTGATTCTAAGCTATAGGCTGCCTTTAAGAAGTCTATTTCCTCTTCTCTGGTATCATCCCCTTCCCTACCCCATGCACACGTACACACTCACACTCATATCACAATCCTTTCAATTGCCACCTATCAAAGTCCTCGTCCTAATACACAAATTTGACCTTGCCATTCACCTATACAAAATCCTTATGGACCGGTCCATTACCTTTTGCATTAACTCCAGGCAGGAAACAGTGAACTCCACCTACTTTGCAAGCCTTGTTTTTACTTATTCCCCACAAGCTCTCCACTCCAGACAGAGGATAAGTTACAAGAGTGGTTCGCAGCCTGAGTAGCACATTCTAATGACCAAGGGAGCTTTCATAAATCCCGGTGACCTGCAAGAACCCCGTGCCAATTAAATCAGAATTCCTAGGGGTGAAACTCAAGCATCGATATCATTTAAAATTTTTTCCTGTGCTTGCAGCTTGAGAACCAGTGCATCTTGCTCCCTCTCATGCTTTTGCACACGCTTTTTCCTGGGCAAGAAATGTGTTATTTACATCCTTGATAATATTTTTCTTTCTTTTTTTTTGGTAGGACATAGATAAAGTGTCTTCTTTTGCAAACTTTCAGTCACTTCTGGTAACCTACACACACCTGCATCCTACTCCATGATTTCTCTCTTTTTCTCTCTAACTGGATGAGAAAATCCTTCCAGGTAGGAATTGTGTTTTATTTGTCTTTGCATCCACAGTGCCTGCTGAGGAAGAAGAACAGATGCACGCTAATGCTGATCGACTTAATTCTCCAAGATCTTCTTCCAACTTCTGGAAAGCAAACAGTCTTCTGTTTGCAAAAACCTCACAGGCTTCCCCATTTCAGGACGTAATAACGTGAAAGAGAAGAAAGACATCTGGAAGATAAGCGCATCACAACTACTTTGGGACTTCGTAACATTTGGGGTTTTGTTTCTCTCTTTCGTTTGCAATGGGGTGAGAGCCTCTTAATAGCTTCCATATCGAAAGATTTAAGAATGGAATTCTGAAGTATTCCATCAAGAATGTGAAGGCTCGTAAACAGTTTGATTTCATGACCTTTACCCAAATGGATTTTTTAAAGCATTTTGGCAAGGCACGCTCCATAGTATGAGGCGGGACGAACATTTAGATAAGTGCAAACCAGGGGCTTGGTTTCCATTAAGAGGAATCTCCGTGCTCTTCCCGACAAAAAGGGCTCCTGGATGCCATGCAAGACGGACGTTGTGAGAAGAGATCCAGATTCAGCAATAAGAACACAAACATGAAAGCAATTCCTGCTGGAAAGACATTTTAAAATTTTGAGATCTGCAGGCCAGAGCCTGCCATTGGAGTTGGCAAAGAAAGAAGAAACAACTGATTTTCATTTTGGCTTTTGCCACAAGTACGATTGCTTTGTGATTCTTGCCCAAAGTCTCTAAATGAGATGCTTGGTGTGTATTTCAAAGTTTCTGCCTTCTGATGCTAGCAGGGAAGGTACAGCACACTGTTTTTCCTTTCCATCTGGTGGAAAGAGCTTTAGACACTAAGCTGCTATGAATAATAAAGCTTATTGTCCAACATAGGTGGTGACCTTATCACTCCTGCTTAGGAAAATCACAGGGACATACCCAGATCAAGCATAAGGTTCAAAACAACAAAACAGAGCAAGTAAAGAGCAACAATTTTTTTTTTCTTTTCCTTTGTCCTTTTTGTCCTTTTTGGCATTCTTCTAAGAATTTTCCTGAGCAAAATTTTATACTTTTAATGACATTGAGCTTTTTATTTTAAAGAGGCCCTGTTTTCAGGAGTAATAATGGCAAGATACAGGAATTGTCTTTGAAAAAACATATTCTAACACAGACATAGTTTTTAGTAATCTCCTAGGTTTCAAGACAAGTGTGTAAGTAACAGAGCTACAGAGTGGAGCGCACAGGAAGCATGTCCCACAGGCTTGGCATCCAGCCCAATTTTTAATCATCGGTTTAACCCTTTGTCTCTACTTATTTTTTGGACACAATAACATTAGGTTAAACCATCTAAAGCCGCCATTTCTGTAGGACAAACACTGTTACATGTCAACCATTACATTTATTCATTCCAATAATAAACTGATTTCAAAGTAGCAGAGACATTGGGTCCCGGAGATACCTGAGATCCATTCCCTTTGAATTTCGGCTTTACATTCCAACTCCCTTCACACCAGTTTAAAAACATATGTAGTTATTCTCATTTTACAGATGACAAGACTGAGATGATAAAAATTAATTAAATTGTCCAATAGCCCGTGACTTGGAAGTGGCAGAGAGCTGGGACCGAAAACTGCATTTTGACTGAGACACCCAGGTCCTACTTGAAACCCTGGAAAGGAGCAGTTGGGCCATTTCCCAGGGACTAGGTAGAAGGGGTATCAGAATATCATGGGAAATGTAAGGAAATACGCTTACTGGAATCCTTCTCAGGATGAGTGCTGTATGTTGGTCAGGAGAAACACTTTGATAGGCTGCATGGTTTGGGGAGGGGTGGTGGCCAAGGGTGACAGCCCCCAAGACAAGGGTGTCCTCAGTGGCCACAGTCACTCAGTTCCTTGTGCAGTGGGACAGAACAAGAACGGGACGAACTTGCCACCACTGCTACTGGCTCACGTGCTGTGAAGTGAGCATAGTGTCGCCGGGTGACTGTCCTCCACTGTCACACTCCTGCAAGTTTCCCGAATGGATCCCTCCATTCCACGACTCACCAAAGGCTTTTGAATCAACATTAAACCTTGGGGTGTGACAAATGGGCTTGTCAGTCCCTTGCCCAGTGCGGATCCAGTCCACTGTTTTGTGTTCTTTTTATCCTGCAAACTCGCCAAGCAGTTGGTCCAGCCAGATACTTTATGCAAATCCTTAAATGGAAAAAAAAAAAAAAAAAAATGAGAGAGACACATTTTGGTGATCAAATAACTGAAAGCATATTGTGGCAAAAGATCCAAAAACATTCTTAAGCGTTTCCCAGCCACTCTTATTTTTCCACTGCTTACAAACCGCTAGTTCTGCCTTTCCGCTGTGCGAGGGCCTAAGCAACTTTCCAACTCAGAAACTGCCATTGCTTCCTGGAGCACAAACATGCAGACTTTTAACAGGAATCTGCATGCAAGAGGACAGGCCTGTCTCCAACATCGTCCACTATGGACAGTGCTCGGCACGTTTGATCTTAATTAGCCAAACACGCTCCCAGGGCTTACTGGCAGCGCACGCAGTTAATTTGACTTAGTCACATTTTTCCTTGTTAGTGTGAAGTCTGGGTCATAGTAACTCAAGATGATGACCAAGATATGCAAAAATACTTTATCAGAAGAAAAATAATACTACAAAATATAAACATTGTTTTCTGTAACCTGTAACTGGAAGTACCCGGTATATTATATCCGGTAAGTTTCTATTTCAGCATGCCATTTGATTCCTACAACCATATATTTAACAAATATAATAATCAAACACATGGACTGATCAGAACAGACTTTGCCTGTAATAAATAACTAGTCGATGCTTTTCTCTTTGTACCACCTAAGCACGAGCCTTGATGCTTAAGGTTCACAGTCTTGAATCAGAAAGGTATAAATACCATAAGCAAGAAAACTTTAGAATTTTCTTTCTTTCTCTTATTAACTCTTAGGGATTTATTAGCAATAGCTACCTTCAAAACAAAATGGGTCGAATGCCCAGACATCCGCACGTGGCTTTTCCTTTTGTTCCGTCTATTGTTCAGGCTTTGGCTTTGCAAAGAAATCACTGTATAGGAGTGTACTCATGGAACCATGTACACTCTGTGGGTTGATTTAAGGGATTTATGATGGCAACTTTTTTCCATACTTTGTTCTCACATTCTGCATTGAATTTAGAGATTAATCCTCATGATTCCTCTGAAAAAATTCCTCAAAGGAATTCTTATAAAAAGCATTCAGATTGAACCACACTAGACCACAAGCAATTTTTCTTCCTAATTAGTCTTTGTTTAGAATATAATTTTCTATCTTCAGAAACCATGTGACAGCCATTGAGATTATATATTCCTCTTCGATACAGGAGGAAAGTTGCTTTTCCATGACAACCCCTATCCAGCCCAACTGCTCACCTTGTGATACCTCTACGAGGTAGGCAGAAGAGAAGGCTCTAAGACTTTTCAGCCTCTGAAATCTCAGAACTTCCCTCCAGTTGGTATTTGGCGGGGATGGAGTCTTGGGGAAGGAGGCCAGTGTGCTGCTTCCTTTATTGTTCACCTGAATATGCGGATCACAGTGAGGCCAAGTCAACTCTGGGGACAGAATCACTCAGCAGCTTCCTCATTTTTTTCCTCATCCTCATTCATCCACCTGGCCTAATTCGGGGAGGCTGTGAAAATGCTAACTACCGGCCGGGCGCGGTGGCTCACGCCTGTAATCCTAGCACTCTGAGAGGCCGAGGCGGGAGGATCGCTCGAGGTCAGGAGTTCGAAACCAACCTGAGCAAGAGCGAGACCCCGTCTCTACTAAAAATAGAAAGAAATGATCTGGCCAACTAAAAATATATATAGAAAAAAATTAGCCGGGCATGGTGGCGCATGCCTATAGTCCCAGCTACTCGGGAGGCTGAGGCAGGAGGATCGCTTGAGCCCAGGAGTTTGAGGTTGCTGTGAGCTAGGCTGACGCCACAGCACTCACTCTAGCCCGGGCAACAAAGCGAGACTCTGTCTCAAAAAAAAAAAAAAAAAAAAAAAATGCTAACTACCGACTGGTAGAAATGGTCCCATCAGCTCCAAGGAAAAGGCAACACAGAGCTGAGCAAAGCCAGTCCAGCATTCTGTGCGTGCCCTTGGGCCACAGAAAATGCACCCGTATCCCGGAGGTTCAAGGGTACCACACAGTACTTGCTATGCTAGGACAGGTTTTCACTGCCCTATATTTTATTATTTAAAATGACATGGGAGTTTCTTTTTATTCTACCCCAAAATATCTGTCTGTTTAAGTACAAAAACGTCTTAATATATTTCCCATAGAACCAAGTTGACTTACCATGGGGTCACATTACTGACCATGGAATCAGGTTCTAAGAAACGCCACACTTTTCCTATGAAATACGTGTCCTCAGGCAGATTACAAATCTCAGATATAGATGAAAGATCATTGGATCTAGAGCATGAGACATGGATTCTAATCTTGGCTCTGTCAGTAATGTATTGTGCAATCTTGATTATTTTGTTTAATATCTATCCTCTCCTTCTCTTTTTAAAGAAGGAAAATATTTTCAATACATTCCAACTCTGAAACTCAGAAATGAACAGCAGTGATTGGTGAGCTTGCGCTTCAAGATTTCTACTGTTCTCTGCCTTTTGCATTTAAAAGTGGTCAATAATCAAGAAAAATTTATGTAGTAAAATTAGGTGTGTATTATTGTTTTTCCCAGCAAGGCCAATTCAAAGGATCTAGTCTCAAGATACACCAGCAAAAACACAGGTAGAGCATTATCTATAATAGCAAAAGTTCATCACTATGATACTGGTTGAATAAACAAAGTTTTGTCCATATGATGGAATACTATAAACCATAAACAAGGTATGAGAAGTACCTCTATATAATGCAATAGATTTGTCTCTAAAATGTATAAAGTAAAAAACTAAAAGGGAAAAATGTGTATAGTATAGTTTGTGTAAGAAAGGGATGTTTGTTCATATTTTTAAAATGAAAGGAAGAACCAAAAACTCTTTTTTTTTTTTTGGGGGGGGGACAGAGTCTCACTCTGTTGCCTGGGCTAGAGTGCTGTGGCATCAGCCTAGCTCACAGCAACCTCAAACTCCTGGGCTCAAGCGATCCTCCTGCCTCAGCCTCCCGAGTAGCTGGGACTACAGGCATGCGCCAGCATGCCTGGCTAATTTCTTCTATATAGATTTTTAGCTGTTCAAAACATTTCTTTCTATTTTTAGTAGAGACAGGGTCTCACTCTTGCTCAGGGTGGTCTCAAACTCCTGACCTCAAGCTTTGCACCCACCTCGGCCTCCCAGAGTGCTATGATTATAGGCGTGAGCCACCGTGCCCGGCCCCGAAAACTCTTTATTAAAAATATTATCTATGGGGAAGGGAAAAGTATACTGGAAGTAACAGGGATAAGCATAGACTTTTTGCATATATGTTGCTTTATAAATTTGACTGGAATTTTTACATAATTATAATACAAATTAAATTTAAAAAAATAATGCCTAAAAAGCAAAATTGAAAAAAAAAAAACCTCAAACTTAAGTAATTATCAAGTTGGTACCATAACTGCATGAAAGACATTAATTCAAGTAACGTTACAACACAGTAAATTGATTGTATATTCCTAGGGGTATACACCCTAAGACAAAAAGAATTACAGCAAAAAAAAAAAAAAATCTTGAAAATATTTTCGGTAACCACATTGTTGGAGACAGCGTTGGTATTGTTATTCTAAAGTTGTTGCACATGAATTGTGGGATAAATCAAATGCGTAATGATGTTGATTCATTGGCAACTGGGATTTTCTGCGTGGGAGCAAAAAGAAACAGATGAAAGATAAAGTTAAGTGAAAACACTGTAGTCCTGAATTTAAATGGGAAATATCAGTATAAATGCATATGTAGGTTATCTTTGAAATGAAACAAATTCCCTAGCGGTATTTATTGGATAGGTCTAGAAATGCGAACTTACCCCTACCCCATAGCCATGTGTATCCACGGCGCCTGCATCCTCCAAATCCCACTAAAAGAAAACAGGGCTGTTTGGAGAAAAGGCTGACTCCAGGCCTGGGGCAGGAAACATCCAGAACAAGCCTGGACTGTCTTGCCACGTGAGAAAGCCCTCCAAGCCTTACACAGTTAGACCAACGAGTCTCCGAGTCTCCGGAGCGGTGGTATGCCAGAGGCAGGACACACAGGATCATAAGAGCTGATTGCTAAATATGCAGAATATTCTAACCCCTTTGTTGAAATATTGCAGCGTTATTTTTTCTTTTCTGAGATCCTCTTTGCCAGCAAAACACTACGTGGGAGCCAACACGGGGAAGCTACTATGAACAAACATTTTGTGCATCAGTAAGAATAACTACGGTGGAGGAAACCATTAAATGATTAAATCCATGTGTTCATAATGATATCCCCTCCTACTAAAAAAGGTGTATTAGTCACCTTCAAAGTGTATGAAGTAATCAAATTTCTAATTTGATAACCGACAAAGGAGAAAGGGTGAAGCACTTGTCTTTCTTTCCTATACAACATATACAGGG
Source organism: Eulemur rufifrons (assembly GCF_041146395.1). NCBI lineage: Eukaryota > Metazoa > Chordata > Mammalia > Primates > Lemuridae > Eulemur > Eulemur rufifrons. The sequence continues at coordinate 2,480,223 of NC_090995.1, read as the reverse complement.
TAACTAAAGGATTGATAGGGAAAGTTTGTTTTAATAAATGTATGCCAGCTGATAGATAATAAAGAAATGATAGAATAGCACCATCTGCATTCCCCAATTGTTTAATGAACTGAGGCAACGTATAATAACAGCTTCTAACATGGCAAAATGGGAAATAATTAGATATTTGCTTGCCTACAAAACACCCTCCATGAAATAGTTTTGCTAACCCCACCCCCAAAATCCCTACTTTCCTCCCAAATAAACCTCTATAGCTACGCGTGGGGTTTTTCCCGCATCAGTCGACTCTCCGACTCTCCAGACGTCAATTGGCTGTCCTACAAGTCCATCATGACACCCGCCGTCTGAAAGTAGCAGGGACATCACAGGACTGCTCCCCATGTCAGACACCAGCTGCAAGTCGTAGACCCCCGGGTTGCCCACACTGTGGTCTGACTTGGCTACAAATCAGGGCTTCTGACGCCCTCCTTCTCCTGTTTGATAATGTGCTTTGAGGGTGCACGTAACTCAGGGAGACGCTTGCTATGTTTATCAGTCTCTCGTAAGGGATGTGTTGGGAATAACACCAACTGGGTATCAGACAGATGTGGGGGCTGGGGGGAGGGGGTGGGTGAGATGCGCACTGTCTGGGGAATGGACACGCTTGAAGCTCTGACTGGGAGGGGGAGGCAAGGGCAATATACATAACCTAAACTTTTGTACCCCCATAATAAGCTGAAATTAAAAAATAAATAAATAAAGAACACAAATGAACAGCCAGATGAAGCGGTGTGAGGGCGAGGTCTGGGAGGGTCCCGAGCACAGGATCTTCTGATCCCATGGAGTTGGGGTGCGTTGCCTTCCGGACACGTGGCTATGTTCACCAAACTGGAAACTGTCTGAACGTCACCTTTTAGTGATCTTTATGGAGGCTTCATCACACAGGCATGACTGATGAGTAAGTCAGTCTCCAGCCCTTCCTCTGTCGCTGGAAGATGGGGGCAGGGGAGGCTGAAAGTTCCAAGCTTCTGATGACGGTTTGGACTTTCTGGTGACCAACCCCCATCCTGAGACTACACAGGAGCCCAATAAAAGTCATCACTTTAGAACAAAAGACAATCCCTCTACCCAGGAAATTCCAAGGCATGGATGGATGGATGGATGGATTGATTTTTTACACCTGTCTCCACCAACCTCACCGTCTACACTTGTCTCCACCAACCTCACCATCTACACCTGTCTCCACCGTCCTCAGCACCCACACGTGTCCCCACCATCGACAGCACATACAGCTCTGTGACCCTCCTCATTGTGTACACCTGTGCTCACCCTCGACCACACCCGCCCCTGTCTCCACCCTCATCAGCACCTACACCTCTCTCCACGCTCCTCAGCAACCACACCTGTCTCCACTCTCCTCAGCACCTACCCCTTCTTTCTTCATCATCCTCAGCACCTATACCTGTCTCCAGCCTCCTCAGCAACTACCCAGGAAATTCCAACGGATTCAGAAGCTCTGTTTCAGCAACTGGGGTCAAAGACCAAATATTAGAACGAAAGATATTCCTAGTATCCCTATCCATCAGGAAATTGTGAGGGTTTTAGGAGCTCTGTGCCAGGGACCAGGGACAGAGACCAAATATATATTTCTTATGTCCAAATAGGTAACCACAATTTTACAGGAAATATAAGGAACTAAGGATCATAGAAGCCACATAATCAGGAAAATTTAGACTACTGGGAACGCTGCAGGACAAGTTATCCAGTCTGTTCAAAAAATAAATGGCAAAGAAATGTAAAGAGATGGGGAAAAGTCTGAGACCAAGGGTGGGTTCATAAAAAAGAGAGAGACTCTATAGATTAAAGGAAACATTGACTGATTGAAATAATAAACTGCAGTAGGAACTGGTTGCAACGACCCGTAAGAAACATTGACCAATTACAAGGTACAGAGCTGTTATCAGTCCTAATTCAAACAAGCTGTGTGGGGGGGATTAAACAATTGCGAGGCAATCAGAAAATTCTGTGCAGGAGGGGTCGGAAAATGGCGGACTAGGGGCGACCTCCTGGCTCTCTGCTCCCAGAGCGGGAGGCAAAGAACGGGGACAGCCACACTCGAGTGACTCGCTCTCCTGCAGGATCAGCATCGTGAATCTGCAGAGAAGCAGCGCTGGAAACAAAAAAAGGTGAATTGGAGAATTGACCACAAAGTCCGGAGAGTGCGAGATACACAATAGGGTATAGAGCACAGGATGGCTGTGCCCTGGGCTGAGAGGCCTGGTGGCCCCAGGCAGTGCCCTGCCCATCCCCCAGTCTGGTGGTGGCTTATCTTCCCCTCTGGCAGGGCAGACTCCACCCTTGGAGGAGGGGAGAAATGAGAGAATATGTTTTCCAGGCTGGGACTTGCGGTGGTCTCAGCCAACGCCTCTGCCCCAGGCGGGCAGGACAGACTCAGGCCTTGGAGGCAGGGAGAGAGGAGAGAAGTCGCTTTCCCTGTGTGACTGGGGAGAATCTGTGGGACCTTGGATCTAAGCAGAAGGGGACAGACTGTTGGTATAGCGGGTTGGTTTTTGATCATCTGATAAGATCATAGCACTAGGGCTTACCCTTGGCGCCCAGGCTGTTGCCAGCTTTGGGGCCTGTGGTCTGGGAAGGAAAATCTTGACCAGAGTCCTTAGCAATTGCACCAATTGATGCCCTGCATCAGGAGCTGCTTGGCAAGAGTGGCGAAAGAGCCGTGAATAACACATTAGCAGCTCTCCCCTAGCTGCAGCTCAAGCAACCTCTGAAGCATACGCAGAGGCTTCTACACATCATCTAGAAGCTTATTTGAAATGGAGAACCTCAGACCTGTGCCAGAACTATAAAAGACTGCATGTTCTTCTTCTTCCTCTTCTTCTTTTTTTTTTTTTTTTGAGACAGAGTCTCACTCTGTTGCCCTGGCTAGAGTGCCATGGCGTCAGCCTTGCTCACAGCAACCTCAAACTCCTGGGCTTAAGAGATCCTCCTGCCTCAGCCTCCCGAGTAGCTGGGACTACAGGCATGCGCCACCATGCCCGGCTAATTTTTTCTATATATATTTTTAGTTGTCCAGATCATTTCTATTTTTAGTAGAGACGGGGTCTCGCTCTTGCTCAGGCTGGTCTTGAACTCCTGAGCTCAAGTGATCCTCCCCCCTCGGCCTCCCAGAGTGCTAGGATTACAGGCGTGAGCCACCGCGCCCGGCCCCAAAAACTGCATGTTAACATTCAAGTTGATCCATATGTCCATTGAAGTTTGGGAAGTTCTAGTGTCACAAAACGTAACTGGCCATTGTTTAAGCTGGGTGATAGACATGTTAGCATAGTATCCTCTACATTTGTGTGTCTCTGAAATGTTCTGTTATATAAAAAGTGCTTTGAAAAAGGAAGCCAAATGAGAGAGGAGGGTAGCTAGAGTGTGGGTAATGCTTCCCTCTTCACCTCACTTTCCCTAGCGCAGCTCCTTGGTCTGATACTTCGCCATCAGCACGGTCCCTAACTTAGCCTGCAGTATCCTCACCCTCTTGCACTCTAGGGCCTTTCCTATCGTGTACCAATCCTGAACCCCCGGGGTCTGCAAGGACATTTCATGGATTGAATAATTGCTCTGCTCCCAGAGCCCCAACAGCTTGTCTGAAAACCGCATTTGAGGCTTTTCAGGAGAGTTAAGCAGAGAATGTGATGCCTCCTGCCAGGAATGATTTATACAACTCCTGAGGAGACAATGTTTTCCAGCTGTCTCCATGCTACCAAGATCATTGTTCTTTCTCTGGTGATCTAAAAGAATATTTTAGCGCCATTATGAAAACAACAAAGAGAAGGCAAAGGGAGATCTCTCTGCATGTGGAGACAGCACAGTACTTTCCGCTGTACAAAAATGAAAGAATTTCCGAGTGAGGTCCAGAGCATCAGTCAGACTCGAGGAAAATAGAGAAAACCAGGATCCCCTGTGCTCTCCCTCTTTCTGTATCAGGCAAGGTTCCTTTAACATGCAAATGTTTTTCATGGAGGTTCAAAAATAAAATCGTCTCAACTTGCTGCATGTATATATTGTCCCATCTCATCAGTCTTCCCTTTTTTCAGCTTATACAAATAATTGCCAAATAATTCAGAATCCAAGGTCTTTGGGGCATCGCCCTACCCAGAAATTTAATAATGGAAGCCAGTGAGTGTTAGTCAGATTCCATCCTGTGTTTGAAAAGAGCGGCAACATTCCTTTAAGCATTTGAAAGAAGTCAATTTTACTAGTAAGCAAAGGAAAATAATGAAGTGTCACCTTAACTTCTCAGATTGGCCAGTGCTGCTCAGGGATGAGGAAAAGACAGCATTTTCTCATAATGCTGTTGGGAGGGCAAGGGGAAATGTATTAGAAAAAAATTTAGCGTTATGTATCAATAGACTTTTTCAAAAAGCAAGTTTATTGAAATATAACTGACATACATTAAACTGTCCATATTTATTCGATTTGATAAGTTTCAACATATGATTACATCAGTTGAAACCATTATCAAAATAATGAGTATATTCTTCACCCTCTCCCCAAATTTCATGTCCCTTAATAAGCCCAGTCTTGTGACCATCCCTGACACTCCCTCATGTCCATACTCCCACCCTAGGGTATTATTGAAATGAAATTACACGGTGTGTATTCTTTTGTCTAGCCTCTTTCATTCAGTGTAATTACTTTGCGATTTATCTATGCCATAGCAATGTATCAATAGTTTACTCCACGTTAGTGCTGACTGGTATTCCATGGTATGGACATACCAATTTGTTTATCTATTCACTGGTAGATAGAAATTTGGATGATTTCCAGTGCTTGGTTATTACAAATACAGCTCTATGAACTTTTTGTCAGCGTGTGCTTTCTTTTCTCTTGAGTAAATACCCAGGAGTAGAACAGTTGGATTATATGGTAGGAATATGTTTAACTTTAAAAAAAAATTGCCAAACTGTTTTCAAAAGTGATTGTACCATTTCCATTCCCACCAACCATGATTGAGAGTTCTAGTTCCTCAACATCTTGCCCATAACTTAATAATATTAGTCTTTATTATTTTGATAATGTGGTGTATGTTTATTGGTATCTTGTGATTTTTAGTTTGCATTTCTCTAATGATTCATGATGTGGAACATTTTTCCTTCCATGTGTATAATTGTTATCTTTATATTTCCTTTTATCTTCTTTTAAAATAATTTTTGTTTTTTCTTTCCAATTTCCATGCCTTTTACTTATTTTCTTACTTATTTATTTGCCTGGGACTTCCAGTTCTATGTTGAATAGAAGTGGTGAGAGTGGGCATCTGTGTTTGTTTCCTAATCTTAGATGAAAAACTTTCAACTTTTCACCATTGAGTATGGTGTTAGCTGTGGTTTGCCATGTGAGGCCTTTAATTATATTGAGGTACATTCCTTCTATTCCTGATTTAAGAGTTTTTAATCATGAAAGGACATTGAATTTTGTCGAATGTTTTTTCTGCACCTATTGTGATTATGATATGGTTTTTGTCCTTCATTCTGCTAATGTGGCATATCATATTTATAGATTTGTGTGTGTTGAACCATCCTTGCATCCTAGGAATCCCATTTGACCATGTCCCTGTTCTCAGATGACATGATCTAACATATAGAAAACCCTAATTACTCCACCAAAAATTGTTAAAACTAATAAATTCAGTAAAGTTTCAGGATACAAAATCAACATATAAAAATCAATAATCAGTAGTATTTCTATACACTAACAACAAACTGGCCGAAAAGAAATCAATAAAGCTATTTTATTTGCAATAGTTACAAAAAATACATAGTAATAATTTAAAATATAATAAATATATAATAAAATTAATTAATAAATATATAATAAAATATGTATATATAATAAATTTAAACCAAGGAGTGAAAGATCTCTATAAGGAAAACTATAAAACATTGATGAAAGAAATTGAGGAGTATACAAAAAAATGGAAAGACATACCATCTATATGGATTATAAGAATTAATAGTGTGTGTAAGGTTTTTTGAATTGGCCAGCGCCAGAGAAAGAAAAATGAGCAGAGTGGAAAGGGTTAAGCAATGAGGCTTTATTGGGACACTCCTGGGCGAGATTCACGGGCTCCTGGGCTCCGAGAGAGAGAGAGAGAGAGAGAGAGAGAGAGAGAGAGAGAGGCCTGATACGGCACATCGCCCAGAAGTTTTGAGCAGGCTTATGTATGTTTTTAGAATTTGGGGGATGGGGGTTTCTTTGGAGTGAAGAGTAAGGAATTCCTTTGTTGCAGTTTTAGGGCAGGTATTAAGAAATAGGAGGGGCTGGTGGTATGTGTGCAGGCTTATGTATGTTTTTAGAATTTGGGGGATGGGGGTTTCTTTGGAGTGAAGAGTAAGGAATTCCTTTGTTGCAGTTTTAGGGCAGGTATTAAGAAATAGGAGGGGCTGGTGGTATGTGTGACTCTAGGAACTGAGACTCTTATCAGGGTGACCATCCAGGTGTGGTCGTCCTTTAACTTAGCTGGGCCTTGCAGGCATTGTCCTTGGCAGGTCTCGAGGGCTTCTTCTTTTTCCATTAGGGAGGGGAGGGGTGCCCGCCACCAGCCTTACATTCTGGCTTTTTAGTGATAATGGGGTGCCACGGTCTTTTTGGCTACTTCCTGCTTTTGAGGGATGTAGTGGGGGCTATGGGCCGGAGTCGGCTGGTGGGGGGGGGGACTTGAAGGGGAGAGTAGGGATGAGGAAGCATCTGATTTGCAGCCACTCTGGATAATTCCTGCAGGCGGCATTGGAGAAACTGTAAAAGACAGGAGGCAAAGAGAAAGATTAGGCAAATGATGACAATGGGTAGCAGCCAGGTGGCTAGTGGGGACTGTATCCATCTAAGGGGGGATGTGTTCTGCCATTGGCGGTCGTGCAGTTCTTTGCTCAGGGTGTCGAGTTTGTCTATGTTTTTCTCTATAAGGCCCGACTCGTTGACATAGTAGCAGCATTCCTGGTGGAGGAAAATGCAAGTTTCTCCTTTTTCAGTGGTCAATAGGTCCAGGGCCCTCTGGTTTTGGAGAGCTACCTGAGCCAGAGAAGTCAGTTGTCTCTACAGGGAAGCTAGTGACACAGACATGGTTTCCAGGGATAGCTGTAGGCAATCTGCAAAGTCTTGGGCAGAAATGACACTGTGGCCCAGGGTGCCTCCCGCAAACCCTGAGGCTGCAATGGAGGAGACCAAGCTGAGACCCACCATGACTGGCAAGAAGATGGCTCATTCTGAGCGGGGTCCCAGGAGAAGCCACCCAAATTCAGACTCACTGTATAGAGTTCATTGAGAGACCACCATGACAAGGAAACAAGGACCCAGGGTGGATGTATTGACGTAGCGGGTAACTGTTCCATTGCACCAGAAGAATAGTCCCGGAGCAGAAGAGGTGGTCGTGGCCACAGTATGGTTAGTAAGACAGCGTCCATGAAGTTGTAGATTGGGGTCAGTGTGGGAGGTGAGAAACCACATGCGATCCACGTAGGGTTGGCCCGTGGGCTCAGGTTCCCAAAGGGGAACACGAGTGAGCAGAGTGGAGCATGAGGGAGCTGATGAGGGAGTCGTCTGGGGGTTAGAAAAGTTTAAGGGGACAGGGTTAGGCATGGAATGGGAAGTAAAGTAGTGGGGTTTAAGGTTGGTGATTGACACAAGGTAATAGTGGGATTTTTTTATAAATAGGAGATGGAATTCCTGTAATCTAGAAGGAGTAAGGAGTGCCAGAGAATGGTGAGTTGGGAGGTCTTGTAAACGGTGGGTGGAGAAGACATGTAAGTCCTCTCCCAGGGAGAATTTAAGGGCTTCCCTGGTGAAAGTAGTGGCCGAGGCTAAGGTGCGGAGACAGGGTGGCCAATCACAGACCATGGTGTCCAGCTGTTTGGATAAGTAGGCCACTGGGGTGGAAATGGGAGTAGGTCCCAGAGATTGGGTGAGGACGCCGAGGGCCAGGCCCTGGTGCTCATCCGTGTAGAGATAAAAGGGTTTTTCAGGATGAGGGAGTCTTGGGTGGGGGTGCTTGTAAGAGAGTGTCACGAAGTTTTAGGAATGCGTGGCAGACAGCCTGAGAGTTTAACAGAGGGCCAGTGGAGGCATCACTTACAGCCTCATAGAGGGGTTTGGCAAGGAGAGAAAAGTTGGGGATCCAGTGTCGGAAGAAACCAATGAACCTGAGGAAGGATAGAATTTGTTCAGCAGTGGTGGGAGGCTGGAGGTCGCGAAGGGCCTGCTGGCAATTAACAGTGAGATGATGGGAAGTGGGGGTGAGACTAAGTCCAAGGTATGTGACAGTAGGCTTAGACAGCTGAACTTTGGAGGGGGACACCCAGTAGCCCTTAGAGGCAAGAAAGTTGAGTACAGAGGCAATGTGTGTGTGGCTGTCTGAGTATGAGGGGCTGCAGAGTAATAAATCGTCCACATATTGGAGGACGCTGCTCGGCTGTAAGGGGTATTGAAGAAAATCTTGGGCGAGAGCCTTACCAAAGAGGTAGGGGCTGTCCCTGAACCCCTGGGGCAGGACAGTCCAAGTGAGTTATCGAGACGTGTTTGTGTCAGGATCTTCCCATGTGAAGGCAAAGAGATTGTAGCTGGCTGGGTCTAAAGGAATGGTGAAGAAAACATCTTTGAGGTCCAGGACAGAAAAGTGGGTGGTGGAGGGTGGAATATGAGAGAGTAAAGTGTAGGGATTAGGCACTACAGGGTGTATGGGGACAACGGCCTCATTAATGAGTCTGAGGTCCGGGACTAGCCAGTAGGAGCCATTTCTGAGAGAATGGGTGTGTTATACGGAGAGTCAGTCGGAATTAAAAGTTTTTCACGCAAAAGACATTCTATAATGGGTTTTGACCTCTACGATAGGTTGGTGAAATAGGGAACTGTGGCCGGGAAGGAAAGGATGAGGGGTCCTTTGAGTCGAATGAGGATGGGGGTGTGGTGTGTGGCCACCACTGGAGTGGAGGTGTCCCAAACCTGAGGGTCTACGAGTTCAGGTGGGAGGGGGTATGTAGGGCTTGGTGAGGCAGGAGAGGCTGTGAGAGGAGCTGAGGCATCTGGAGAGAGAGAGAGAAGAAGGAGGGCGGAGATTCCGGAGGTAAAGTGGAGGGTAGTGCCCAATGTGGTTAATAAGGCCCTTCCCAATAGTGGAGTGGGACAGGAGGGCATGATAAGGAAGGAATGGGTAATGGGATGGTCATCTATTGGACAGGTTAGGGGACCGGTGGTGGGGGGCAGAGAGGGATTGCCGTCAATACCCATGACTGACACCTGGGAAGGATAAGTAGGGCCTGAAAAAGAAGGCAGGACAGATTAAGTAACCCCTGTGTCAACCAGAAAGGACACTGCCTTACCTGCTACCTTGATTGTTACCCTGGGTCAGCAAGGGCGATGGGGGGGGGGGGGGTGACTGAGTCGGGGCCTCTTCAGTCTTTGGCAGCCAGACCCAAAGCTGCCATCGGCAGGTCTAGGGATGGAAGGACTGACCCTCTGGACTTGTGTCCCAAGGGGCAGTCACTTTTCCAGTGTCCCTCTTGACCACATGCTGGGCAAGGCTTGGTGGGTGGAGGTGGCTGCGGGCACTGCTTGGCCCATTGGCCTTCCTTACTGCACTTGAAGCAGGTGCCTGGTGGAACGTGGCTGGTCAATGGCTTCATGGGTCCCACCAGCTGCAGGGCTGCCACCAAGGCTTGGGCCTGCAGGTGTGCCTTTTGGCAGACGCGGGCCTCCTCTTGGGCCTCTGCCTGTTCATCTCGGGAATTAAAGACTTTAAATGCCATGTTCACCAGGTCTCAGATAGGGGTCTGAGGGCCCTCCTCTGCCTTTCTGAATTTGTTTCTGCTGTCAGGGGAGGACTGAGTAATAAAGTGAGTTGCAAGGACAGTAGTCCTCGCAGGGGAGGTACGATCTAGGTGGCCATATTGTATAAGGGCATCTGTAAGGTGGCTGAGAAAGGCCGCAGGGTTTTCATCTGCCCTTTGAGTGATTTCCCTGAGTTTATTATAATTTACAGCACGGTGGGTGGCAGCCTGGAGGTCGGCAAGGACACACTGCAACATGCAGTCCTGCCGTTTCCCGCCCTCCTGGCCGGCCGGGGTGTCAGGTTGGTATTCCCACTCTGGCTCTTTGCGAGGGACAGGCTTGGCCCCTACTGGCATAGAATGGTCCATAAGATGGACATTGTCAGCATGTCCCTGAGCCACCGCCCAGACGCACTCCTTTTCATCAGTAGTAAGGGTAGAGGATAGTATAACAAAAATGTCATGCCAGGTAAGGTCATATGCCTGTGTCAAGTAACAGAACTCTCTGGTGTAGGCTGTAGGGTCATTAGAAAATGAACCTAGGTGCTTTTCAATCTGGGAAAGGTCAGAAACGGAGAAGGGAACATGCACCCGTACGACCCCCTCAGTGCCTGCCACCTCCCGTAATGGACAGAAGAGGGACTGGTCTGAGGGATTTGTGTGGGAGCGAGTGTGATGGCTGATGGGAGACATCGGCGGCAAGTGGCTGGGTGACACAGAAGGGTGAGGGGGTGCATGTGGGTATGGTGGAGGTCAAGTGGGGGGAGAACTGAGAGAGTCAGGTGGATCGGAGAAAGCAGAAGGGGCATCTGAGGAGACGCCTGGTGAAGAGTTAGAGGAGAAGAGGCGGAGGGCAGTGGGGGACCCCACACAAGGAGGACTTTGGCGGGGTGGCAGTTCAGAGAGAGAGAAGGATGGGAGCGCAAACAGAAAAAGGCTTGGACATATGGGATCTCTGACCATTTGCCATTCTTGTGACAAAAATTATCAAGGTCTTGTAGAATATAGAAACTGAAAGTCCCATTCTCAGGCCATTGGGAGCCATTGTCCAATTTATACATTGGCCAGGCAGTGTTGCAGTAAGGAATGAGGTGCTTGGGCCGGATGCCTAAATCCAGGGCCTTCAGATTGCCCAGCAGACACCGTAGGGGCGTCTCACGGAGAATTTTGGAAGACTGGCTACCCATGTCGCTTCAACCCAGATGGGGAAACAGACAGGAACAGTATCCTAACTATGGAGGCAGCAAAAGTATGGGGGGACGTCTCCACCTGAGACTAGAGTGCCAGTATGGAAAGGGGTGAGAGGAATTCAGGTGTCCCCGAATAGCCTCAACCCCTGGAACGGGAGAGCCTCCCACATGGGCTCAGTATTTAAGGGACAGGGAACAGCTTCCCAGAGGGAACAGAGGCTCCCGGTGGGGGATCCGGGCTGGGACAACACAGGGTGACTCACCCAGGCCGAAGTCCTCAATCAGGGACTCAAAGGCAGTCAGTAGAAGTCCCGGTCCAGAATGCGAGAGTTTGCAGAAGGGGATGGCACAACCAAATGCCCCTCCTGGGTTTCAGCACCAAATGTAAGGTTTTTTTTTTTTTTGTTTGGCCGGTGCCAGAGGAAGAAAGATGAGCAGAGTTGAAAGGGGTAAGCAACGAGGCTTCATTGGGGAGCTTCCAGGCGAGGTTCATGGACCCCGAGAGAGAGAGAGGCCCGGGAAGTAGCATCAGTCAGAAGTTTTGAGTGGGCTTACATATGTTTTTAGGGCTGGGGGTGGAGGTTTCTTTGGCGGGAAGATTTATGGTGGGGAGAGCAAGGAATTTTCCATTGCAGTTTTAGGGCAGGTATAGAGAAATAGGAGGGGCCGGTGGTATGTGTGGACTCCAGGAACCGTGACTCTTATCATGGGACATCACCATCCAGATGTGGTCATCCTTTAACTTAGCTGGGCCTTGCAGGCATTGTCCTCGGCAGGTCTTGTGGGCTTCTTTTTCCGTTAGGGAGGGGAGGGGTGCCTGCCACCAGCCTTACAGTGTGAAAATGACATAATACAAAAAATAATCTACAGGTTTAATGCAATCATTATCAAAATTCCAATGACATTTTTCACAGAAATAGAAAAAAACTATACTAAAATTTGTATGGAGCCACAAAGGAACCCAAATAGCCAAAGCAATTTTGAGTTAAGAGAACAAGGCTGAATGTATCACAGTATGTGACTTCAAAATATACTACAAAGCTGTAGTAACAAAAACAGCATGGTACTGACTTAAAAGATAGACAAATGGAACAGGATAAAGAGTCCAGAAATAAATCCACACATTTATGGTCAATTGATTTTTGACAAAACTGACAAGAACACACAATAAAGAAGGGACAATCTCTTCAATAAATGGTGTGGGGAAAACAAAATATCTACATGCAGAAGAATGAAATTAGACCCTTAGATCACATATAAAAAACAACTCAAAATGTTTTAAGACTTAAACATAAGACCCCAAACTGTGAAACTACTAGAAGAAAACAGAGAAAGCTCCAAGACTTGTCTGGATAATGATTGCTTGACTATGGCCCCCAAAGCCCAGGCAACATAAGCAAAAACAGACAAATGTGATTACACCAAATGGAAAAGCTTCTGCACAGCAAAGAAGACAACTCAGAGTGAAAACACAACCTATGGAATAGGAGAAAATATTTGCAAACCATACACCTGATAAAGGGTTACTATCCAAAACATATAAGGAACTCAGACAATTCAATAACAAGAAAACAAATAACCCAATTGAAAAATGGGCAAAGGATCTGAATAGATATTTCTCAAAGGAAGACATACACATGGCCAAAAGATATAGGAAAAAGTGCTCAACATTCTAATCATCAGGGAAAAGCAAATTAAAACCACAAGGAAATACCACCTCATACCTGTTAGAATGACTATTATCAAAGAGACAAAGGATAAGGGTTGGTGATGAAGTGGAGAAAAGGGAAGCCTGGTACACTGTTGGCAGTAATATAAATTAATACAGCCATTAATATAGCCATACAACAGTATGGTGGTTCCTCAACAAATTAAAAATAGTTCTATCGTATGACCCAGCAATCCCACTTCTAGGTGTCTATCCAAAGGAAATAAAATCAATACATCAAAGAGATATTTGCACTCCCATGTTTTTTGCAGCTGTTGCCTGCTGTGGTATGAGTAATAAAATTTTTTGTTTCTGATCCAGAAGTCTTGTGTCTTCTACCAGCACCTGTGAAACTGTGGGAGATTAATTTATTAACTTGCAGATAAGGCAAAATCTCATACCGTTCACAGTTCTTGATAATTACTATTTCTTGGGCTGTTCCCTCTTTTGTGAAGATCCAGATTTTCATCCAGTATCATTTTCCTTCTGCCTGAAGGATTTTTCTTTAATATTTCTTATCGTGTGGGACTGCATGTAATAAATTCTTTCAGCTTTTGTATGTTAGAAAAATTGTTTATTTTGCTTTTATTTCTTAACAACATATTTTCAGAGTATAGAATTCTAGGTAGATAGTTTTCTTTTTTTAAATTTCAGCACTTTAAAAACATTCTTCCACTATTTCCTGTATTTTTTCCTACTAGAAATATACTGTTATTATCTTTGTTCTATGAATAATGTGTCTTTTTTCTCTGGCTGCTTTCCAGATTTTCTCTTTACCATCAATTTGTTTATAATGTATATTTTGGTGTTGTTTTCTTTACAATTTTGTGTTTGGGGTTAAGCTTCTTGTATATATAAATTTATAAACTTCATCAAATTTAGAATTGTTTCACTCATTCTTTCTTCAAATATTTTGAATGTCCTCCACTCCTCTCCTTTTTCCTTTGTGGATTCTACATATATATTGAGTTTCTTGAATTATCCCACTACCTACAGATTTTATTTTCATTTTCTTCTTTAAATTATTTCATTGGGGTAGTTCCTGTTATTATGACTTCAAGATAGCTAATGTCTTCTTCTGCAACATGTAATCTGCCATTAATTTCATCCAGTATATATTTTTTTCTGACACAGTATCTTTTTAATTAAAAATGAGACAAATCTTTCTGTGTCTTTTGAGGTTTCCTTTGAATCTGCATGCCTAGATGATCTATTTAAATAATAATTTTAAAATGTATACATAGGGAGAAGCCATAAAACTGCATCAGCCAGATCCTAGATCCTCTTTCCCCAAGGGCAGCCCATTCTTGGTTCTTATATTCAGTATATTTTTCATCTCACCATTTTAGTTTCTATTGCTAAAGGTGTGATTTGAAGTTTTTTTTTTCCCTAACATTTTTCTTTATTTATCTTTTGAATATCTGGGATCAGGCCCAGGACTAAAATGAAGCATAAGACATGTGTAGGATACAAAATTTAAGGCACTCACTCTAGGGGACGTCCAAGTGCTGACCTTGCTGTTTGGGAACAATTATAATAACTCTCTTAATGTCTTTATCTGCTAGTTTTAACGCCTTTGTGAGTTCTGGGTCAGTTTCAATTAATTTATTGATTAATATCCTGTTTATGGGTCGTATTTTCCTACTTTATCGTATGCTTGATGATTTCCCATTGAATACCAGACATGATGAATTTTACCTATTTGGACAGCAGCTATTTTAATATTCCCAGAAGTATTCTAAGCTTTGTTTTGGAATGCAGGTAATTTACTTAGAAACAGTATGATCCTTTCAGGTCTCCCTTTGAGATAATGTGACATAGGACACAAGCAGGGCTCAGACTTGGGCCCGTTATTCTCCACTCTTGAGGCAAGACCCTTCTGCGTACTCTACTCAGTGCCCATGAACTTGAGGTTTTCCAATCAAGCTGGTAGGAACGGGCGCTGCGTCTGGCCCTGGGTGAGCCCTGCTCACTGTTTCCTCCAATTCTTTTGAGTATTTCTTTCCCTGGCCTCAGATACTTTCCTCACATGCAGGCATGGATGAGTACTCAACTGAGTACTTCAGAGGGACCCTCTGAGGAGTTCTAGAGTTCTCTCTGGGTGCAGCTCGCTCTCTGGGGCCCTCTGTCCTGCCAACTTGAGCTGCCCTTGTCTCCTAGACCCTCGGCTCTCACTCCTCAAATGCAGATGCCTGCCGGGCTCCACCTGGACTTCCCTTCCTGTGCCGTGGCCTGGGTACTCTCTCAAGGCACGAAGTGGGGACAGCTTTAGGACTCTCCACGTTTCTTCTCTCCCTCAGGGATCACGGTCCGTTTTTGCCTCCTGTCCAATGTCTTGCAAATTCTTGTTTTATGTTTTATCCATTGTTTTGGGTTGTTCCCGGTAGGAGTATAAATTCAGTTCCTCTTACTCTGTAGTCGCAGAAATCAAAATCTCAATAACCTAAATTTAAAAAGTGTATAAGCTTTGATTTAGCTAATCCGCTTTGAGGAAATTATCTCATCCAAATATGCTCACAGGAGGGCTTGGGTATATGTACAAAGACGTTTCTTGGCTGGGCGTGGTGGCTCACGCCTGTAATCCCAGCACTCTGGGAGGCCGAGGTGGGTGGATCGTTTGAGCTCAGGAGTTCGAGACCAGCCTGAGCAAGAGAGAGACCCCTGTCTCTACTAAAAAATAGAAAGAAATTAGCTGGACAACTAAAAATATAGAGAAAAAGTTAGCTGGGCATGGTGGTGCATGCCTGTAGTCCCAGCTACTTGGGAGGCTGAGGCAGAAGAATTGCTCGAGCCCAGGAGTTGGAGGTTGCTGTGAGCTAGGCTGATGCCACAGCACTCTAGCCAGGGTGACAGAGTGGGACTGTGCCTTAAAAAAAAAAAGATGTTTCTTACAATAATTATTATATTGGAGAAAAATTAGAAACTACCAAATGTCCAACAATAAGGAACTTAAAATATTTATAATTACATGTCATATAATAAAATACTAGGCATTTATAAGAAATTAGTTAATTGACATTTATTAAAAGAGAGAGAAGATTATGAAAAACATTATAGAAAGACTAATGCATATAATACATGCCTACTTTTTTTTTTTGAGACAGTCTCACTCTGTTGCCTGGGCTAGAGTGCTGTAGCGTCAGCCTAGCTCACAGCAACCTCAAACTCCTGGGCTCAAGCAATCCTCCTGCCTCAGCCTCCCGAGTAGCTGGGACTACAGGCATGCACCACCATGCCTGGCTAATTTTTCTGTATATATTTTTAGCTGTCCATATGATTTCTTTGTATTTTTAGTAGAGACGGGGTCTCACTCTTGCTCAGGCTGGTCTTGAACTCCTGAGCTCAATCTTCCCGCCTCGGCCTCCCAGAGTGCTAGGATTACAGGCGTGAGCCACTGCGCCTGGCCATGCCTACATTTTAAAGTTACATTTATGTGCATGTATGTAATTTCTTTCCAAGAAGAAAAAGTCTAGAAGGTCATAATAAAACCTGCTTATCTCTTTTGGGTAATGGTATATATTGATTTTATTTTTTATCTAATTTATTTACATTTTCAACTCTTTTTCATCAATCATGTATGTTTTATATAGTTATATATCATGCAATATTTGTTAAAATTTCACTTGGGGGAAAAAAAAACCTTAAACTTGCTGAAAAGTTGGAAGAAAAATAAAATAGACTCCCCAATAGCCTTCACCTTAATTTTCTCATTTTTCCACAAAAAGTAAATTGCAAACGTTATTGTGAAATATTTTAATCACAGAGGCATGTCTAAAGAAGAACGTATCAAATATCTGTATACTTGGTCCCAGAAGGACAGACCACCACCCTCATTTAGATCACTTAATTACAAATACTTGCTACTGGCCAAAAAATATCCAGGGTAAGGTGTGAAATGATGAAAGTAAAACCATACCCGAATGTTTGTAGCAGCACAATTCACAATCGCGAAGATGTGGAAACAACCCAAGTGCCCATCAATCCATGAGTGGATTAATAAAATGTGGTATATGTATACCATGGAGTACTACTCAGCTATAAGAAACAACGGTGATCTAGCACCTCTTGTGTTTTCTTGGATAGAGCTGGAGCCCATTCTACTAAGTGAAGTATCCCAAGAATGGAAAAATAAGCACCACATGTACTCACCAGCAAATTGGTTTCACTGATCATCACCTAAGAGCACATTTAGGAATAACATTCATCGGGCAGATGTGGGGGGGAGGGGATGGGTGTATACATACATAATGAGTGCGATGCGCACTGTCTAGGGGATGGACACGCTTGAAGCTCTAACGGGGGGGGGGGTGGGGCAAGGGCAATATACGTCACCTAAACTTTTGTACCCCCACAATATGCTGAAATAAGAATAAAAAAAAAATCACTGTCATTCTGGGAACAACAGCATTGTGCTGTGCTGGTGATGGGTTAGAACACTATTCAAGAACAAATAAGAGCATAACTCTTACAGATGAAAATAGTTCCTGCTGGTGCCTTTGGCAAAGCCCACGTGATCGGTCCGTTTGCCGCTGTCTGCAGCTCCCTGCCTGTTTCCTTCATCACGGCGTCAGCTCCTCTTCAAGCAGCAGAAGGACCACGGGGCTTCCTCAGACAGACTAGAGGAGCAGACTGTTCGGCTGGGATGTCCCCAGCGCGTCCCCCCAGCTGGAAAAGATGAATGAAGAGAAATGATTTGGGCGCTAGATCTCATCCGCAGACCAATTTTGTAAGAGTCGAGCAGACAGATTGACGTTCTGTTTATTTTTTCTCTCTTGGAGATTTGAAACCTGGTGGTGTGTGTTTGGCATCAGGAAAAACAGACTTAAAACACCATTTGCAGTGGATGCCTCAGGTCTCTGTCACGTGCTCTCAGTGCCTGCACTTTTTTTTTTTTTTAGTTTTTATTTATTTATTTATTTTTTAACCTCTTTTATTATCATTATTATTTCAGCATATTGTAGGGGTACAAAAGTTTAGGTTACCTATATTGCCCTTGCCCTCCCAACCCCCTGAGTCAGAGCTTCAAGCGTGTCCATCCCCCTAGACTGTGCCCATTGCACTCATTATGTATGTATACACCCATCCCCTCCCCCACCCACATCTGCCCGACACCCGATCAATGTTATTCCTAAATGTGCTCTTAGGTGATGATCAGTGAAACCAATTTGCTGGTGAGTACATGTGGTGCTTATTTTTCCATTCTTGGGATACTTCACTTAGTAGAATGGGTTCCAACTCTCTCCAGGAAAATACAAGAGATGCTATATCACCATTGTTTCTTATAGCTGAGTAGTACTCCATGATATACATATACCACATTTTATTAATCCACTCATGTATTGATGGGCACTTGGGTTGTTTCCACATCTTTGCAATTGTGAATTGTGCTGCTATAAACATTCGGGTGCAGATGTCTGTTTTGTAGAATGTCTTTTGTTCTTTTGGGTAGATGCCCAGTAATGGGATTGCTGGATCGAATGGTAGGTCTACTTGTATCTGTTCAAGGTATCTCCATATTGCTTTCCACAGAGGTTAACACCTGCACTTCTGTTTCAAAGAAGCTGCTGCCGTGGACACTTTCCTTTGCTCGCACTCACCTTCATGTGGGCTCCCAAGCAAACAGAGTCTCTGTCCTCAGCGAAGGACAAGCAGAGCACTGCGTCCTTAGACACAGCAGGAGCTCTGCGGCCCTGTGCAAGCTCTGTGCAGGCATCTGGAAGAGTCCACGCTCCCTGCGAGCAGCGCTCAGCCAGTGAGACCTGTAGATAAACACTCCGTCTCTCGGCGTTCAAGGGGACCGTTCTGGAAGGCATGCTTTGCTTTTCAACTGTATCAGCGGCTCTTTCCATCTCACCCACTTTGTTCCCTCACGCCTGCTTCCTGGGATAAACTACCCGTATCCAACACTTTATCTCAGCCTCTGCTTTTGGAAAATACAAACCAAAGTGCCTTTGATATATTCAATGCCGAATTGACTGCAGGTACTAGATTTAGCTCTGTTTGCTTTACCAAATGCTCCTAAGAGCAAGGACTCTGCCTGTGTGATCCAATGGTTTGTTCCCAGAGCCCAGAATGATGACTAGAGCAAAATAATCCCTGCCTTTAAAAAATGTATAAAATAAAATGAGACAAAGAAAATTTATTCCTTACTCGTAATATTTAAAAAGAACTTGCACCCCTCTCAGAATTGCATAAATATCACTCAAGAATGTTTTATTCACCTTGTTTGATTTCATAACAACTATCCTTTTAAGCTCAAAAAACTTAGCCAGGAGAAATGTGTCAAATTATGAGTGTGGAATCCATTCAAATCTAATAGTTTCTTTCATGTTCAGAATCTTCCAAGAAATTAGTAAAGGTTAAGTTCTCACGTGTCTGCAGAGAACTTGCGCAGTTACCATTGGACTGGGTGAAATCCTCTTACCCTGGGACCGCTTAATGGCTTGTTCTATCAGAACACCTGCGCCGACGAGCATCACGGTTTTGCGATCACCCTCCTGGTCGTCTGTCCTCCCTCCTGGACCGCATGCCCTCTGCGGGGAGGGGCCACCTTCGTCTTATTTGCTCTGCAGTCAGTGGTGCTTAGCCTGGATCCTAGAACTTGGCTTAGCCTGGATCCTAGAACTTGGCAGATCTCGATCGTGACTCACTGAATTCACAAAAGCATCTTTTGCATCACTTGGACAGTTTGTTTGTTCTTCTCTAAATCATGACAGCATCAGTCAGGAGAGAGATGGCAAGATGAGAGAAAGGAGGGGGGAGGATGAAAGGGAAACGGAGGGAAGAAAAATGGCTGGGAGAGGAAGCAAGAGGAGGCGGAGGGGAGCTAAGGGAAGACGAAGGGAGTCGTTTCTGATCAAGCAACTCCTACCCATCGCTGTTGAATATGAGAGTGGACTAGAGAGATTCACTGAGCTAAGGAAACTGTTCTCCAAATGGAAAAATTCATAAGGACATTTAGAAGAGTCACTAGACTATATTTAAAAAGAAGTCTTAATACACCCTTAGCTGCCTTCTTATTTTTACTACTGCCCAAATATTTAGCAAGTACAGTTAGTATGTTTATGTAGACATCTCACTTGTGTTTATAAATATATCGAAAGAGATGTAGCTTGCTCTGTCTGCTTTTCGCACCTTAAGAATATAAAACAGTATGTTTTTACTTTGGTCCTGAGGAGATCATTTTGCTAAACCAACCAGTTGCCTGGTTCCTTAGCAATTCCGAAACTGAACGTGGAAATAACTTACGAGCTCGCTAATGCCTAGACTGTAGTATTTTCCATGTCTGACCTGGTTTCTCCCTAAACTCTGATGAAGGCCTCACCTCCTCCCTTGTGGCCCACTCCCTTTCATTTACAATGCCTTAAGCACTCTTACTGCTCAGGCTGGGTCTGAGAATTATGGGCTTTCTACAGATTGGTTTTTTTTTTCTCAAGTATCTGCAGGCTAGAGCTTCAGATCTGTTTATTTTTTAATGAACTCAGAAGGTAAAACTTCTGTGGAACTTTCCTTGTGAAATGACGGGGGCCTTCCTAATTGGGCCAAGTCTCAACAAGTGATTTCAGTTCAGGCTCTCTGATTCAAGTGTTCTTTCTGCTTTTGTGATTTTCCGACCCTATCAGGTGACGTGGGATGTGAATATTACTGTCTTTGATTAAGGAAATATAAATATGATGTATAGCTTTCCTCTGTGGATGCGAACATTGTATGATATACCTTTTTCTTTCGTGGATGACTCTTGCTCCGTGTGTGTGTGTGTGTGTGTGTGCTGTGTGTGTGTGTACATGTATGTGTGTGTATGTACATGTGTGTGTTTGCATGGGGACCCATGCAGCACTAGCACTAGTCAAAGGCATCTTTCATAGTCCAACACCCCATCTGCCATCTCCTGCTGATGCCCTTTGGTGACTTCTCCATGCTGAGAA
The DNA here is from genome assembly GCF_041146395.1 of Eulemur rufifrons. Lineage (NCBI taxonomy): Eukaryota > Metazoa > Chordata > Mammalia > Primates > Lemuridae > Eulemur > Eulemur rufifrons. The sequence continues at coordinate 2,459,597 of NC_090995.1, read as the reverse complement.
TTGTTCTCCTAGTTCTATATTCATTTCACAGTAGAAGTTTCTGTTGATCTGGGTTGTTCAGGTCCTCACAGGCCACTGGTTGCCATTCTGACCTTTTGAGCTTATTATCTATTTCTAGGCCTTCTTTTTGATCAGATGCCATATTTATTTCCATAATCCCCAGCCTGCTATTGATCTTCTCCAGTCCTTTTCTCTCTCATTTTATTTGTTCTTCTAATGTTTGATAAGCGGGGCACAGGACCACTGCCACTGCCTTCTTTCAAAGAGGATTGATCTGCTAGGAAAATCTTTTCCATTTATTAGACTGTAGGCCCCATCTCTCACTCCAGGCTATATCCAAACCCTGTGTGCTAAGGAATGAATGATAAGGAATTTTTAGCATGTCATGTATCTCCCATGTGCTGGTGGAGACTACTTATGATTCATTCATTCATTTATTCATTCAACAATTGTGTATTGATCACCCAGCCGGAGGAACAGCCCGGGTGTTCCTTAAACAGCTGGCATGCTAATGTGCGTATTGAGTGCTGGCAATCACTTCGATTTTATAAGACATCAGATTGATTAAGGTAAAATTTGCCTTGGGAACCCAGGGCTTTAACTTGTGAACTCTTAGATGGTGGCTAGATATAAAAGCAATGCTTACTCTATTGGAATAGAAGCAGCTCTGTAAGGAAAATTGTTCAGTGGTTCACTGGGAAAGGTGTGAGTCCAAGGCACTTTTAGGGAGTGGCATGGAAATACCTTGAGAAGGCAACAAGCAGCTCTATGATTTAGGACATGGGTAAGGCAGGGAGAAGACGGTGGAGCACACTGGTAGCAGTGGCCAAAGGTTACATTGAGCAGGATGGAACCTCGAAGTCACTGATAGACAGGGAAGAGGTGGACAAGACAATTGCTCCAAACTAACCGTGTTTGGAAACTGCAGGATTGTTCTTCCAAGGTTCAGGTTGAACAACATTTATCTAAGAGAAGGAGCTATGGCTTCTGACTGTAGATTTTTGCTGGGAATTCATACTTTATCAAGTTCCGTTTCCAAAGAAGTATTTAACTTCACTGCCAAAATTTGCTTGCTCTAGTCTTTCCCTTGGAGAAGTGAGACCAGAAAGCAAATTCTTAGACCTGGAGTCCCACTTTCATTGTATCTCTGAATGTCTTCGATAACGGAGCTACCAAACTTTTATCATAATTAAAATGGGACCCTCGTCATAATTAAAATGGGTCCTATGAGCAATTCTGCATTCTAAAATTTTGTGTTTGTAATTGTACCCAAAATTGCTTTAGCTAAAAATGTGCTGTGCTTAACAGCAAAAATGTGTGTATGAACATATAAATATTATAAAGAACCAAAAATGGAACAATGAAAGAAAACATCATGCCAGACCGCTTAATGTTGCCAACAGGTGACAGGAAGCGTGTGTCCGGAGTGTGTCTCACCTAAGGGCCGCATGTGGCATCGCCGTGGGGACATGGATTGGAAGCAACCCAAGGAACCTGAACTCAACAGCGAGCCTAGAGGAAAATAAAAATGTTAGCAGATTTGAGGAGAACCAACTGGAAGCAAGAACAATTAACTCAGTTTTTTTAGACGACTTCCTAAGTACGGTAGGATAATTGATTTTTCTCTTCTTTTTTTCGAGAACCAAAAAACTTGAGGAAATTGCTTTAATTGCTATAGTTATAGGACAAGTCGTAGATGAGCAGTTAGACTTGTGTGTTCAATTAAACACAGGAACATTCCATCATTTTTTTCATGACCTAAGTGGCTTAATTTACATATAACGTCTACTCCTTGCAAAAAGCCTTAATAGTAGGTCAAAAATATTTGTTAGGAAATTAATTAACCACGTTTTAAGCTGGTTCCCCAAAGCATCAGCTCTGCCTTAGGACATGGTCTGAAAGTGTGTAAAATTGCAATGTTCTTTATAAGGAAAAAAGAATGTTGGAAAAGAAATTAAAACTGAAGGGGAAAAAAGGGTTTCGGCACAGATGACCTGGTTTGTGATGGGAAAGGAGGTCAGGTGTTATATAGCATTCCATTTGATTTCTAAAATGAAAAATGCCTACATATTGGCAGGAAAAGTCTGGTCTTCTGATTTAGCCAAGGAGGTCAGGTCAAAACTTTATCTTTTGAAGAAATAGATCATATAATTGTTTGCTTGAAAGTAATTGAAAGTTGACACAATGGGAGAATCATTTCCCCTGAAGACTCACTCCTCTTAAATTGAGCAAATATCAGAACCAGACATTTAAAAACGTAACGTTTGTCTTCTAATTCTCAAAGACTTTGTAGTCTGTATTTCCTGTGTACACGTGTACGTGAACTTTCCTAAACTCGTGTGAACGGTTCATGCCAGGCTGCTTCTGACCATGGATCCCGTCAATGCAAGCAGCATTTCAGATACTATCAGTGGATTAGAGATAGAAGGCGTGGTTAGAACAGTGATTTTTAACCCTTTCAGATCCAATGTCTTCTTTTTATAACAGGCATTCTTTGTTTATTAATATTTGGGTTGCGTTAATATTTTAACTTATATATGGTAAAACTGACTTTAGTTTTGCTATACAGATCTGAGTTTTAACACATCTAGATTCACACAACCACCACCACGACCAAATAAAAGAACAGCTCCATGACACCAAAAAATTCCCTCGTCCTGTCCCCTTGACCGTCACCTCCACCTCCACCCTAACTCCTGAGAACTGTTTGTCTCCGTGTAACCTGTCACAGTAGCTTTGCCTTTCCTAGAATGTCACATGAATTGAATCACACAGGTAATCTTTTGAGACTGACTTCTGTTGGGGCCAGTTCTCCACTGCGTTTCTGCACATCTCGTGACAGCTTTTGTTCCAGGCTACCTTTTTGAGGCTATTTTCTACGATAGTGTCAAGGCCTTTTGCTAAGATAGAGGTAGTGTCTCCTTCTGAGGGTGAAGGCAGACTTATTTCCTGACCAGGATTATAAAGGTTGTGTCTAGTTCCGAGGCAAAAGGCCGGGCAGGATGGCTTGGAGCTCTGCTTATGATATTGGGGGTTTTCTAGGTAGAGTTTCTGTGCTGTGACAAAAACCCACTGTGAACACAGCATTTGGGGAGGACTGCCACTCCACTGACTCCATTGTGCCTCTGGGGGCTGGAGGAACTGATTGGACCATGAAACTCATTCTGGCTGCTGGGCTGTGAGTGAGAAAGTTCTTTGCCTCCGACCTAGGAGTCTTCTGTCTTCTGCCAGCACCCAAGACACCATCGTTTAGCTTGTAAGCAGGGTCAAACCTCAGACCCTTCACAATTCTTGGCATTTTCTCCACTTAACATAATGCATTTTGATACATTAGGTTATGATACATAGTAGCAATAGTGTATTAGTTTCCCAGGGCCGCTGTAACAAAGGAGCACAAAATGGGTGGCTTAAAATAACAGAAATTTATCGTCTCACGGGTCTGGAGACAACAAGTAAGGAAGTCAGGTGTCCGTGGGGCTGTGCTCCCCCTGAAACCCAGAGGGGACTCTTTCCGTGCTTTTTCCTAGCGCCTGGTGCTTTGCCGGAAACCACTTGCGTTCTCTGGCTTGCAGCTGCCTCACTGCAGTCTCGACTTTTGTCACCAGCTGGCATCCCCCCACCCCGTGTGTCTGTGTTCATATGGCTGTCCTTTTATAGGGATGACAGTTATATTGAATTAGGGACCCATCCTACTTCCGTGTGACCTCATCTTAACTAATTACATTTGCAATGGCTCTATTTCCAAATGAAGCCATACTCCGAGGTATTGGGGGCGAGACCTCAACATATCTTTTTTTTTTTTTTTTTTTTCTTTTGCAGGGGCTAGGGGGAAGTAATTCAACCTGTAACAAGTAGTGTTATTGCTAAGTACAATTCCATCGGATGGGTGCACCATGATTTGTTTAGCCATTTGCTCGTGGAAGAACATTTCGGTTATTTCCAGGTTTTTGGTAATTATGGGTGGTGCAGCTAAACATTTGTATAGAGGTTTTGTGTGAATATACATGTTCATTTCTGTAAGGTAAACACCTAGGAGGGGGATTGCTGGGTAATATAGTCACTTTATCTGACGCTACTTAACTTTATAAGAAACTGTTTTGCAGAGCAGCTGTATCATTTTGCAATTTCCACCAGGAACGTCTGGGAGTTCTAGTTGCTCTGCATCCTCATGAGCTCTTGGCGTTATCAGGCTTATTTGTTTGTTTATTTATTTAGTGTGTGTGTGTGTGTGTGTGTGTATGTGTGTGTATTTCCTTTTCCTAGTCAAATAGGTACATAGTGGAATTTTGTGGCTTTAATTTGCAACCCCACCCCCCGTGACCTAATGATGTTGAGCATCTTTTCCTACATGCATTTGTCAATTGTATATCTTGTTTGATGTGTTTGTTAAATCTGCTCATTTTTAAATTTGTGTTGTTGAATTTGGAGAGATTTGTATATAGTCCTTATACAAATATTTTGATAGAGATGTTGAGACCATTTTCTTTGAGACTTTTGTTTGTTCTTTCATTTTCTTAGCAATGTCCTTTACAAAGCAAAAATTTATACTTTTGATGAAGTCCAATTTATCAATCTTTTCTTTTATGGGTTGTGCCTTTAGGATCACATGTGTGAATTCTTTGCCTAACTGAAGGTCACGAGGATGTTATCTTATGCTTTCTTGTAAATGGTTTATGCCTTGTGTTTTAAATTTAAGTCTCTGATCCATTTTAATTTTTACATAAGGTGTGAGGTAGAGGTCAAATTCATTCTGTCAATGGATCTCCAATTGTCCAGCATAATTTGCTGAAAAACTTATCGTTTCTCCACCGGAATATCTGTACATTTCTCAGTTGCCATTTGTGTGAGTCTATTTCTGAACTCTCTTTTCATAAATTTATGTCTCTATCCTTTCATCAATACCACGCTCTTTCAATTACCATAGATTTAGAGCAAATTTTAAAGTTGGGTAGTGTGAGTCCTCCAACTTTGCCCAACTTTGCCAAAATTGTTTTGGCTATTCTGGCTCTTTATCCTTTCGATATAGATTTTAGAATCAGCATGTCTATATCTACGAGAAAATCCTACTAGGGTTTTGACTGGGATTGTCTCAAATCTATACAATAGATTCATTTGTGAAGATCTAGTATCTTAGCTACATTAAGTCTTCCAATCAATGAACTCAGAATCTTTCCAACTTTTTAGATCTTCTTCAATTTCTTTCATTAGCATCTTAGAATTTTATAATTTTTGCTTTACATATATGCATATATATAAACTTAAAAGGAGGGAAGTCTATTATTTTTTACCTAGATATTTACTGCCATCTCTTCAAAATTTATTTAGTAACTCTCCCTTTGCTGTTTCTACGAATTTTAAACTATAAAGTCAAACTTTCTCTAATCTTTAGTAGACTCCTACATGGAAAGACCCACCTTAACCAAAAAACAAACAAACAAACAAAAAAAACCCAAACAAACAAAAACAAAACAAAACAAACAAAAAAAACAAAACAAAACCATCATAAGTGTTATGTTTTTCCTTCTTCATCTAGATTTATGATGACTCTGCCAAGGTAGTGGTTACACCACTGCGGTGAGCCAGCCATAAACTCAGTTTTGCTTTATTAATAGGCTACTTTGGTAGTATTGTCCAGCAGCCAGACAGTGTTGCCCAAGGACGTGATACCAGGAGCTGTGACTGTCCTTTGCAGCCCCAAGGACAGAAGCCAACAGAACAGTGTGGGAAGAAGGATGGAGAGAGCCCGGCTCCTCCATGATACGGTTGAGCCACCACACTGACCCTGGGACCATGCAGTCCCAGATGTCCTCGAAAGCAACTGCAAACGTCTCTGTGGTTTGAGCCCAGTCAGTCGGGTGTCTGGTGACTTGCAGCCAGAAGCCTTCCTGATGCAAACACTGATTTGGCCCCACCCTGGCTTCTCATCCGCGTCGCTTCTAGAGCTCCCTTTGCTCCCTCCTGTGTTTTAACAAGGTGGTTGACATATCACGATTTTTCTGGCTCTTCTCCTTTGCCTTTAGGTTTTCTCAGGCTGGGGTGCCCTCCACGCCTGCCCCCTCCCCGGCTTCCCCAGCTCCCCTGCCAGTCCATCCTCCTAGGAATGCTCCACCCAGATGACCTTTCTTCTAGCAGGTCTGGCTACATATTTCTCCCAGCCCTCACCACACTCACAGGTGCTTACGTGCACGTGCACACGCAATATTCCTCTACAGAATATTTAAGCACTGATGGGACTCAGCATGCTGCCGAATGCCACAGCAATAACTATCGTTTACTGAGTGTCTATTTTCTGCCAGGCACCATGCAGCGTATTTTACTTGCGTCGTCCCTTTTAATCCCCATGAAAAGCTTATGAGTTAATTACTTTCATTGCCTTCATTTTACCAAGGATGAAATGAGATTTCAGCTGGGCGCGGTGGCTCACGCCTGTAATCCCTGCACTCTGGGAGGCAGAGGTGGGAGGATCGCTCGAGGTCAGGAGTTCGAGACCAGCCTGAGCAAGAGCAAGACCCCGTCTCTACTAAAAGAAATAGAAAGAAATTAGCTGGACAACTAAAAATATACAGAAAAAATTAGCCGGGCATGGTGGCACATGCCCGTAGTCCCAGCTACCTGGGAGGCTGAGGCAGGAGGATTGCTCGAGCCCAGGAGTTTGAGGTTGCTGTGAGCTAGGCTGACGCCACGGCACTCCAGCCCAGGCAACAGAGTGAGACTCTGTCTCAAAAAAAAAAACAAAAAACAAACAAAAAAAAAAACGAGGGAGATTTCAAGAAGCTTACTACGTTTCTCAGGGTCACACGGACATGTAGTAAGGGGCAGAGCTATGAAGACTCCCACTCAGGTTTAGCTGTGTAGCAGAACTAGCAAAGGGCACGTTACACAGCAGTGAGCATGTATCACACACACTGACTTGTTTCCACTGCTGTTGCCTATGGTGGGAGACCAGACTGGGCCTTGAACTTCACAATGCTCCTTTCTCCGCTGGGCACGTGCCTAGCACAGACGGCTACAGGATAGACCCGCCCAGTCGGTCGGGTGGTCGGTCCTGTCCCCTGAGCTCAGCTCTGTCTGCGCTGCCCGGGCCTTGTGTGTGCCCCAGCGGTGGCATCCCCCACTCCGTAAACCCACCTGTCTTCCCTGCCAGAGCTGTGATAAATTCATCCTTACTAAGATACTAGTAGCTGAAAATGATCTTGTGGTTTCCTTCTCTAATTTGTATCTTTTTACTAAAGGCTTTTTAAAGAAAGTGCTTTTGAACCCAAAGGCACACCTCTCTCATTGTAAAACTTCAGGGACATTGTAAGATCCTTGAAGGTAAACGGTGTTGACTATACCTTCAAAATGTGTTTTTTGAACAAATTCTGGCACGCTGATGGTGACGGGGGGCGTGGTTGCTATGGCCGAGCTGTGAAATCTTTTCGCTCTGAAAGCTTTTCATTCTCTTCAATGCACGGCAGTTTTTTCCAATGGTTCTTCCCAAAGAGTGTTCAGACACTTCACCACCTTTAATCTCCGATTCCTGGGTGAAGTCTAATATCCCCCCAAAAGCCCAGTGCTTCCACCCCATAACCTGTTTACTTATGAGTATTAAGTTTTACATAAAGACTTAAATAATTCCCACATTTTTGCCTAAATTCATATCCATTAAACAACTATAAACAAAAATGAAATTCATCATGCATAATTCTTTTTAGCAGCCAAAGTAAGCAGTGAAATATTTGTCTGTGCTAGAAAATCTGTAGAAGTGAAAATATAGAAGTGAATTGTAAGTTTTCTATAGAAATGGCCATGGTTTCCCAAACCTGCCTGAGCATGAGAATTTTGGTGAATGCTTATTAAAATGTGGGCTCCACTGTAGACCTCAGGGGCTAGGAAATTCATACCAGGAAGAGCAGGAAATACTGAACGGGGGAAAGTGTTTCAATTGTTCTTCAATAAGGGTTTGCTAGTTGGAACCTGGGAGCGAGCCATACCAGGAGGCCACACCAGAAAACATTTTCCTTCTCCTTCCCTACCTCCCCTTCCTCCAAGAAACCCTCGGCCAGGTGGTGTTCCTTGCTAAGAATATAAAGATAGGCAATAATTCCCACTCCAGCGCCAGACAGAGACAATGAACAATTCTATGCAGCAGATGAGGTGCTGAGATAGAGGTGGTGTAGGATACCGTGTGGGAGAGAAGAGGAAATGACTCATCCCAGTCGAAGGCAGGCAAATTGCACATCTAAGGCGGGCTCATTCCACACGGGAGGTGCGTGGTGACAGACTGGGAGGGTGGGGGAAGCCTGGTGTCCTCCGAGCGTTGTAAAACGTCCAGCATGTCTGAAGCTCAGGGTCAAGCTGGGGGTACATGAGACTGGCAGGAGTGAGATCGTGAACTTCCACGTGACCTTGCGGATTGTCGACAGGACTTAGGTGACAGGGTTAGACCTCGTCCGATCGACAATCTGGAGCTGTTGAGAAGAAACCTAGGTGTCCCCAGCTCCGAGGTATGAAAATATTTGAAAATATAACTTGATAAGAATGGAGTTTAAGTCAACTTTGGTCTATAATTGTCTATATAATTGTTCTATATTCTATAATTGTCAATTTGATGTATTGTCAATCTAGTGGAGACTCTTCTCAGCTGGCTTCCTCTATAGACAGAATCTCAATGTGCAACATGCATACAAGGGCTGCTTTGGTTGATGCAGAAACTCAGCCCCCGGCAGCATTCCTGTAAACAAATGGTTCTAGAGGACAGTTTGCAACTGGTCCCAGCTACGCAGCTCAATGACCCCCGTGTTTTCAATGACCCCTGTATGTTTTTTATGACTCTCCCGTAACTACTCGACCTTTTGAGTTGTTTCCCGGAAATGGTGGATTTTCTGCAAGACAGAGGAGCTGAGGTTCTGAAGGCCCTGGGCACGGCTTCCTCGCTCCAAGATCCACCGTCCCCACGACCTGCCCCAAGGCACAGGCCCCTCCTTCAAAAGCCCATGATCTGCATCAGTCAGGGAGGTAGTTTTTAGGCAGCGTCTTCTGTTCTCCCGAAAAGCCATCTGTCGTATTAAAAAATTCCTTTCTTCCTTTGCAATCCTCACTGTCTCAATAATTCGATCTTTGTGAGATGAGCAACTTGATGTAGATCCAAACCTCCTTGTGGTTTTGACAACGTGTTTAGGGAAGTGGAACTTAAAGGGTGGCACCTTAGACCACAGGGTCACCCTGATGCCTGTGACAAGAAGGTCGAAATTAAAGTTCTGTGCTTCCAAAGGACTGAATAATGGAATCGCTATTTAGAATCTTACTGTTGAAGGGTAGTTTTGATATTATCTAGTTCAAGCTCTGATTTTGAAGAGAGTTTCTTGTACGATGTCTGGTACAGCTTCTTCCAGCAGCGTCACTCAGGAGGTGTCTGTGGCACTGCAGGGTCCCCCTAGGCTTTAGCACTTGAGCAAAGGGGAGGCCTTCGCAGTCCCTGCGGCTCGCTCGGGTCAGCAGCCTCCTGCCTTAGCAACTTCCTTTATGCCAATTAGGCATCGTTCGCATTTAAAGAAGGACTTTTGGGGCCGGGCGCGGTGGCTCATGCCTGTAATCTTAGCACTCTGGGAGGCCGAGGCGGGTGGATCGCTCAAGGGCAGGAGTTCGAGACCAGCCTGAGCAAGAGCGAGACCCTGTCTCTACTAAAAATAGAAAGAAATTATGTGGACAGCTAAAAATATATATAGAAAAATTAGCCGGGCATGGTGGCACATGCCTGTAGTCCCAGCTACTCGGGAGGCTGAGGCAGGAGGATCGCTTGAGCCCAGGAGTTTGAGGTTGCTGTGAGCTAGGCTGACGCCACGGCACTCACTCTAGCCCGGGCAACAGAGTGAGACTCTGTCTCAAAAAAAAAAAAAAAAAGACTTTTGGAATAACCAACTCAACATTACAGCTATCACGACTCCTGCTGTTCACCTTTTCTCCAGTCTCTCCTTAAAACTGACTCTCTCCCTGCTGGGTCTCCATTCTCCCACGTGCGTTCCGATTTGTCAGTGCTGCCTCTGGAAAATTCCATCACCAGAAATAGGTACAACATTTCTTCCACCACTTTCTCTGCCTCCCATCACTCTATGTGCATTTTTAAAAAGAGAATTTACCATGAAAGGGCCTCGTCCAGGGGCTTTGCTGGTTAATATTACCTTAAAATGTATAGGAAGGGGTTAGCCAGGAAACATAAAAGTAAAAAGCAGCTTGGTGGTAAGCCACGCGTGGACTCACTGTCTGATGCAATGCTGACATTTAACAACATAGCAAAAACTGACATGCCTGTTAAGATTGCCAGGCATTTCTGTGTGTGGCAAGAGTGAGAACCTAGAACAGTGAGGGGAATATCTGCAGTGTGGACATCTCCACCGAGGGGGCCGTTAGTTTGGGAGAAACTTGCAGGGCAGACTCAAAGGTCCCCTCTTCTCACTGGAGGGTGACAAGAGGGATCCAGCAGGTGAGAGACGTGAAGTCAAGTCAAAGTGACACATTCACGTAAGACCATTCCCACTGTCCCTCCGTGGTGCCGACTGCATGTCGGGGGCCCTGGTTTCTGGGTAGAAAACTGGATGTGAGCTAAAATGTACCTCGCAGGCATATGGCGGGCGTAGGAGGAAGGAAATGTCGCAGGACGACATCATCCCCAGGGCTGCGGCATCTCTGTGACACTATGTCCCGGGTTGATGCCACCAGCGCCTTCTAGCCCTCACCTCCCCCTAAGCTCGGCCCCTGCAGACGGGCGGAGACCTTGCCCATCTCTCCACTTTGTTTTCCTCATCAGACAAGGTTCGTCCAGGAAGATTTTTCTTTCTTTTCGTCAAAAAACATTTAAGAATATAAAAAAAGTAGAGGCTATTTTAGACAAGGAAAATGCTGACGGAGGGGCAGTCAAATCTAGCTCTTAATCCTTGGAAAGCTCGATGAAAATCTGGTGGCATTTGAACCCCTGAGCGTTAAGTCACCCTGGGGCAGGCGAAGGAGGCGGGGGGACAGGAGGCTGTGTCTGTGTGTCGCCAAAGGTTCACTGGCACGAGCACCTCAAGAAGTCTACAGTTTCTCCAAAAGTCAAGGAGATGCATTTAATAGCTAATGATCTGACAGTGTTACCCCATTTGGAAAAATAACTTCAGTTCTCTATTGATTTTTTTTTGATAGAACAAACTAATATGCAAAAATATACGGCACTACTGTTCTAACCACTGAGCAGAAAGACCAAGCAATACTCACATCAACTGCTTATTTTAATGTCAAATGTTTATTTCTATGCCATAGTTGCCTCAGCACAATTTGTAAAAGAAACGAATCCAAAAAAATGAAATTTTTTTTTTTTGTCAGGATATTTTCTCCACAGTTATAAGAAAGAAAACAAACACCTTGGTACCAGAATTACCATTTCTTTCACATCATTCTAGTAAGTTGCATCTAAATATTTTCCTTGGATGTCAATTTTTTTTTTTTTTAGGATGAAAAAATATCCACAGGGGGGAAAAAATGTTTGGATTCATTAAAATAAACTTGGGATAGTCTTTGTCAGAGAATATAGCTAGAACATCTTTGTTTTGGTACACTCTATCACTAATTGTCATAATCTTATTATTTTAATATAACAGGCATACTTTATTACATAAAACAAAGTGCACTAAAAATGAACAATGTTAGAAACAAACTGAAATTTGGTGTATCTTAAATCTCCGGGTGACTAGATAGTAGCTGAAGCGCGGGTTTACAAATTCCATATTAATACAAATGCAACTCTCTTCTGTGATGAAAATGCACTTAGTAGCCTAATTCTTTTTGCTTTAGCAGATAGGGCGTCCAATACAACTGAAACAACCTGATAACAAGTTGATTTTTTTTTTTGTTTGTTTTTCAATAAAAAGGAATGCTCTGGTTTCTTTTCTGGCTCCCACGTTTGTGGGAGCCAGAAGATGGCATTTGCTCTATAAATAGACTTCTCTGATTTGAGACACAAATCCACCAGGGTTCTTACAGTGGGAGGCGGCACCACCCCTGAGATCACAAGGCCCTTAGCGAGAAGCTGTCAAAGCAGCCTGTGACGTGCGGCGTGGGCCAGCACCTCCAAGACGCATGGTGGCTGTGCACATAAATCCCTTCGGCAGACTCGGTGGAAGGATGAGAGTTCTGTAAGTTCATGCACATTTTATTGAGTAGTAATATAAAATGCTTTTTCTTTTTCATTGTTACAAGTGCATGCTTCGATTGCCAACATTTCAGAAGTCAAATTACAAAGGCAAGGCTTTAGGCTGTAGTGAATTACTTGGGCACTTATACAATTCTTAAAAAATATGAATGGACTTTTGTTGTTGTTTTCAGAATGAACCAGTTGTAACCCGTAACTGATATACAAAGGGGAAAAAAGTGAAAAAAGTACATGTTTGGTGGCACATGACAGAACAGAACAAAATAACTAAATTGTGATGACGTTAACAGTTACCATGCATTTAGAGTTTCACATGTAACTACAAACTTATTTAAATTTCACAAGGTTTGCTAAACATGCTAACTATCTATATGTGCATTGACAAGCTTATGTTAAAAACTTTTAAGAATACTCTCCCCTTTAGATTTTTTTCAAAGCTTTTTTTGATTACAAAATTTCAAAGGCATTAAGCATCTTAGAGAATATAAAGGACGCCAGTATACATACATTTCCAGTATATGTCAGACCACTAAGCGCAGTGCAGTCCCATGGAGGCCGATACAGCCGTTTTTTTTTTTTTCTTAAAAAACATGCATAGGCAGATTTTTTTTTTTTTTACAGAATATAGATGCTTTATCACTTAATATGGTGTCTTGTTCACTAGACTTAAAAATGCACCACTCATAAAT